>NW_022985468.1:130614-446750 GCF_010093595.1 Mytilinidion resinicola
AGCGCCAGAAACAAAAGAAGGCAAGGAAGCGCACGTATATAGCTAGAAAGGGTATTCTATCAGGTGAAGAAGCAGCCGATCGTGCACAACCTGTACAGGAAGGGGCAGCAGAGGAGGCAGCAGAGCCACCGGCCGAGCGGCCACAGCGAGCAAAACCTAGGTGCAGCATGTGCGAATCAACAGAACACAATGCACGTACGTGCCCTAGGCGGCAGGCAGCTAGCTAGTATGTAGCTGCATCAAATATATTTGTTCGTGGTGGAGTAATTCGGAATATTTGGCCTCGGTAGCGTGGTTGGGTGGGCCACTAGCTTGTGCGGGCCACTAACTTGTGGATTACGTTAAGTTAGTTTTCGGAGGCGATTACAAATAATAAACTCAGCCTAAGTTCGGACCCTGTGACCCCCGCCAAGTTTTTGATGATTTGTTCGGAGTGAGCACGCAATCGATTTCAAATCTAACTCATCAGACCGCGCCCTACATAGGAACTGTACCTGAATCAAAAATATGAGTTCGCACTTGGTTACCCATTCAAGTCATTCCAGGTCCCAAACGATCCCTACAACGTAACTATCGTCTTCCATAATGACTTCCCATCTATATGGCGATCAGACTCCTGCGGATGTCAAAAATGCTAAGGTACCCCAGATTCCGCTCTATAAGCGCTGTTCATAACCCACTAATCATGGCAAAACAGGGTCTTCATTTGATCACGCAGAGCACCCCGAATGGCCAGAAAGTACAGATCTTTCTTGAGGAACTGGCCGATGTCTACGGTACAGAATGGACAACTACTCTTATGTCAGTGAAGTATTCATTCCAGATGGCAAGAGCATTGATACTAACACCGGCGTTATGAAGTGACATATCGACGAACGAACAAAAGAAACCATGGTTTCTTCGCCTCAATCCAAATGGTATCTTAACTCCCTCCACTGAATTTCGCAGATACTAACTTGTAACCAGGCCGAATCCCAGTCATCGTTGACAATACTCAATCGCCTCCACATCCAGTGATGGAGACTTCTGCTGAACTCCTGTACCTCTTGAAGTTTGACACTGATCATCGCTTTGGATTCAAGGACGAGCTCGAGCAAAGCGAGCTCATTCAATGGCTATTTTTCTGGCATGGCAGCGGTGCTCCATACCAAGGAAATCTCGGTTTCTTCAGACGCGCAAAAGAGCAGAGCACGTGTAAGTTATAGCCTATATCTGTCCTCCACTCCGTATGAATTCAACTCGACGGTGCTGATATAATCATCACTAACTAGTTGCCATCAATCGATTCCGAAAGGAGACGTATCGAGTATTTGGCGTTCTCGAACTTCAGCTGTCTGGCAAGTACACCGGCCAACCGAAAGAGTATCTTGCTGGGAAGGGCGCCGGAAAGTACTCTGTGGCTGACATTGGGACCTGGGCGTGGGTGAAAAACTGGTCAGCTAGTGGGTACACGGATGAAGAGTTTAAGGAATTTCCACATCTGCTCAAATGGATTGAGAGGATTGCAGGGAGGGCTGCTGTCCAAAGGGGAATTGGCGAGAAATACAAGCCATCCTGAGCTCGCTGTCCTAGTAGGCTGCGGGTTACATCTAAGCCAAATTTGATACTTCGAAAATTGCCGCATCACCTCCAATAGAAAAATTCCAGAAACTTGCGTTTATTTATAAGATGCTCTCATTCCAAACCCCAACAGCGCACGCAATCGAACACCAGCCACCAACCCATAGAAAAACAGCACCGCTTCATGCCACAGCCCCTCCCATATTTTCCAACATGAAATAGAGTCCCAATCACGCCATCTCTTTCCTTCCCTAACTCTCTGCCCCATCTAAGCCCCACCCACCACCTCCCTCATCTCGAACACACCTCCGCGCTCCATCTCCGACTCACCCTCCTCACCACCACCCTACCCCAACAACCAATCCTAAGCCTCCCCACCACCTCACTTCCACCCATCGTCCAACCCGCGTGGGGAGGGGCCTACCTTAACCTAGTATCCACCGCTCTGCTACCGCCCCAACTCCAGCACGCGCGCAGACCGCAGGGACCTCCGCCATGCGCGCAAAGCGGAGGTCCGAAAAGCGGGTCGCCAGCACACACGCCGCCCTCGTCTCTGCCGTCTGAACAGGCACGTGGGCGTCGTGAGCGGTGAGTGAGATGCAGGCCCGACCCGCTTTTGCGTGGGGGGGCGGGGAGGAGGTCGGTCAGATACCGCGATGGCGTGAACGGGGGACGGGGACGGCGGGTTGAGAACACGGAAGTAGATTTGGAATGGGAAACTAGAGTTAGGGTGAGCGTCACAAGGAAGGAGCGGTGAGGTGGAAGAGGGGGGGAGGAGCGTGCCGTGCTGGCCTGCCTAGAGGGGGTAGAGGAGTTTGTGGTACTGGTAATCGCGGAATTCGACGCGAGTTCGAGACGGGAATTTTGATTGAGATGGGACTGAGACAGTTGGAGGAAGGGAAGGTGGAATAGGCGGAGCTGAGTGGAGCTGCGACATGCCGTTTCGCATTAGCCGCGCGATGATGCGGTCGGCCAGGGCCCCGAGTCTGCCACGCCGCAAAAAGCCGTTGGGAGCTCGAGCGGGCCGTTGAATATTTCGTGCAGCTCCGCCACGAGCTGGGCTGGCTGGCCACCCGCCTGTGGGGAAAGAGCCCAGAGATCCCTCACGAGTCCCCGCGTGGGATATTCCAAAGGAAGGATCTCGTAAGCGCTCGCGAACGCTTCCCCCCGTGCTACTTACCCAGCTCTAGGAAGGTCGCACGGGCGCATGCGTAGGTGTGCTAGACCCGATCTACGATTTACTGATCCCATCTCGGGGTTGCGCGGGCGGTCCTCGTGAATAGAGCCACCAGTCGCACAAGCAATGCGCTTCGCCCTTGGACGATTCGGCCGGCGCGGTAAGGCCGGGGAAGCGCTGACGTAGACGTCACCGATGCCTGGTGAGGGGGGGTTACAAGACCCGAAGTCACTTCTAGAGATTGCGTGCAGGCGGTCCGGGGCGGGCCATGCTATCGTGTTGCGGACCGCAAGGGCACAGTAAGACGGACCCGTGGCGACGGATCGCCCCATACGTGCGACAAATGGCAGTTTGCAATTTCTATTCTCGATGCTGTCGAAGTGAGGTGAGCTGAGAAGAGCGGCGAAGCCTCTGAGCCACTGTTGGAGTCGCACAGAACCCGTCTGCTGGGTCGCTGCGTGCTGAGCTGCTGAGGCAAGCAGCAGTGCCAGCGGTCAGGCCCAATGGTAACCTAGGAATCCGGGGAACAGTGCGGAGGTAGGTTAAATTAGGCTTTCTTATTTAGCCAAATGGCAGATGACCACTGTGAGCGCTCATCCTGCCACGCGGGTAAACAGCCAGCGGGGCGGGCGACTGGGAATAGATCCGTCGCTGTGGTTTTCTCCCGAGTGCTGGTCGTCGGCGATGGAGATACCGGCCCCGGAGCTGAGGCTTCAAAGGGAGTGTTGCAATTTTTAATATTGAGTTGACACTAAGGATTGGCTGACCACCATGATTGAGGATACTGGAGAGTACAGGACTGAGACTGGCGAGAAAGGGAGATATGGAAGAGAGCGCAGCTGACGGGTAAGCAACGCAGTGTCACGCTTCCCATGGAAGACAGCCCTGCAGCTCTGCATGCTTTGGTTCTCTTTTGCCGTGTCTTTCGCGCCGTTGTCAGGGAGCAGAGCGATGCGAGGAAATAGATGAAATTGAAAGCGAAGCGACCAATAGGAATGAAGCAATATGAACGAAGGAAGCGAAGAGGTTCCATAGACCTGCCTACCCTGCCTACCTCACTCACCGTTCACTGTGAGCTGGGACAACGAATTCGGAGACAGGCGCCAGCCGCGCTTTGCATCCTTCTTGTCACATTCCCATCCAGATGAAGAAGGAGACTCGAACCTCATATTCTTTTTCGATAGCACAGACCTGATAACAACTCGGCAGCCATCGCTAGCGATCCCCAGAAGGGCTCGCTGATCCCAAGGGTGGCGGTTGCTGGTGGTTGGGAGGGCCCGTCCCTTTGTCTCACGCGCACCATTCTTCTCCGTGTGTGTGGCAGGGAATCCAAGTTCGTGGGACACATGCTGATAAGCACGTGGGGCCGCCTGCTGCATGAGGGGCGTTGCAAGCAGAACGTCCTCGGAGAATCTCGCCCCCACGCATCTTCGAGGCGAGGCGCTGCGGCTGGAGGGGCACATGAGCGTTGCCATGCCCCTCAGAAATCGCGTGCGCATACCGTGCAGGATCAACGGGTCCGGGGCGTGCGCGCAGGTCGGCGGAATCCTACCTGCCAGGTTGGAGATGGCACCGTCTGAGAAAGAAAAACAGGTAATAATGGAAATGGCCACAGCAAACGGCAAGTGGACGGAGAGTGACGCAGTGCTTCCTCGGTGCGAACGGAACACCACCGAAGGTCGTGCGCATTCTGCCATTGCCGAAGAAGCTGTCTGTGCGGATTAAGAGGGGAGAGAGCTGGGATGTCTGAAAGCGACCCACCACCCATCGTGCTGGAATTGGGGATCTTGTACATCCGTGCTTGGCATGCACAAAGGCAATATGTGACGGAAACAGCTGCGGGTGCTTTATGTTCGGGGACCATAAAGGCAGCAACGGGTCTTCGGAATGATTGAGAGCTCTAAATTATGGCGATGAAGCAGGAGTCCTTAGTGAATGGAGATGTATTCGAGGAGAGCATCATACCTTGCTACTTACTAACGGGACACATGTCTTCCGCAGCATTGCCTGGCTCCCAATCCGATATGAAGTTGCAGAGACACTGCCTGTGTACCTCGTTAAACAGTCCATTTGTGAACGTATCGCGTGCTCGCAAAGTGCCTTCAATTTGCACCCATCCCCTGGCACCACCATCGGTCCCGACACCTGCAACCATATCCCGAACCCACCCTCACGGTCTCTGCTTTGACCAGCCGCGTGCCCAACCCATCCTCAAAACCACGCGGCGGCATTTGCGGGTTGGATTAATTGGGCACCAACAATCTCGCAGCACATCCTCTGACACAAACCCACCCACATCCGCGCCCCTGGAGCTGGGAGCTCCCAAAAATCAACACAGGCCCACATCGCAATACCACCACCTGAATCGCTCAGGGCGAAGTCACCCAAAACAGGCGCAAATCCGCCGCGGAAACAACATCCCCTATCCCCCCGTACGCTAACTTTACCAGCAGGCTTTGATCGTGCGGCACCTTCGCGCAGAGGCTGGGACCAGCAATCTCGGGAAGCCGGGCGCGAGAGCAAAACGGGAAAATGGAAACGGGGAAGCCAGCCCCTTCGGTACATAGGTGAGCGAGGGCGCGCGCGGCGGAACATGGGAGCGACATTCCGACGGGAATAGCAGCGGCCGTCGTGTGGATTGGCGGGGGTGTGGGAGTGTGGATGTGACGAGATTGTGACGATGAAAGGTAAGTGCGTTTTGGCGGCAGCGGAAGGGAGGGAACGGTCGGTCCATCCCGTGCGACTTGATACGGATACCCGTCGGCTTGCCGCGGCAACGGTTGACAAAAGCATCAAACACGGTGGTTGCTTTGGGATTTGGATCCGTTCTCTTGCGAGTGTGACACGGCGGAATGCGGCCGTACCTGAGGACCCAAGGGCCCCCAGATTACAGGATCATGAGTGTGGAGCAGACACGTTGTGTTTGATTGGCGTGCGGAAGACGGCACGCGGACAAGGATTCACAAGCGGAAATCCCGTTCATGCCCCGTGCACCGAGAACGGTTAGAGCCGCGCCGGAACCATGCTCTCGGGTCGAGCCAAGTCTCCGGGAAACTGGTTGGTGGTGGTTGGGTGGGTGAAATTGAAGCACCCCATGTCTTTCGGCACCGGCATCGGGAGTGAGCATCTTATCAGACGCCCGCACATCGCTTCTGCACCTCAAGACAGACGAGACGCGATGTGATGCGCGCATCCATGGTGAGACTTGTTCGCGAGGAACTCTTCCCGAAACAGCCCGGCTAAAATGCAGCTTTCCGCAAGAGGATGTCACTGCGCCATGCTATCGGCAAGCTGGGGTTTATCATGTTTGGTGTAACGATACAGCAATACGCGCCAGATTCTATACCGAGTAATACAGCTGCAGTTTCGACGTTACCATCTGTGCGAGCTCTGTCAGAGTGTTCCATGTGAAGGCTGAGGTGCCATGCGTATCACTGTGGCGCAGCCATTTCAGCTGAGCATGTCCAAGAGAGAAATATAGTGACCTCGTCATTCAAGAACGAGAACTCCAAGGAGGGTCTCACCACCGGCATGCATCACGAAAGTCGTTTGTTCCACGACAGATTAATATCGCGGCCGTTGCACCTCCGGAGTCCCCAATATTTTACCCTGTGATCATCCGTTGGAGCTTGTATTCCGCAGTAAGCAAGGCGACACTGGCAGCGATGCGTGCTTGGCGCAGGACGAGAATGTGGGTTGATCAGCCCAACGTGTTAGTGACGACGAATCCGGGGAAGCAGAGGATGTACCCTTCTCGGGTCCCACAACCTCATGCATTCAGTACACCGGCATAATCATGTGACGGAGAATATAGTAGAGCAGTAAAAGCTGCCTTAAGACAGCCCGTACTCGAGCACTGACACAACACTCGGCTGTTTAGGCTCCTGTCTCGTGATTGTGCGAATTCCCGCATGCTGCCCGAGGTCTTCGCCGGACTGCTCTCGCCCTCGTCAGCGCATCTGACTGCTGCGCTGACCTCGAACATGCAGAAGGTCGCAAGTGGCCGCAGTACCTATGTAGACAGCACATGGAGTGACCGCGAGAGCGATGGCGATCTTGCCCCGAGGCGGGTATTTGTGGGGTATAGAAAATATGAAACCCTCCCTCGGCCCTGCGGACCGCGTCAGTGCAGGCAATGCTGTCTGATCACAAGGTGAGGAGCGCAGCCTGGCAGCCTTGCTCTGGGTAGGGACCCCGGGCCAGACGTCTGCGACAACACAGCAACGCGGTTAACTCATGGCCGGGCCGGAAATGGACATCATTCTGGGATGTAACAGAAGACTGAAGGTCATCTGCTAGGCATGGAGCTCAGAAACCTGGAGATCGGGAGCGACCAGCGTCGTTTATTGCTCGAGTCGCAGCCTCTGTCGCAGGCGGACTACGCAGTGCGTTGGTTACTGCCTGGCGACAGTCATTCTTGTGTACAACGCATCGCCCGCTGTGCCTGGGGAAGGATGGCGCAACAAGGAATCGGGTCGCACATGATTCCTGTGCAGCGTGGCGATTCGCGAGCGAAGCAGATGACCAGCAGATGACCTCGACGGCAATCGGTCTGGAGATGCTCGTCGTTACAGACCCACGCTTGTGAATCGCGCGCGTAACTTTGTCAGACAGTTGACTCGAGGCTCCCAGTCTCCAGACATGAGGTCGGGGTAAAGTGTCTCAGAAGCCAAAACGGAGCACGCTGTCCGCCGCACATCCATCCACCACCGTAGAGGCAATGTTTCGCGGGGCTAGGACGACTCTGGGGAGTGTCAGACTGGTGGAATAGTACTTGCGATCAAGTCCGGATGGCGTGTGCGATAAATACCACGATCGAGACGTATCCGATGTTCTGGACCCTGTTTGAAGCCTTCCCGCCCGATCTGGACAATCTGGACCTGATGTTAAATCAACATGCCATGTTTTACCCCACGTTTGAATAGACGCTGCTTCTCGAGGTGGTCCAATCCATGCCGTGATGATTGTTACATCGCGGCCGGATTTTCGTGATGCTCTGTAGCGCCTCTACTGTAAGTGCTAAGTCTCGTCACGGGCAGTGTTTCGAGCACGATGATTGGCAACGGAGAAAGCCCGCCTGCCCAATGGAGAAAGTCACCAGCGCACGCGGGAAGCCTCACGCCTCATCCATATCGCGGGCGGGCAAAAGCCAGGGCTGCATGTGATACTCTCGAGAGGGGTCGCGCTGAGGCGTCTGTCTCCAGGATCGTCCAGGTCGCAACAAAGGCCGCGAAGTGGAGAGCGGAAGCGAACTTGGGCGCCCGGAGTGAGGCGAAAGACGCGATCTAGGGTTGCAGAGATGGCGATTCAGCGGCGATTCAGCAGCGATAGAAGGCCCGCCGTTGTCCAGCCAGCTCCCAGGACAGGGAATCAGGGTCCAGAGGTGGCCGCAAGAGTCAAGTAGGCCGTCGGAGCGGCGTTCTGGGTGCGGCCATTTCGGGCTGGTGCAGCGCAGGGCGGGCACGGAATTGGGCAGAGGTGAAGACAGGGTGAAGACAGGGTGAAGACAGGCCGAGCGGAACAGAGGAATTCATCCGCGGCGAACGTCTAGCCGCATCCGGCTGCTGTAACAGAACGGCTGACTTAGCGGTATTGTCCTGAATCACGCGTCCGGACGGTATCGCTAGCGGCCAATGCCTGCAGCGGGAATCATCAGGTGCGGCGGCGGTGACAGCTGGCTGGAGCCTGGGTGGCCCGTCGAATGGCATCCAAGGCGCTCTCTGCGTCGAGCGTTGAGGCGGAACAGCCAGCGAAGAAAAGCTACCCAGTCCTCTGACCATCAACAACAACGTCGGCCCCGTGATATGGCACAGTGGGATCGGTCCTCTGGCGACGCTGCGCACGGGGCGACCAAGCGGCCGCGTTTCCAGAAGCCCGAGAAGGCTGCGCTGCTGGCCGTGCTGACTCGCCGCGGGCTCTCCCCAGAATGCCTCGTGATGTGCTGCGGGCTGGGCGTGGGGAGCAGTCCAAGTTGGCCCGGACGAAGCGCCCTGACGTCCCCACCGCGGCAATCCACGCACCGCGGCTTGCCAGGCTTGCCGGGCTTGCCAGGGGCGCCGACTCGTGAGCACGCCCGAGCCATGCCTTCGTCGACGCCGCCACGAGTCGCACGCCCTTCTGCCGCCGCCGAGACGGGGAGGAGCCTCGGGATGGGCACCCAGCGCTGGTGTTTGCACTCGCATCGCAGGCCCCAAGCAGCGACAGCTCGAGCACAGGCTAGGCACTGGATTCCGCGCGAGCCGTAGCCACTCGGCGCCCGCGACGCAGCGCAGAGAGCGTGCGAGGAAGAGCGGTGTCCAGGAACATGGGCCGGCAATCCAGCGAGCCTGCAGTGACTTGGGCGGTTGTACTCCGAGCGCTGGCTGGCCTCCCCAGCCGCAGACCCCCATGCTGCGTCCATGCCCCATGCCATGCCATCAAACGCCTCTGGTCCCACAGCTCCGGTAGCAGGCGTGTGGAGGCTTCGTGGGTGCGACAGGTCTCTCCCACCTTTATTATGTGGCACGCTCCCAGGCCTCCCATTCCGACAAAGACTGCCCCGGCCTTACACCACCACGCCCTCGCCCTCCCTCCCTGCGCACCTCACCAACACGCTCGTTCCCAGCCCTCGACACCCTCCCGCCTTATGAACACGGCCGAACGCTCTGTTTGCGTGCGAACCTCACCCTCACCTGCGGCCCACCGTCCTGCCCTGCCGCGGTGCCGATCTTGACGCAATCGCCTCCCAGCGGCCGAACGCAGCGACTGCTCGCACCCTCCCCTTCATAACCACCACCACGGCGTCGCCAGCCAGCCCCAGCGCGCCCACCATGCCCTTCTACTCGGAGAATCCCATTGTCCGCGTGGAATCGGGCGCCATGCACACCATCGAGACGCGCAACGCCGAGAACCTCTTTGGCCTGTGGTCTGGTGAGTGCCCCTTCTGGCTGTGTACAAACAGCCAACTAACGAGCCGCAGTATTTTCAAAGTGCTCAGCGGCCATGGAGGACGGGAAGCGCTACGAAAACATGTCCTGGCGATTGTGGAGCCGCGAAACGTTCTGCTGCGCGCCTGACCACGCCAACCCCACCCCGTTCTACCCGCAGTGGACCTTCACCGCGAAGCTTTCAGGTGACCTCGAAGCGCCCGAGCTGTCTTCTAGCGTCGAGTCCGGCTGCTCTGAAGTTGAACCTCACCAAATACACAGCTCGGCCCGCTCCGACTCATCCTCATCGCGCCCCGAACTGCGCCGGCACGACTCCACCGAGAGCCGGAGTAGAGGGAAGGAAAAGCACATTACACCCATTGACCTCGAGAAGATGGTGAACTCGATCAAAGAAAAGAAAGAGCTGGAGCCACTATCACCTCTGCCCCCGCAGCTCGCGCAGGCCCTCCCCTCAACCGCGGTTCGATCCTGCGAAGACACCACCCCTCGGCCCTCGTCTCCACCACACGCGCACTCGCACATCGTCCCTGAATCCTCCACGTCAACCGTGGCCACAGCGATTGGTAGCGAGTTCTCGAACATGAGCCCGCCCGTCGGCTCCGAGACGAGCACCTCGACCGATCTCAGCTCCCACAGCATCGTGCGCGGCTTTTCGCCTGGCCAGATATCGTCCTCTATGCGCTCCTCGACAAATCTAGTTACCCAGCCATCCATTCTCAAGCCCTCGACACCGCAGAAGTTCGAGCCCCTCAAGAAGAAGGCAACGCCAATGTTCGTTCTAGGCGGTTCTTCCGACGAGGACAACAACAGCTCATTCGAGAGCTCGTTCCTGCAAAAGCGTAGCTCTTTGTCTGATGCGCTGAAGCGGCCAGCTTTCAACCGCAAGACGACTACTTTCAAGGAAGAGGTCATCACGCGTACGATCCAAGACCGCTCTGAAGAGAGCGAGGCCGCCATTGAGACCGACAGCGAGGACGACGATGATGAGGACGACGACGAGTCGGATGATAATGCCATCGAAGACGAGGATTATGAGGACGACGACGACCAGTGGGAGGACGACGACAACAGCGGCCCGTCCAGCGTCACTGACAAGGAGCTCTTCCGACGCGTTGACTCGAGTGCCAACCTGAGATCGCGCCGCTCGCTGCTCACAACACTGATGCACGAAGGCGACCGGGCTAAAGCACTTCAGAACGCAGCGTCGCAATCCACACCCGCATTACGCCGGTCACGGACGTCTTCTCCCAACGGTCCATCTCTCGCCACCTCCCCACACGACGAGCCCGGCTTGATGATGCGCGCCACCCAGATTCCTCGATCGAAGCCCATTATCATGACAACCTCCAACACCCACCCTCCTGCATTGTCTCCGCGCACGACCCGACGAAACATGCTCCAGACCGAACTGACCGAGTCCCTTCGCAAGCACCTGCTTTGGGAGCGCCAGCAGAAAAACGCCACCAACAACGCCGTCCTGAAACGACAGCAGAGCGCGATCTCCAACCCAGCGCTTCGACGCGCAATGACTACCAACGACATCAAAAGCATGAAAGCCTTCCCCGGCGAAGCGACTGGAAAGCCATCCGCCTACCGGGACATGGCTAAAAACAACTCCTCCTACAACGAATACTTCGACCAAGGCCTTCAGGAATACCACCAGAAAGGCTGGTAGTGCTATAATCTCTGCATCGTCATGTGCTATTCTCAGACCACATGATCTTCCACCTTTCCCATCCACATGATTTTTGGTTTTACAGGCGGCATTTATGGAGTGCGTAACGACACACATTCGGCGTCTGCGGGGTCTTCCATTCATGGACCTTTTTTCCTTTACAATCATCACATCCGGTGTCCTACATGGCTTGCGCGGGTGGTAGCCTAATGTTTTTGATTTTCTCTATTCTGCGCGTGGTTTTTCTCAAAATCTGCTTTTTGATACCAACTTTTCAGGGCACAACTGCATGAGCTGCCCATGAGGCTTTACGAGTTTCTTACACTTCTCTTCTTTTTCTTTTCCCGGTTCTCAGAAATCGGGGAAAGACTTTTGGGGGCATTATACGTCAACCAGGCTCGCGCCACGGTTTCTTGCCTTTTTCACATGCTTCGCCCTCACATTCGATGTTTGGGGGCGTGGGCTGGCTAGGCTGCGGATTTAATCCGCATTCTTTGTACTATTACTCACACCCAACCTTCTTTCCACGTTGTTGTACTTTTATGGAGCCCCGAACAAAGCGGAGCCAGGAGCGGTGGCTTGCGATTTGTTTTTATACCCCCGTTGCGCGAGGTTGGAGATGGGGCAATTGGGGAGGGAATGAATAGCATCGATCACATTACATCATATCCAAGTTCCCCCCTCCGTTTAGTAGGGGGTTTGGGTAATTCAAGTACCTAATGTAAAAAAGAAAACGGAATCACGTTCACAAATTACTACTTTCTACTATGATCCACTGCTGCATGTTGAAACATACTAACCGTCTACTATTCGCTATTATTCTACCGTGGCCTAGCTAGTTACTTTATGAAATACTGACTAAACGTCTATACCTTTTTTACTACTCCGATCAGATGATAGTTGCAAACATGGACACCCCTTGGTGGGTTTTATCCTCGCTCAGTCAGCTTCCGCCTGAAGGCCATCCCTGGGCACGCGTCGGAGGGCGAGAACAAATTCGCACAGGAGTGGAGAACGTCTGGTTTTTGTGGATACCCGCGATCCTACACCATCGGCATTGCCCGAGGCGAAACTGCAACCTCGCCGTTCTCCAGGAAGAGTTTTCTTTTTTTTTTTCTTCCTTAAACAACGGGCCCTCTCCCCCCCCCGGTACCGTTCCTGCCGCGGTTGCTCCGTTAACCCGTTTATATTTGTCAGACTTTATCAGGATTTTTTTTCTGGCTGGTTCTGGAGATACGAGAGCAGGATTTTTGGTTGCCGCGAGCAAGCCAAGTGTGCAAAGAGCGGTAAAGGGAAGTTGGGTTATTGTTGGGGGGAAGGGTGGGATGTGGATTGGATGGGTGGCATACGCATGCCATGGGAGCGCTTATGCAACGCTTGTGCAAGACGTGCTCGAGCGGACGTGGTTGCGGCGAATGGGATGAGGGGCGGGTTTGCCGCGGCGAATGGGAGGGGTTGGTTGAGACAATGAGAAACGGGAATAACAATGCGAATCGACGCTCCGGGCGTGTATTGGAGGGGAGGGAGGGAGGTTTCTTTCTTCGGGGTGATTGGATGGCTGGGCGGACAAAGCGAGGTTTACCTAGGTACCCGACTAGGGAGGAGCACAAAGGGGGATTGGGAAGGGAGAATGCCGGAAGGGGAGAGCGGTTCTTTGCTCCCGCGGCATTCTCGCGGTGCTGGAGTGAGGCTTTGGAGGTAGCGAGAGGCTAGAGGTGTCGATCGCAGGGTCCAGTGCGGCCGGATGGCTAAACGGACATGATGCGCGACGGTGATCGACTGACAGCAGCAGGCCGGTAGGTGCGAATTGATTCAGCATGTTATGCAGCCTTATGACTCAGATCGCTGGCCCAAGGGTGGTGACTGGCGATAGCAACAAGACGGAATGCTGGGGTCGATTGGTGTCAGTGAGGGTGTTGAGTATTGACTCGTCACTTGTTTGGAGCTCAACAGCGACGTTGACTGTTGACTGGCGGGGGAGCCGCTAGGGGTAGAGATTCTCCGTGGTGCGATAGGGATCATATCAGCAACGTAGATGCAGTGGTACTCTGATACTGCTGCCCCTTTTGTGGCGGTAATTCGTCAGTGATGGGTGAGTCGGTGACACTATTCACATGAGCGCCACCGCATCCTCGTCTCGGATCGCGCGACGAATTGGGAGCATGCCATAGTAGAACAGCTGAGACGATCCGATATCTGCTGACCCGACGGGCCATCTCGTCGCTGTCGCCTTGCCCGTTGCTCGCGCCTCGCGGTCTGCCTGCAGAGCTGTGGTACTTCCTTTACCCCAGCCCGGGCTGATCTGGGGTATCTCAGCGCCAATCTATCAATATCGCGCGGGGAGGCCCGTGTGCCTCCTGCTCATCACTCATCGGGCATGCTAAAATAAACGTCCAGTGATAACCATCACGATACCCCCAACCGCGGTGGGCTGAGCGGCGAGCTGCACCGCCGCCAGGCAACGACGGTGACCGCTTGAGCTGATGAATGACAGCGCTGGACGGACGGAGGTTCGCTCAGGGAGGGCGATGCGCTGGCCTCGCTGGCCTGGCTAGCCGCTGCGGAGAGGTCATCTGCTCGCGGGTGTGCTGGGGTGCGATGTGAGCTGGCGGCGTGGCGCAGGCAGGGCGTTGAATGCTGCATCCAGGGCGCCGTGAGGCTGATGCAGGTGATGCCGGCAGTGAGGTCCGCGCCGCTCGGGACAGCCGCGAGGGGCTCCCGTTGCGGTTGTTGATGCTCCAGCACCGCGATGCTTTTCGAAGTCACGATGTTTGTGACGAGAAGCAAGCGAGTTGTTGGCTCTCGGCAAGCACGAGCACAGCCATTCGATCTCAGGATTTGGCTTTTCCAAATCCTCCGACGCCTCGCGCTTCCCCGCGACCACTCTCCTGCTCCGTCACAGCGCCAGCCAATTCCTCGCCCTCTCGTCACCTCCCATCGTCACATCACCCCTCATGCCGCGCGCTGCCGGCCCCCATTCGCCGCCTCCTCCCATGCCGCCGTGTGCGGATGCCGCGAAAGCCTCGCCCCAAACGCCCAGTTCGCCCTTCGTGGGGGTTGCGTCGCCAGCCCGACGTCAGGTGCTCAGCACTGCATGCCTCCGTGGTCCGCGACGCGCCGCCTGCTGTCACGATAGGCCAGCCGCCGCTGCGAACGCGATGCGGTGCACGCTGCAGCGACGATCGCAGCGCTGATTGTGGTTGCTGATGCGGCTTCCGCGGTCACGGATCCGGACGAGTTGCATGCGCCGCCATGCAGGCAGTCCGTGGCCAGCCAGCCAGCTCATTTCGGACGACCCGTGGCCGTGGGTTGTCAATATCAACAACGCGTTGGCCTTGTCTGGCTCACGCGGGACTATCACGTCAGGCAGCCAGTCGGCCAGTACGTGGAGATTTGACTATCTGACAGGCTGAGGGCCGTTGCGGAGCCGGGACGGGACTGCTGAGGGGAGGGCCGGAGATTTAACTCATTGGAGGAAGATGACGAGACGCTGGAGGGAGATGACCTCGCGGCGATGCGTTGTCCTGAGACACGGTGGAGCGTGTCTGGGGTTTCTCCGCCTGAGGACACCATCTTGCACCCCGAGAACACGGATGCGGTCAGACTGCTGCATCAGGAAGTGCGTGGAGGGCGGACGCTACCCAGGACGATGTATTGGTGAGATGGCGCTTGGCTATTGCTAATGTTACAGTAAACAAGCAAGGAGATGGATGCGCGCGTTTGTTGACTTCCGATAATAGCTGTAAGATATGCTACAGATATGGATGACATATAGCAAGCTTTGAATACTGAGTCTGATATGTTCGCAGGTCAGTCGCTTCTATCACTTGTTAGTGGGTATGCTTTCTATTTTCACATCAACTCGAACTCTTCACGGCTAAGCAGTCTCTGCTATCAAAAAGTTCAAAATTATGCTTTCTCTATATGCTCGAATTTTCCTTGATGCTCAACTGTCATACGTTTGGTATGATGCTCTGCCCTTGTAAAAACCCTCACTGTTAAAACTTCCTTGAGCGTCATCCGATCACAAGTTTAGGCAGAAAGAAAAGGGGCGTTGGTTCTTAGAGCTTTTTCGCTCCTCATATCCATAATACCATCATTACCAACACTTCTCATCCGGATCTTTTGATACTCACGAAAGTGAATAACCAGTTTAGACGCCGAATCACTCAATACTTCTTGGGCGCCGACAAGAATGCACCTTCCCGCCAGCATGAGCCTACGCAACTTAAGATCAAGCACTAGAGCTACAATTGATCTTCTAGGAGATTCCCTACACAATGCAGTCTCGACGTTAGATTAGACTCCTGCTCCATACGCGTCCGTCATCTGACTACCGCGCCTGCTATTGACACGACACTGCCAATAACATCCCCTCGGAGCATCCTTCCGCCTGTCTCGTCTGCAGACAACGAGCTTTTCATTACGTGAAAGCACGTGAAAGCAGGAGATCAGCACAAGCAAGGTCCCGTGAACGAGGCTGCATAAACGAGGCTGATTACGCCAGGCCTCGACTTCGGAGAGCTTCCTCACACCCCCGCTGTACACAAAGTAGCAACAGCTCCCACTAACCACCATCAGGAGCAAGGTTGATGCTCGCATAAAGGTCGCCTAACCGGAGACCTATCCGAAATCCACGCATTGCCAAAAGCTCTAACGACGGATCAGCGAAGCGACTAGCGCTAGTGCTTCCCGCAGTCTCAGGTTCGCCGTTATGCTAACGTCTAGCACATGCAGAGACGAGTTCGGTTGCTATTCAAGGCAGTTCGTGAGAGGAGATCAGCTGCGATTCTCAGATCCGGCGAACAAGTAGTGCACTTGCTAATTTTCTGTTTTGCGAACTCTGACGTATTGAAGTTGCTTTGCGGGGAATGTCGCCTAATTAGCTCTCTCCTCGACAATTCAAGAGAAGAGCAAGGAACGAGTTCGTGTATTGTACTAAGACGACCAGAGCTGTCTCAAGCCATGTGTCGGTTCGCGAGCGTATCAGATAGCATTTACCACCATCCTTCGCTTTTGCGGAAGATGATCCACCAAACAAGCGCCTGCCACGGTTCCCCCACGGGTATTTCGTGGTCTTGAGGTAGGCGGCTCGATCTCGCATCCGCTAGATGAAGCATGCCATCCAATCATTTGTGCACGCGACGCACCACCTAACAAAGTCCAATCTCCAATTTGCACAGGAAGGCCTTGTTCAGGATCTCAACCCTTGTCCAGAGCAAGACAACGAGGCTGGAAACTAACGGAGGAGCTCCTCTGCACGAGACGCGTTCCAGAAGGATTGCTGCAGTTTGGATCCCTCCCGGGAAATTAAGCTGTCTGCCCGTTGTGGACCGTTGTGCCTACGTCATGAAGAGGTTTCTCCCCCGCAAAGCGTCTAGATGCCCTGTCGCCTGAGTCTGACATGTGCAAGCGTGCCTCAGGAGCTAGTGCAGATCCCGTAACTCTAGCGAGATTCGGCAGACTTCGATCTACCGGCTTCCATCTGTCTTGCCTCGGCGCGATTCTCGGCCCGTCGTGAACGATGCATTGCCGATGGGTTCGGAGCACTGCCGGCATGGACACGGATGAGGAATTTGACTTCGAGATGGATTCTCAGCTGCCATGGGGAGGCTGGCTCTAACATGTGGAGATGACAGGCTCGCTCGAATCTTGATGTGGTCGGCCGAAGGAAAGCAACGGCATTGAGACATCGCCATGGGAAGCATGTGGTGATAGCTTCACCGTTCAGCGGAGCAACGTCCCAACAGAGGAGGTGTAGCTGCATACTCTGTGAGTCGCATCACGCTACCACTTCGTCCGTTTCAGGTCCCGTAGCTTCCCTTCCACGTCGCATCGCGACTCGTTTTCTCCTTGTGAGCATCAACAATGCTTGCAAGCACACGTCTTTCCCCGTCTTTCTCCACCGCACACGGCCGCGTCGTGTTGCTGTCGTGTCTCCAAATTTCCGCATCGGTCAATCGAGCAAGCTCAAGCGCCGGCACAACTCCACCGCCAATCCGCCGCGCGAATTTCTGGCATGCCTGCATCCGGCTTCGCGCCGCTGCTTTACGGAGAAACATTGCTGTAACAAGAGCCCGGCGAGGTGAGCTTTGCTTGACTCAATTTTGAGTTCGCGCGGCGTCGCGGGGAACAACGTTGAGCTTCCTGCGCAGGGATGCGCGAAGCTGAGGAGAGTCAGCTGTCGCGGTTCGAGGTGGCTGCGACGGCGGCCGGAGGAAAGGCCGGTGAAGGGGGGCGTTTCTGCCAGGGTGCTCCTTTACCCCGGATCTACGGGGCGCCCACGTTGTTGACGATGGGCGTTTGTAGTCATGGTAGCCGAGGGATGGGTGTAGGGCTGATGCTTGGGAAGAGTGTGTCAGTTCTCGACTGCAACATGGGATTGATTGGGTATTGGATAAGGATGACCGCTGCTCAGTACTGCACCACGCGGACTGCAGAGTTTGAGCATCTTCAAAGTGGCACCTGAGCCTTTTGCATCCGCCAGAAGAAGCTTCTTCGGGCCGGTGGCAGAAGTTGGGCACCGATCTCGACGTATCGTGTGATGCTCGAACCTGGGATTCGCGGTCGTGCGTGTGACGTTTACTGGGGGGTTTTTCTGACGCAGATCATGAGCCGGCACATGCAGGAACGAACGGCGAAGCACACAGCACAGCACGCGGCTCTGTTGAGCCGGAGACTGGGATCGGGATGTGTGGTATGAATCTTCCGGAACTGGCAACAAAGGGACATGGTCGAGCATGGCTGCGGCTTTCGATGTCGGTGTCACTTTTCCTTACCTCAGCTCTTGTAATATTCACGCGACTAGAGCTCCATTTCACATGGCAAACTGTCCGTCTGCCGCTTTTTGATCCGGCCTAGAGTGGGACCGTTGGCCACCGGCGTGGCATCCACGTGTGTGTGGAGTCAGCAGTCGATGGTACCCTAAAGATCGGTTTCCCCGACGGCACAGCAGCGAAGGCGGCGAAGATGAGAGTTTCAGCTTCGATGGTATGCTGACGCGCCATCGCAGGAGCTGATGCGTTACCGCAGTCGTCAACGCATCCGCCGATGGATCTAGATACCGTGATCCGACATTTAGGCGGATGGGTTTGCTGATCCCATCCTTGAAAGTAAGTGGATAAATCCCGCTTCTGATTGGAGGAATTTCGATTTACCTTCCTGCTTCGTGCCCCTGCTCCGTGGCTCCACGTTTTTCAGGGGTGTTGTTCTGGAAAATTCGGAGGCGCGCACTAAGCATTAGGTGATTCTGTTAAGGTATGAATGCGGCGTGCGATAAGGAACATGGCGGATGCGTATTTCTATGAGGAAAAACCGTCATGGTCTGTGTACTATTCTTGGTTTTCTTGCAAATAGTCATTTGATGTCTCTATTACTGTTTTATGCGTCACCTCTTTCGCCATTCGATCTCTCGCGTACGTAAACCACCATGTCAAAGATATTGAAGTCTGGATGATGAGGGTAGATGCCGAGATCCATTTATCCATTTTGCCGGACCAATTTTGTTACTCACGATCGAAACACAGAAATTGGTCCGTCAGACCCGAATCGAGATTCACGTTGAGGTACATCGCTGTAAGTACCATGCCGCGGAACAATTACGACGGAACAGGTTTAGAAGGACCCTGGCGGCTACCGTAGATTCTCTAGTGCTTCATCGTACCGTGGTTGCTCTGGTCCACTAGGGCTCATTCCGACTCGGGAGCCAACAAATCAGAAGGTCTGTGAGCTTGAATGGGTACTTCGACTGCCACTCACGCAAATCTGCGGTCATAAGAACAGAGGGAGTAGAGCGGAGTAGAGCGGAATGGAGCGGAATTGTATGGCGTCCTCTATCTGATCTCTTTCCGTCCCAGTCGAAGACAGCATGTGAATTTCGGCAGTCAAGGCTCTTCGCCATCGTTACTATCAACTGTTCTTCTTTCTAGCCTCTAAGCATCATCTAGATCCTTATTGTATAAGTCCATGATCTTTCCTACCACCGCTTGAGAGTTCCAACGCATTAACATAACTCAGGAAAAGCAAATCTCACTTCCAATCTGCTCACACTTTGCTAACGCTATCTGGCGCGGCCCCCCGAGTTTACTAATTGCCAAATGTTGAACTTGTGTCTAATTCAAATTTTCGAAAACACCATGAGGCACTCAGGCAGCGGTGACCGAGGTACCTACGGGTATTTGTACATACTAAGATCTTCGCCGGCGTCAAAAGCAAGCTCATTTTGCTGCTACTTAGAGTCAAAGAACTAAACTTGCCAGAATATGGGTAGCTTAGCTGCAGCCTCGAAGACCGTCCTGACACGAGATGAATCACGTGCAAGCGTAGTTTCGAGATATAAGACTTCATCCTCGAGCTCACAAATTTTGATCGTGAGAGTTCGTCTAGCAGTAGTAACATGCCCGCGCCGCCACCATGATGTCTGGTGGTTGCTTGAGGTACTATGACGGGGTCTTCAACATCCATACTCTCACTAATCAATGTCCGGAGAATCAGCGGATGGACCTGACCGAGTTGTGGGGTCTTCCATCATTCTCCAACATGATGAACATCTTAATCGCTGAAATAGGATGAATGTCGTTTCTTTCGCAATTGGTGCGTCGGGCCACCAACGAAACGGTAGAAGCGTTTAGGCCCGGTCCAACCTACGTTATTTTCACTCTTACGTCTTAACTATAGGAAATCCTAATAATTCGACAATAAATCTCAGACAGTAGCAAGCAGGACTCAAGGCGCTGTATAGGTAGAGCAGGGAGACGACGGCTCTTATACAAAAAGAGAAACATAACCTGGGTCCTGGATTTCGAGCGCAACTTCCGCACAGAGGAGTAACAAAGGCATACTGAGCGCTATAGGAGCATGTGGTGATTTCAACGCTGTCTCCTTTTACAAGAGGAATACCCGGGGAGGAAAATTGGGCCCGTAATCGATGTCATAACATCGCACCGCCTTGCTACATAGCGAAGAAAAACACCAAGAGTTTCTACGTTTGTAACTTGTACAAAGTGTCCTGAGGTTCGAATGGAAGCTTTAGGATCTTCGAGAATCCTATAGTAGATTTTTATGCTCCTGTAGCTACCTTTTCCGACGTCAACGGTGCTTCTTCCCGTCACGGCGGAGCAACTTGCTCAGCATCTTCTTTTCGGTTTCCAACTCTCCACCGCATCCCTCTCTTCATTTCCACAAAGTATAGAAGAGCAGAAATCGCGGCCGAGCCCCCGAAGATAGTGAAAGACCACCCAAAGCCAATTCCATCGATCATATATTGGATTACCCCAGTCGCTAAGGCCGCCATGATACATCTAACTAAATTGAATGATGCTTGTGCCGTTGCCGGTGCCTCGTGGTTGATGTCAACCAGGAGAGTGTTGTTGTACTAAAATGCATCGACTCAGAAACCCGTTTCAGGATCAGGAGGGGAGAATATCACTTACATTGAAACATGTCTGAATGCCGAGTCCAGTCAAGAATTGGAGAATCATAGGAATGGAGAGATGCTGTAGTCATCAACTCAACTCCGGCTCAGCTAACATGTTGAACAGAAGCACTTACGGCGTGGTAGTGAACGGCCCAACCGTATCCAATCATGGAAAACGTTGCAAGGAACGTCGGTACGAAAATGCTTCTCATCCTGGCTTCTTCAATAGGGAACCTGGACAAATCATCCCCGCAAGCCATGCTTACTGGCCACAATCCGGTAGTCCCGGTCGATCAACTTCCCGGACATGAGAGTTGATACAAGACAACTAGCGCCGTAAGGAAGGTAAATCAAACCAGCTTCTATGTCATTCAGGTTGTAGATATATATTAATGTCGTCGAGAGAGATGCATGCGAGGCACAGAATATCATGTAAAGAATACTACCAGCCGTAATGCTTACAGCCGTATCCAGACGAGAAAGAACAACCAACGTCTTGAGCGGATTGGGAAATCCCTTTTTCTTGTAAATGATGGTGGAGGGCTCAGGCGATTCTTTTTTCCATGGTCGCATGACGTTCGGAATAAGCGGCCTTGACCATTTCGAAGGCGCATTCGAACCGTTCCCGACGACGGATCGAGCTGTTTCTGGAAGGGTGAGAACTATCAACACAAGGACAATAGCTGACATGATTGACAACAGCTAGGATATCCAACGCCAACCTGCTCGGTATGCGAGGACGCCTCCAAGAAGGGGTCCGAAGCTGGGAGCCGTCGTAATGCTACTTCCTTTAGCGGTCAAACCCTTGAATTAGCAGGAGATAGCTCACCCAAATGAGAGAGCTCCTACGAAGGCACCTCGCTCTGCCGGAGTCGCGATGTCTGCAATAACGCCATACGCAACCGAAAAGGTGCCTGGTTCTCAGAAACCGTGCGTATCCCTAATGTCAAGCGATTCCTCACCTGAAATCCCAGCACTCTGGAGCATTCGCAACAGGAGAAGCGCAACGAAAGACTTCTGAAGCGCGATTCCTACATTTGCACAAAAATATAGGGAAAGCGTGACCAGGTAGACCGGCCGTCTCCCAAACATTTCGGAAGCATCTCCAGCTATAGACGGGGCCACGCCAGATATAGCGAGATATGAAGTCACTGTGAAGTTAATGCGCGCAATTGATGTCTGCAGATCTTCCGCTAAAATCGACAAAACTGGGTAGTAAATGAAACTGCTCAGCGTTGAGAACCAGCCTGCTCCGGCGTTTAAGGCGACAATATACCATCGCTGGCTTTTCGAAAAGACGGCGAATTGGCCTGTGGCTGGCGCTGAAGAGGATTCTGCTGTCGGTGCTGCCGGCATTGTGTTAAAGGTGAATTGAAATGCTCAAAGAGAGGATTCACTGTCATGGCTCATGACCGTTCCAAGTAAAGGGCAAACGGGAGTCTCCGTCTTGCGGCTCAACTCAACGTGGGGAGTCAGAGAAGCAATCAGGTGATTGAATCGCAGTGACAATGATTTGACTCACGGACAAGTTGCGTGGTGCGGATAGACGGTGTTTCATCACACTGCGTTTGTGAGGACTCGATAGGCAAACAGCGATTAGAAAAGGTTGCATTGCTATGCTATAGAAGTTGTAATATAAAGAAAAAAAGGGATAAAGGCGCAGCAGCCTAATATAGGTTGCTGGCGCGCCCACGTAATAGGCACGTGCTCCACGTGCCTGTCTTATAACTACAAGTAAATGCCGCTTTAGGAACAAAGGAAAAGGCCGTCCAAGGGCTGGCTGACAGCGTTGCACACATGCCGACCCAACCTCGCTTTTCTCCCGCAAATGGGCGTTCCGTGCTCAAGGTCGATTGGTATATTCCGTGCACATTAGAAGTCGCTGACGACGATAGCTCAGTCTGATGACTCTCACCAGTCACAGCGTTGAAAAGTCCAATATCTACTCAAATCCCTTCCTCATCCTTTGTCTCAGCTTCACGCTATTCCGGCTTTGTAGCTACCTTCAACCATGTCCACGAATCCGGCCGACGCATATGCTGAAAAGCTGAGACGCGAACAAGAAGCGAACCTAATCATAATCGAGCGTCTGGATGACAACGTTCTGGCAAGTGAGTGTCAATTCCGTCAAACCACGCCGACAGCGCTGAATCTTGCAGAGTTACCAGAAGGAGTGGAGGTGGTCTCTGTGGTTCCTTCCGGGGCAAGTGCGTGGTGTAAGACGTTCCGGATCGACGCGAGGCTGAAGAACGGCGAGATCAAACCTTACTTTATGAAGGTAAGACTTCACTTGTTTGACTTGACTCTTTGGCCTTTGCTAACATGTTAATTCAGTATGAATCTGGCGAGCCTGGCCGACGTATGATGGAAGGCGCATTCCACTCCGACTCGGTCTACTCCTCCTACGCCCCAGACAACATGCCGACACCGGTTGGATTTGGCGAGTTCAAAGAAGAGCCCGACACGTGGTTCTACGTCAGCGAGTTCCACGATATGGTGGACAAGCTACCGGATGCTAGGGACTTGATCAACATTGTCGCCAAAGTCCACCGGGCTAGCATGGGAAAGTCACCAACCGGCAAATTCGGCTTCGCCGTGCCCACATATCTTGCCAACATCCCAAACGATAACACCTGGCAGGACACGTGGGAGATATGGTTCACGCAGGCCATGCAGTCTATGTATGCATTTGAGAAGCAGACACAAGGTGTAGACGAAGAACTGGACAGCCTCTTCGATGGCCTCTGCAAGAAGGTCATCCCGAGGCTTCTTCGGCCTCTAGAAACAGGTGGACGCTCTATCGAGCCTTGCCTAGTCCACTCCGATCTATGGCCTGGCAACTGCATGTTGGACGCAGACACTGGAGAGATCATGGTGTTCGACTCCTGTGCATTTTGGGGTCATAACGAGGCAGATCTAGGCCCCTGGCGGGCGCCGCGATATCGGCTTGGGAGACCTTATCTCAAGCAATATCAAAAAGTCATGGGAATGTCGGAGCCACATGCTGACTGGGACGACCGCAACGCCTTATACGCTTTGTGAGTACTGGGAATGCGCACGGCTTAACCACGCTAATCGCTCTCCAGGCGCTATGATTTTCTGGTCTCTGCCCTCTATCCCAATGAGACCAAGTTTCGCGAGATGTCTGTTGTCTACTCATCTGGTAAATAGCCATATACTAATTTAGCACAGGGCAAGAAGAGAGATGAGGGCGCTTGTAGAAAAGTTCCCTGATGGGCTGCAGGAAGAAGCCAAGCCAGTTGAGAACGAGTATTATGATCAGTTAAACGCTGCAAAGCACTCCGGACAAATGGAACTAGACCCTGAGAATAATGCTGGTAAGATTGGTAGCATTTTCATCCGGGACTAGAGCCAGGGGAAGGTTGATGTTGTTTCGTAGCACTTCCATCTGCTGCTGAAATTGTAGCTGCACAGGGCCATGGATTACGCATCTGGAATGAGACCGGGTAAATTGAATCTAGACAGGACGCCTCAAGTATGACTCATCGGGTTCTCAAAACATGTTTAGCATTAATTTACTCTACCACAGATTTTGCAAGGAAACTTGCGAAATCGCATGAAAAGGTCAACTCGCCAAACGATTTATTCGGTTTCCACATCACGACGTATAATCGGAATCTTCCGTAAGACTTTACTTGGACAAAGTCGTGGGAAGAGTTCTTTTACAACGAAAACCGACAAATGCTAGCCATAGAGAAAGAAACGAGAGGACCGAGCGAAGAGCTCCAGGGGCTTTCAAAGGCTTTGCCGGGGAAGGTGCTCCCTAGACTGTTGCGTCCATTAGAAACACAAGGTAGAACGATTAGGCTCAGCCTTCTCCATAGAGACCTGTGGATCGGTAACGTTGCCACTAATAAGGCAATCGGCAAACCCGCTATTTTAGACTAGTCAGCCTACTATGGCCACCATGAATGCGAGGTTTGCCTTTTGTCAAGCAGGCTGGTTTTCATTGCTTAACCTTTCAGATGAACTGGGCCCATTGCGGTCAATGAACAACCAATGGAGTAGAGACTGCATTGAGACATACCAAAAGTACATGCTGAAGGATGCACCCGTGGAAGGCTAGGCGTCTCGTCATGCGTTGTATGCCCTGTGCACCACTCCACCTTTCTTCTACGCCTTTCATACGACTGAATTTCGGCAGTCGCAATCTTATACTCGATTCAACCCTATATCCAAAGAATGAGTGTTTCCAAACCCGTAAGTCCTCTAATTACGCCTGTCTAATGCCATCTAACCACAGCAAGTCCTACGTTAGAAAAGAACTGGGGCCAAACCCCGCATGATAATAGGTTGTTTGGTACCCTCTGCTACTGCAACAATGGATCGCTATCCCCTTCCTCATCATGATCTTCATAGGAAGGAGATGATATTGCCGGCCGTTGCCGCGAGACAGGGACCCAGGCCAAAAGTGCCAAAATGGACAGAATGACAACTGCAAACCGAAAAACGCCAATTCCCATTCCCTGGATGAAAGCACCAATGCCAAAAGGTAAAAATGCGGCTCCAACCTGACCAGCGGAAGCTGTGAATGAGACGGCTGCGACGTGCAATTCTGCGGGTAGTAGTCGAGTGAGGATAACGATGCCGGAGGCAAACATCGGGCCCATGAAGAAGCCGATTAATGTCATAAAGACGATGGACGCGATGGGTACCTGAACAAAGGCAAAAACAACCTGAAACGCTATGGTGATGAGGAAGTAAATGATGTTTGCGCCACCCACACCCAACTTGTCGGTTACGACACCAAGGGTAAACCTCCCAACAGCCATGCCACCCCAAAATCCGGAAGAAGCCATGCTTGCCACGTAGGGCGTAGCATTTCGATGACGTGTCATGAATGAAACTATCCAACCGGATATAGCGGTTTCTGTTCCCACATATGCGAGGAAGTACAAGGCGATCAGCCAGGTGGCGACGTATTTGAACATGGCTCTTGGATTGATTTTACGGCGTGTTGATACCGCTTCGGTGTGCTTTTCATCACGGTACTTTGATGCGTTTTCGTGTCTAAATGCGAGAAACAGCACACATAATTCTACCACAGATGCTGCGACCTGATGGAGTCTGATCAATTCGACATCATAGTAATCGTCTTCTCTAGGACTTACGAGGAAATAATACCAATCATACCACGGTCTGTTCCACGCAGGCAAAATTGTGCCAGCAAGGAACGGTCCAGCGGCCGCACCCACAGAGAAAGACCCTTGCAACAAGCCAGAGACAGTATTTGCATTACTCCCGCTCGCAGCCCAGGCGCACCACGACCCGTCTAAGAGCCCTGCTCCCAGGGCTACGGCGGCAAATGCCACTAGAACTATACCGAAAGGTGGGTGGGCAGCAATGACTAGGGCACCGAGAATGTGCAGTGTTGGTGCAAAAATTGCAATGCCCTTCTGGCCCCAAGTGCAATGAATAAGGTCGCTGGACTGGGCTGCGATGACGTAGCCCAGAGGTCCTACGATGAAGATGAGCGAGACGTGGAGGTCCCCGAGCGAGTAGTGCTGGGAAAGAGGCTGCAGCATAACACCGACTGAGGATTGGAAGAGGCCGAGTACTATGAAGGAGTACATTGCCGCGCCGACGCGCAATGCAATATGTGCGGAGACGCGGTGCGCGGCATCGTGAGTGATGCAGTCCGAATCTCCAAGTAGTGAACTCTCCTCAGGAGGGGTATGGGCTAACATGGCTTTGCGTGGAAGGCTCTCATGTGTGAAGGTGTGCAGAGGGCTGAATAGGGGAGGTGATTGCTCGGGCTGTGAGATGCACGGGTCAAGAATTTGGATCACGTGACAATAACGCACCCCGAACTAAAGAAAAAATTATTGAGCTCGAAAACCCAGAGCTGCAAAATATAAGCTATAAGGTGTCTTCATGGCGCACGACTGGATAAGGTGTTTGATTACGCAAGAGGCATTTATCTATAGTCACGTGATTCTCTGGATGCGCTTGCCGACTTCGACACCAAAAAACAAGGCTGATGACCTACTCAGCAGCGCCTCTGAAGTCCTACACTGGCCCCGAAGAAATTCGGACTCTGGAAGAGGTGCGCGAAAAGCTAGTAACCAAAAAAATGATCCCCAGGAGCTAGCTGCTGTTCAGCGACGCCATCTGCTACTGTTCGGGGACTAGTACTGTATCTTTTCAAGATCCTGGAAGAGACGTGAAAGAGCAACCTCGACGCATTTTTTCATTCAAAGTCCATAAACAGCCAGCAACAAGCCAGCACACACCAATGTATATTATAGCAAAGTATAAATATGGTAGTTATAAGTCCTGTTCCTTGAAAGAGCAACATTCATAAAGCACCGGCATCGGGATATGACAGGTCACATGTGGCATTTTTCGAGGCGATAACCTGGGAGCCACGCCTCGGGTTACACCGCATCTCGTCATGTAGCTTGCCGCAAATCGGCACGGTCAAATTGGACGCACATCCTTCTCTTCTCCCACCTTTTTGTCACCCTCCCATCCTCTCAACTGACCGTTACTATCAGTGGCATCAGCCAAATATCCAAAATGCCAATGAAAATGTCAACGTCGAACAGGGGAAAGCGTCGGATAGCAGCCTCTTCGCCCAGAGATATGAAAGTCACTAGGACCCAGGGAACGACGAAGCTGGTAAGCTGATTCCCCTTCTAGCCACCCACACCAATGCTAGCCATCTCAGCCCATTCTCAAGCAGGATCAGAAACTCCCAGAGAAGAATGGTGAGTACCAGGGCGAGTACGATCAACGTATGATGTACGAGAAGCTCGAGATGACGGAGACGAAAGCGCCAAAAGTAGTTGTAAAGCTGCCGCCCAAGGAGAAGATAGGTATCAAAAAATCCAAAGTTGTTGCAAAGGCTCCATTCAAGAGTCGCAAACCATTTGTGCTAGTGTTGGTGGACGACCACGGTAAGAGCGTAAGTTACCAATCTTGCTAAAGTCACCACATGGGAGGATGCTGAACAGACGGTAGTTTCATGAGAGCCTTATCAAAGCAGGAGACCCTGGAGGCGACTTGGCCGCTCAGCATATAAACGCTGCCGTGGAAGAGAGAATGCATAAGCTCCCCAACTCATCTGGTAACTACGACATCGTGGTACGCGTGTATGCAAGCGTCAACGTGCTACGAAAAACACTCGGCCCTAAAGATAGCATATCGTTAGACCGATTCATTGACTCGTTCAATGCTTTCCATGCTCTCTTCCACTATAACAATGTTAGCCCAGTTATGAAGAAGATTCAGAAGGTCAAACGTAAGATCCAGCCTCTGTGATTGAGACGCCTTCCACTGACCACCAAAGCAGAGACCTTCAAGCAGTCATTAGATGACAGTCAATGCAAGCACATCTTCTTTTTCGGCGGCCATCCGTACTACGAACTACTGCGATCAAGCATAAAGAGAACGGACCGCGTTACACTGGTCGCATCCACATACCTGGATTCCGAACCATGTCTTCTTGGGTTGAACAGCTTTGCTTTTGAGAAGGTGTTCCGGGTACAAAAACCCAAAGAGTGCCCACACTACAAGAAGGTAAGTCTTCAGGCCCCTAAGCATGATATCCCGTTCGAAATTCTTGAGAGCGCGTGGGCCACCCTCAATAGCGGCAAGCAATCATCAGATTCATGGAGACAGGACGCTTACATTCGAATACCTAGGGGAAATGTTACTGGGGCAAAAAATGCAGAATGTTCCATCCTCCAGCTCAATCTCTTACTGCTCAATCTCCTCCCCCACCAAACTCCGGCATCAAGCTTGATCGTCCTGACCACCCCAAAACCTCCCCTAACCTCCAAAACCCCAACCTCATTCCTCTCAACGCCTCCAGCCACCGTCTAGATACCCATCTCTTCATTTCAAAGGCCACCCTCGACGCCCTCTACGCCAAGGCTGGCGCCCACGGCAATCCTTGTCCCGACCTCCACTTCCGCGGCGCCTGCAACGCGCCGACCTGCCCCCTCGACCATGACCCCCTTACCCCCGAACTACTAGATGAGATGCGGTATTGCGAGCGGAAACAGGAGTGCGATATGAGAGGGGCGTGTAGGTCGATCACGTGCTTGAAGGGCCATGCGTCGCTGACGGGGGATCGGGAGGTTACGGAGTGGGGTATGCCGGATAGGGTTGAAGGGCCAGAGGGGGTGGATTGGAATCCGCCCGATCGGAAGCCGCGGAATCTGGTTGACCTGCTGTCTGGAGAGGATTGCTGTGTTGAGATGGCTGGTGAAGGACCGCTCGATACGTGGGACTTGCAAGGGGAGGACTTGATATTTTTTGGGGATGTAGAGGATGTGGAGAACGGAGGGGAAGGAGTAGAGAGGGTTGATAAGGGTGTGGTGGAATCTAAGGTGGGCGAGGTGGGTAAGGAGGCTGGCATGGCGTATGATATCACGATGAAATTTGCACTTTCGGGGAAGGAGGCTGGTGAGCTGGATCGTAGGATGAGGTCGAGGGGTTGCTTGGATCCGCCTCAGTGGTGAACGGGGCTTAGAATGGCGATTGATCTTGGATGAGGGTGGACGGGGATGAAAAGTAGACCAGGTGTGGCTTTGGGGATGCTACGTGCTTTGGTTTTGAGGAAATTTGTGGATCTCACGATGATATACAGAAGGTGCTATCACGATACTATAGAAAATTTCAATTGGTTGACTTTATAGAGTGCCATCTATGTGAGGATGACCTGTCGTAGCTGGGGTCTTTTCATGACGGACACAATTCTGTTACATGAAGCATCTAGAAGCACGTACCTCCGTCAATGCTATGGAGGACGTAGGAAGTACTTTCAGAACTCATATGAGCTCACGGAACTCAACTCGTGGGTTGCTTACACCGCAGGCTCATGCTCTACTGCCTCCACCTTGTTCTCAACATGATGGGCTTTTCCTTTCATCCACTCGGCGAGCATTGAGATGCGCCAGGCCTCACGGTCGGGCGGCGTCCAGGATCGGTATGCCGGACCTGGAGGAGCGCTGGAACCGACGAGTGGTGGCGGCGGAAGCTCCCAGGGTGAAGCTATCACCGTGTCCGTCATGTCTTGAGCCTCTCGCGCCTCCCTCTTCTCTTCGTCTTTAATGTAGATTTGTTCGTACAGGTGGTCCGCATGCTGCTTCAACCTCAACTTCTCATCCTTATCCACAAGGTCATCTTCCTCCGCGGCATCTGCAGCATTTTGTGCCTCCTTTAGCTTATTGTATTCCTTAAGCCTCGGCCCTAGTTGGTTGCAAGTCTTGCGAATGAGACTCAAGAGACACTGTGGATCGGCTTCGGTAATGTCTGCTATTGCCCTTTTCTGCGCCCATTCCGAGGCCACCGCCTCATTGACAGTGATCCTGTTTGTCGACTCGTATACCAGCATCTTCTTGAGGAAGTCCTCTAGAGCCGTGAACTCGTCCTTGCACATTTCGGACGTCTTCCATGTCTGTCCTCGAGCGAGAAACACAAGATGTTCCGCCAGTGAGTTAAAATCAGGCTTCTTTTCCTCCTTCCACGAGCCGTCTTCGGAGAAATATTTGTCCTTTGCATCCCACTTCTCCCACCAACGCGCTGGAAAAGGACCTAGCCCGCCCATTATAATAGAGATGACTTCGTCTTGGCGTCCGAGCTACGAGTCAAAGAGCTTTTCCTTGCCCAGGATTTCGAACAACGTGCATGCTAGCGTCCAGGTATCAGACTTCGGTCCGAGAGGCTCGTGGAAGAAGTACTCAGGTGGGAGAAGGCACGTAGGCGTCATGAGCTGCTCGCGGTCGTGATTGGCCGCGAAGAAGGCTTCACCGAAGTCGGTAATGATGATCTTGGGGTCTTGAATTTTCTCCACCTCATCGCAGCACAGGAAAAGCATGGAACACTGAGTGACGTAGTACTCGGGAGCCTCGGATCCAAGGGGAAGATTATCATAGCGCCGAAGGAGATTTGTGATGGGGTCGCCGACATGTAAGTAGAGCTCATCTTCGCTCAATTGGTCCAAGCCAGGGATCTGGAAGAGGATGTTGTTGGAGTGAAGATCTGGAGGTTCATTAGTCTGCGATCAGGCGAGATACAGTGAATAATAGGGTAGTACATAGCATGCCATTTCAAGCAAAGAAAACATTAAGCACTTATCTCCATGTACTACGCCGCAGGAGTGAATATAATCCATTCCCGGCATGACTTGAACGGCGATCGACCTCGAAACTCGGAGCGGGTGCTGGTATGGAGGAACTTCGTGCTTTGACATAGCCACACTACAACCAGCGACAGGCATCACTAGGAAAAAATGCTTGCCGTTCGGGCCTCGATGACAAATTCGTCCAGAAGCGACATAACATACATGCTGCCCGCATGATTTGCCTTGTTCGCCGTGAGCAAGCGCAGGATCTCGATCTCGTGAGCGTAAGGCTGCACGTCCGCACAGAGAATCTTCAAAGCCACGTTCTTCTCCTCAGTTGTATCGCGTGCGAGCCAGGTGAGAGAGTAGCCGCCATTACCAAGCTTATGGACAATCTTGTAACGATCATTATGATAGCGGTCGCTTATGTGAGTGGGGTGCTAGCCACCCATGCAGTATCGCTCGAGGTCTTCAACGCCGTGATCGAAGTCCCATCTATAGACCCGGTCTGGAGGATATCTATCGGAAACCTGCACTTTCAGTGGCGAGGTCGGGGCAGGTGGTTGGCCATTCATAGTCGTCGAAGAGTCGGCCATGGGCACTTGGCAATACCTGAAGTACAGAAAGCGAGTCTGAGAGAAGTAAATCGGTGTGGGTGTTTTGAGCTGTGGTGAAAGGGACGTCGACTCCTAAAGTTTAGTAGGAGGCGTCGGAAGCGAGACTGGTGACGATTGGTCAAAAATGCTTCGCACCCCTGTAGTCACCCAATTGCGCGATCTTCGACTTTAACCTCGCTCATACGTCTTAAGGCCTAAACTCACGTCTATTGGTCTTTCTTAGAGCGTAGAGTTACGGGTTAAGTATGGGATAGGTTTGAAATGTGTGGTAGTGAATTAAATTTCGTATGTGACAGGCTGGCTAACACACCTGTACTGCACGTGATTGTTTTTCAGGTATTGGTTCGCTACTTCTAGAGCTCGTGAGACCTATTCGTAGAGGGAATCTTTTCCGTAGTGATACATAACGGAAATTACAGCTTTTTTGTGGGGAACATAGTAGCAACTATATCAGAGCAATCCCAGATAGGCTTCTTTCTTAGGAGCCCCCGTGGATTTTCAAAAACATAGGCGCCATAACAAGCTTCAAGTAGTGCAAATTAGACTGCCTCTTGATTAATCGGCTGTTTACTAGCTAGGCTGATCCTCACAGTGGTTTCGAGTGAGCAAGATTGGAGACAAGCAGTAATAAATCCGTGTGCCCAGACTTATGACTTAGTATTCTAATTCAATGTTGATAACAATGCAGATGAAGATATTTTTACTTCTTTTCTTCATATTATCTAAAGAGTCTTACTTAATGCCATGTTGTAGGTATCGCTGGGTGTGCTCGGGAAAGAGGGTATATGGATCGGTGTAGTGGGTGTAGGGAACCTTTGACTAGCCGTCCCTCGCCGCCAAATTCTAGACTCTGTGATTCAGATCTACATCCTGTTGGCCTCCTTGCCGTCGTCCAGGTCGTAAACCACCGCCATGTTAGCATATCCGCCGTAACCGCCGCCCTAGTCTCGCCTACCAAGCATGGATCCTGCGATCTGTGAAAGCTCCTCGAGGACCTTCCAATACCGCTCTTCAAGTGCCAAAGCTGGACCCGCACTCTCTCAGTTCTCTAAGGGAAGTCATGCGCTGGCAGGCCGGCAGGCCATGCCTCCTTCCGATTTGGCCCCACTCCCGTCGAGTCAGGCTTCACCGGCGTCAGTTTTACATCCATGATCGGGGTATATCGGATCCCGTCCAGATTAGTATACATGTGAGCCGTCATGCGCTCACGGTAGTATTCCATTGCCCGATTCTTGAACGAGATAGTGATATGAGGGTCGTCTGGTTTTATCTGTCCTTGCGTATAGGTGGTGTTGTGAAGGTCCTTGCTGAATCTCTAGTCAGTTCTTAAAGTTATTGTGCCTCTGTACAGTGCTAGGTCAGAAGTCTGGACACACAGATCCAACGCTGCTTGGTTCCAACCTTGCTCACTTGATACCAATGTGAGGAGTACCCCAGTCAGTAAATAGCCAGTTAGTCAAGAGACAGTCTAATTTGCTCTGCTTGAAACATGACATCCCGTCTAGGGTTTTGAAATTCCAGGGGGTACTAGATACAAATTTGGACACGTCTTCTTTTTGATCTCTTTTAGAAGTATGATGATGTACTCACGCACCATAAGTAGCGGCCGAACAAGCTGATTACGTGCGCATGAATCCTCTCTAAGTCGAGCTCTCAAAGCAATTAAACATCTGGACCTCGTAGCCCCTCAGGCGATGGTAATCAATAGTCTAAACGGAATCAACTCTTTGTCCCATTTACTTGTATCCTCTGGATCCACTCTTTCGTACGGTGAGAATCTGAGAGTTCTCAGAATGAGCTTTATTTTCCGGGAGACGGTCAGGAAGGCTGTCAAAATTTCTGATATATGGCACTCGTCTGCTCGCTCGTGCTCCGCATCGGATATGAACCCTGAAAATAATTGATTGGCTAGCTCCTATGGAATACTTGTAAAAAAGGGAAGGTTCCTGACCAGGTGCCATAGGGTCTTTGCTTCACCTTTAGTGCGTTAACCGAGAAGGAAACGCTAATGTCGACCACTAAGCGAGGGGAAGTTTCAGGCTGGTGAAAACGACTGGACTATCCAAAGCGGTGAATATCTTTTAGTAGACTCATACGAAAGGCACCTCTGTCTTCTCGCTTACTATTTATCTTGTAATCTCCAACAAACACCGCACCATCACCCCTCTCCAAACCCTCGGCCAGTTTCTACACCACCACCCTACTCTGACAGCATGGACCCTGTAGCTTCATACCTGCATCTTCTGCTCTCCCAGGAAGCCAGAGGCCTTGAAAAAACCTGTACCACAGCGGCAGAGCAAATGCCTCAAGCCCCACCGCTCTCAATCACTGACTCCCTTACCCCAAGCGACGCTACCTCCACTCTCCCACCCCTCCTCCGCCTCCCCCTCGAACTCCGTCGAGACATCTACTCCCACCTCTACCCCTTCCAACCCTTCCACCCCCCTAACCCCGGAAACCCCACCGAAGACGCACGCACCATCGGCCAAAGCTTCACCGCCGCCGACTTCGCCTCCCGCGACTCGACCCAACTCCAAGTCCTCCCCTGGGGCTTCCCCAGCGCCGGCCGCATCACCGACCCCTCGGACCCAGTCCGCTGGCTGTACCAATCCGCCGCCGAAAAAGCGCTGCAAGACAGCACCAAAGCCCTGCGGCGCGCGCACCGCGCCGCCATTGTGCAACTCTACCCCTGGCGCATGTACGCCAGCGGGCTGGGCATCCTGCACGCGAACCGCCAGCTGCGCGCGGAGGCCCAGGACTACCTCTTCCGCGGGACGCAGCCGCGCATCACCCTCCAGCCCGCCGGCATGCCGCGCATCTGGTGGCGGTACGCCGACGAGTCGCTGTACTGGGCGCCGCTGGCCGCGCATAGCATGGCGGGTCTACAGCCGGCGGCGCTGCTCACGCGGCTGCACGTGAAGCTCGACGCCATTCCCGCGTTGTTGGATTACCGCCCCGTGTCTGGGCATCGGGCGTATGTGCTGGGGATGCGCGTGCAGGTGTGGAAGCTGTGCAAGGCGCTGCAGAAGATGGAGGTGTTGGGGGAGCTGGCGGTGGATGCGGGGGGGCTGCATGCGTGCCAGACGACGACGCGGCATAGTCAGCAGCCGCATTGCTCGCGGAATGTGAGGAAGACGTTTTGGGATCGGAAGCGGGTGGGGCTGGGGAGGGAGGGCGGCGGGGTGCCGTATACGTGGACGCGGACGGATGAGAATCGGATGGCGGCGTTGGCGGGGTCGAATGTGGTGGTGAAGTGGTTCCAGCGGCAGAAGCTAAGGGCGAGCCCGTTGGCGTTGTCGGATTTTGATCTAGTGAGTTTACTGTACTAGGTCATGAGTCTGGTTGGGCATAGCATATGCCATTGCTTGAGTGCCCCTTTGGAAGCTGGGTACCGCCGTCAGGAGCATCCCCACTGGCAAGATGTCGGGCAGCCAAGAGACATTTCAGATTCCGCTGCATGGAACTTGACATGGCGTCTAGATTCTTAGCACCCTGTAGGGTACCTCAAGCAGTGGTATCCGAGTGTGCGCAGACGTATGACCTGCGACTGAATAACTGATTGTCAGCTTTAAACGAAAGGGACTTTGCTGATCTATGATAGATGCTGCAGCCCTTTGCGATGCTGAAAAATGTTCAGAAGGGCTACATCGCCTTCATGTGTACCGACGACGCCGATGTCTGGAGCGATCGATATCGGCTGTACAGGGCCCGCTATGCCTATAGCGAGTATTGCCCTGAGTGCTTGGAGGCGCTTGTCCGACTCAGGAGCACATTTGAGGCTCACGTGGGAAGTCCTCACCTGGGAAGACCTGATGCACCACAAGTCGGACACTAGCACGCTGTAGGAGTGGGTTTAGCTTTGGAGACCTCCAGGGCAGTGAAGGCCTAGGACTTATGAACGCAAAGGGCTAGAAGTTGTAACTAGGACTCCTAGATTTGATGTGGCAGTTCTATTGCAAATGACGCTAGGGAAAGAAGAAACTTTACTATACATCACCGCCCATACGCCATTCCGAATCCTTGGCCTCTAAAACAATCGATAGAGCAGGGCTCACTTCCAGCCATCGAGACAGAAGTCGTTTTCTTATATTCTCAAGAACCTAGTCTGGAGATTCTGATGTCGACTGTATCACTATCAACGCACCAAACTCTTCGTCTTCGGCTTCGTCCCGGTCTTCGTCTGAATCAGCGTCGTCATTATTGTCGTCTGATTCCTCAAAATAGTCGTCGTCTGATGTAGTAGGAGTTGTAGTTTCATCGCTATATTTCCAAAACGCCGTAGGACCTGCGGGTCCGTGGGGATCGAAGTCCTTGTCGAACCAGGTGCCTATGACTCCTCTTTCTGAGCGCACGCCACCTACCTGAATGCTCTCACTCCGCCACCGCTCTTCGCCCCTTTAGACATGTCAGCCAGGGTCCTTGCAAGATTTCCAGGCCACTTACGTCGAGAAGATTGATATCGTTGTCCATCGAACTTCGCCTGATGGCGTCATGCTTACAGTACCTGCAAGGACTGTTAGTACATGGATCGCCAAAGTAATCGCGAGGAATCCGACCTCTGATGCGAGAATTGGCATTAGCATCCCACGAAGCATCTATAGCTTGGGACTTGCCCTCGAAGTTCACGTTTGGTAGTTTGCCCTTTACGGTAGGTGGTTCGATACTCGAAACTTTGATTATCATACGGATAAGTCGTGTAGCTTCTCCGGCGTGAAGTGGACTTCGGGGTTGGTCTTCTGGGGGCTCTTGCGAACCGCCGAAGTTGAATGCGAAAAGATCGTTATAGTCTATCCATAGCCGTCAGCAATTATCTGGATAACCTTGGCGATGACTAGATACCTAGAAAACAAACGATCTAAATTGTCAGCTAGAATCTCATTTAGGGTGCACATTTCTGGGTACTCACTCGAATCCAGTTCCCGGATATGGCATATGGATCTTGAGCTTCCAGCGGTATCTCAGGCTCGTATGGTAAAGGAACATACGATGATTGAAGCGTACTTCGTGCCACTCCGGCGAATGGTCGCGCCCAACTCGGTTCTATCTTCCCCGGCGTGGCAACATAAGCTCTGAAGTTCCGCGATAAGATGATTTGAATAGCTTCGACCATCTCCCAGTCAACGTCAAGAGTCCCGTCGTTGAGATACGGCCCCCAGAACGTCTTACTAGTGTAGTTCCGCAAGTCATACACCCGGGATCGGGCGAGTGCTTGCAATGTATGGCCATGTAAGATCTGCTCAGGTGAGCTCGTACCGTGGTAGCAGTGTAGCCGGGCGGTGAGTTGGCGTAGTTCATGCGGCTCAAGGGTATCGACCGAGATTCGGAATAGACCTGCGCGTTCGAACATAGACGATCCTGCTAGGAATGTCGCTTTGTTGTCCGGATTCTTGAACGAGACAGCTAGAAAGGAAAGATTCAAAGAGCTTCCTTCCGAATCATCTGGGTCTTTTGAGGCTGTGTGGAGAAGATCACTCATCACGCTCGTGACGAGTCCGAAATGGGATGTCTAGAGATACTTTCAGAATAGGTCGAGACAACGAGTGACATTAGGTAATTACTTTGGTTTCCACATCATCAGACATGAGGATTTTCTTGCACATGATTATCTTCGGTAGTTCCGTCTCCCATTGCGGCTCAGGCAAGCCTGGAATTCGGCGCGGATCATCCTGCAAGAGGTCAGAACGCTTCCTTCTTAAGCCAATTGAGCGGATGCAACGAACAAAGTTCTTGAGATATAAAGTTCGAAATATCCTCCGATTCTCTTTGATGAAGGCATTGAAACCGTGAGAGCACTTCGAACATGCAGCTAAGTCTTCGGGATTAAGCTCCTCTATGATGCGTATCAGGACATCGTAGCAGAGATCGAGAAGCTCCATGGCAAAGGAAACGCTAGAGGGTGATTGAAAGGAAAAGGAAACTGTGACACAGCGACGCCAGTGGAGGTGTTACCAAAGCGATCTCGGTATCGAGGTCGTTGACGATGAGACGGCAGGGGCGGGGAGGGGAACTCGGAGATAAGACGGTCGCAATTTCACGTGACTATTGCGAGTCATAGCCACTTTAAGAATCAATACAGATTTATGTCTAGAGCTAGTCAAGTTGTTCTAGATGATATTTTCAGCTGTAGTTCATGGGTAAGGTCACTAAGTACAGCAAATCGTCTCTCTTCCATTTGTTCGTAAACTCATAACCCAATTAACCATTTATGTAATCTTCGCCTAGTTAAGAGATTCGTCGCCATGCATTCCTCCAGACGCCAGCCCATGGAATGCCGCGTCGGCTGATCCCATAGCAGGGCTCTCCAACCGCGGACCCTCACTATCAGCATTAGTGTCTACTACTCCTGGTGCTTGCTTCTCGAAGTTGACGAACCCATCGGGCTGCTCCGTTCTCCGCATTGGCAGCATCTCTTGCTCAGAGCCACTTGTCCCGACCCCTTGAGTGCGAATCCGTCCTTCTTCCATCTCCGCGGCCTCCTTCGCCGCCTCAGCCTCCTTGGCCTTGGACGCATCTTGACCCGGATTTGCAGTCTCAAACTCCAGCATCTTAATAAATTTGTAAAAGCCTGCAGCAACGATAGCGCCGAGGATAGGGCCAAGCCAGTAGATCCAGTGATAGTGGTGGAAGGAGTGGTTTACGACGCAAGGGCCGAAAGAACGTGCTGGATTGAGGGAGCCTCCGGTGAAGTACACGCCTGATTGCAGGTAACATCAGAAGATGCTTGACCAGTTAAAAAGGCGTGTGTGTCAATTACTTACCGGTCAACTCTGCAATGAAAAGGCTGAGGCCAATGCCCACAGGCGCAATGAACGTCCCCTTATGCTTTTCGGCCGCAAGCATGAAGATGGTGAAAACAAGCTCCGCAGTCAAGAACATCTCGATGAATAGACCTTGCACTACAGTGGTGCTACCTCCGAGGGATGTCTGGACTGTCAAAGGGCCGGGAAACATGCAAGCTACTAGTGCAGCTGCCGTAATGCCACCGAGGACCTGAACGAACGCGAGAAGAACACCGCGAAACCATGGAAGGGCACCAATCAAGCACATTCCGAAGGTGACCTATGGGGTGTCAATTTGCTAGCAGAAGATCATCTGGATAGCCGGGACCTTACAGCTGGATTGAACAGTCCGCCACTAATGCGAAAGAAGACCCATGCATTTACTGCTAGGGAGAACCCAAAGGAAAGGGCGATGTATTGCAATTGTTGCGGGTTCGATTCAACCTGTGCCGCCGTCTTGCCCGTTGATGATGATGGAATGTTGTTCGCGACTTGGGTTCCAGAGAGCGCAAAGTATAGGAATAGTACTGTGCCAACGTACTCACCGCACATAGCGATGAAATGGTTTCGGAAGCCGTGAGGTACATACTTCAACAGGGGCAGATGCAATGCTTCTAGGTGATGTTCAGCAAGGGGGTCCGCAGCCTTCGTGAAAGGAAGCGCGAGGGCTAGGATAGACGTAATTAGTGGAGCCTCAGACAACGTAGAGATGACTTCGAGCAGCTACCTGCGGATTGCACGGGTTCCTTAGAAGAATCAGCATGATGTTACCAATGCTTCTTTGGCACGCTTACGTTGATATTCATGGCAAAGATGATTTAGTAGGTAGACTGGGTCTAGTAACACTACTACGTGACGAAAGAAGAAAAAGGGAAGGGCAACTATTAAACAGTTTCCTGGTACTCGGGGCTGTCAGTGACAAATATAGTATAGAACGCCCCACGTCACTTTTACAGGCCAGCGACGATAGCTGTAACGTCGTTCACCCAGAAGCGAGAAACACCGAGAAGCGAGAATTGGTGAGGATTTGAGGGGCCGAGCGGCTAGTCGAAACTTTTCCCAGCGTGACTAAATCTGCTCGCGAAACACTCGTTAATGGGTAATTCTCGCTTCTGGGTGAAGGACCAAGGGACGTTAAGCGACAACCTCTGATCGAACTCCCCAGTTTCGTTAACGTCGTTCACCCAGAAGCGAGAATCACCCATTACCGAGAATGGGTGAGGATTTGAGGGGCCGAGGGCTAGTCCACTCCACCAATTCTCGTTAATGGGTGATTCTCGCTTCTGGGTGAACGACGTTATTCATTCCAAGATCAAACCCTACTACAAGGACGTAAGCCGCGGACAACAACAAACGTCCTGCCGTGCCGGAATTTAGTCAAGGTCGTCACCGTGCGTTAGGAAGTTTCGAGGCAGTCTTAGGCCGGTCTACGAAGACTCCTAGGACAAGTATAATTGGCGCTGAGCCACAACGCTTGTGATCTTCGTAACGGCGGAGGAGGGAAATTCGCAGGTGTCGCCGCCATCTGGCCGTAGCTCGAGCACCATGGCTGGATTAGGAGCCCCGACCAAGATGGTGACGATTCGGGCTTCGTCAGGCGGCGAAGTAGCCTTAATTGAGCGAAGTCGTATAATTAAAAGCTAAAGGGCCAGCCACAGTGACGTAGAGAAAATGAGAGACCAATCGTGAATAACGGACCCTATCTGGCGCGAACGCACTAGCTCCCGTCGTAGAATGAATACGCAAGCCCTCGGTACTTGGCCCGAATTGCCATTGATAAAGCAAATAGGGTCCAGGCCTCGACCGTCGTGCCTTCGCACGTACATACATGTACGGGGAAGGTTATGTCAAAACTGACGACTTACTATTAGTTGGCCCGAGTGTCCCGATTTTGAAGCATTGCGCGAGCGAATTCGCTTGTAACATTCACTAGTAGTCGCATGGTACTCATCCTCGGCTTCCTGCTCTTTACTATTGGGAGACGCAAGACAATCTCTTAGCGTTTGGGCGATGACCTTGTGTTCGGAGCACAGTATGTTCGCAAAATGTGTTCTTTGGGGGCGTGGCATAACAAGAATGTAGCCGCTTTGCACGTTGCTCAGAATCTTGAACGGTTGCAGCACCTACTCTCGATTAATACAGACAAATCTTGGGTGTATATACATACCAGCTCAAGGTCAGAACGCGATTCGTGGACGTTGTGGTAGAGTCCACGGCTGACAACAAGCTACGTATTTAGGTCAGTCGAGGCCCCACGACGGATCATCTAGAGTTCTTACATTGCGGCGCTTGGCATCCTCGCTACCAGGATCGATTCCCTGCCTTCGTAGTATCCAAGCACTTGCTGACTCAAGTTCCTCTTGGACTTCGAAGAACGGTCCTCGAGCGTCAATGATTAGCTCTTGGATGACCGGGGCTTTCTGGAGTCGCTTGCAAAGGTCATAGACGCGCTCCCTCAGTGAAATGATTCGGTTCGGATAGATTTTGTCCTGATCGGTATTTGCTGGGGAAATGACGATATGAACTCGACGTGACATTTCGAATGGATAATCTTCTAGAAAAGCTTGCCATCTTTCAAGGTCAGTCATCTTACTATAGAAGATAGATCACTTTTAAATTGTGCCATGTAACAATAACTCGGCAGCGAACAATTCTGCATCCACCTACCCTCTGAATGGACCTCTGTACCTGTAATCCGCAATGGTTGTAGCGTAATGTGCGACCAGGATTGTCTGCTGAGTGTCGTGAAACAGGCAGTCCTGAACCTCTCTTCGAATCTGGCGATTGGTGCCAGCAATTCCAAGGCCATTCCAGGCGAGACCGAATTCGTTCAGCGTCACAATCCCATCTGTGGCTGCTCGGTGGGCGCGACGGGGCCAATTAGTGCAGGCGCGAACAAACTCATCTTGCTGTGAAGGCTCCGACAACGCTATCGCACCGAACTGCTCGTATTCAGGAGTACAAGGCTCGGTAGTTACGGGGCAATTCCACGACCATACTGGAAGGCCTGGTTCATGTGGGAATTCTGTGACATGATCCAAGGCTCGCCTTTGTAGTCCGTCCCTGCGAACAGCGCCCCAAGGGTACATGAAGCTGAAGATCCGTCGCCGGAGCTCTGTTGGAAGTCTTAGAAATGGCGGAACTGCTGCTGTGTCGTCAGACGCGTCGTCTGAAACCGACTTGACGGTCATTCTTGCGACCTGAGAGCCAAGTTGAATGGTGAAATCCATAGTACTAGTAGTATTCACGTGGTGTAACCGACTACCTAGGTGGAGTCTCCGGGAGAAGTGAGCAGACAAAACTTATCAAAGGAGGTTGGTGTCAGTGACTCCGTGAGATGAGGCTTAGGAGCTTCTGCGTTGCCTAAACCGCGGAGGAAAATGAGGCTAAGAGGGAGGGTCAGTCAGCACGCATATTCTGTCTATTCAGGCGGCTGAGAGCGCTTATAGAGCTCGAGATTGTGATACCGGATACCTAAGATGGAGAACTGGGTAGAGGATAGATGCCGGATTACCGAAGACGGGGTGGTGTCACGGTCTTGGGTGCGACAGGCGGGTAAGGCTGAACTATTTAGGTAAGGCTTGCAAACACCTCCCGACCCAGTCTATCTCCGCAGACCTCCACCTTTCAACCATCTCGTTGCCATCTAGGCTCAATCCTTTACGCCCCTAGTCATCAATGGCTGCCTTTCAGACAGCGTGCGTGTTCACTGCTGGGCGATTCTTGGCCCTCAACGTGGTCGTCTTTTGACCCCTAACACCTACTAATCGCAACGAGATTGCTGGCTGTTATTAATACTGTGTAGCTTCTCCCGACGCCATATCCGTCTCATCAAAACCCTCGGACAAGCATTAATTACTTTGAACTCTCTTAGTTACAATTGTCAAACCAAAAAAAACAACAAGCCCGGTCGGCTCCAAGCACGCTCCCATCTTTGACAGACAACTACCTCCCTAGCATCCAAACATGCGACAAGAACTTGCAGCAACTAGGCACTAGGAGTGTTTGGTAACTCTCATGACGGGCAATACAATGGACAACGGATACTGCTCAGAATGCTTGGACGCGTTGTGAGGGATTTGGGAGGAAAAGCGAAAGCTCTTGAGCTTCTACGACACGGGGTCATAAGTTTGAGCACTCGGATATAACACTACCAGGGCTCACTCCTGCTCGCTCAATACCACTGTGGAGGAGTTATCCCGCTATTTGGTAGCCGCTTAGCCAAGACGCTGTCTAAGTTCCAGTGCATCAATCTTTACATCCTCATCACGGTTATTCCATTGCACAGGCGTTGCTCTTGCTCGCTCGACACTGCTGTAAGGGGTAGCTTAACTATCAGGTAACCGGTAGGCCAAGAGGCTGCCCAATTGCTACTGCATCGTCATTTGATCCGTACTCAGAGTTTCAAACGCCCGAAGAGGTATTCCAGGCAGTGGTAAACGAATGAGCTCAGGTTCTTGGCACGACATTGTGCTTATGCGTGAGGCGGTAGGGTAGGCCTTTTGAATGCAGTGGAAAACCTGTCGGATGGACACACGCTCGCTTTCCATTTTCTAGGCTCGTATCAATGTTTGTGGTGGAATCCTGAATGCATACGAGTCCACTCTTGGCGCTGACATCTAGGCCTCACCAGGTATACATATGTCTGACAGCTAGACGTCGCCCATTTCCTTCTGCTCTGACTCCCGCTCCATTATCCAGAACAGCTACCCAGACTCAAGCCTTGTTTTTCAGTATCTAAGTGTTTAGCCTTATAACTCCCTGGACTTGTAGCTCTCTAGCCTCGGGGCACACCATAGACCACACACTACTACCAGCCACTACGGTTATCCGTTTCCAGACACCAGCGAAGGCCAATGCAGAGTAGGTACGCAACATGAAGAACCTATCTGCGTAATGGGCTTATGCAGGCTGACATATGGCCCGCGCCCACGAAATTGGGGGCCAGTGGATTATTTCAGGAATCTGACTGCATGAGTGCAGGAGAGGGAATGGGGAAGCGAGGAGAGCGTCGAAGTCCCTTCTAAGACCAGTTTCTCAAGTTTTTCCCGAGAAAAGGAAGGTGGAAGAAAAGCATGCCTCTAAGCGACAACAAGTATCACAAGGCTATGAAATCGGAAAAAGACGGGCACGAGGGATCGTCACTTGAACTTTTGCTACAGTCTGTTCGCAGGTCTCGGTGGAAGCGGAGCTGAAAGTCTACTATGAAGGCCGCGGGCGAGGTTGGAGCGACCCTTCTACTGTGTGTGTTGATGCCTGGTTGCTGCTGGATCATCTGTCGGGACTAGTTTAAAAACAATGTGCTGTAGGGGTTGTAATGGATAAGGTTCATATCGATTTATAGGGTTGGAAGCAGTACCCATGAAAGAGCAGGACACCGCGAGTGCGTGATCGAACGCTACTTCGTTTGATCCCACATCGACAAACTCAGCGCTAAAGATCTCAACCCCACCGATCTCCGACCTTTCGAAAGAGAGAACCCCTATCGAACGCAACCTTCAACCCTTCACATCATAACGAATCCGAAAAGGACAAAACCAACCATGATCCATCGCAGAGACCACGCCGAAACACCCCTCCCAACCCTCACCCTCATCCATTCCCACCGCCTAACCACTCCCCCCCTTCCTAACCCCCTCCCACCACACCCCCGCCCGCCTCGCCGTCCTCTCCCCCGCCCCCTCAAACCCATTAAGCTTCCCCACCAGAAAACAATCATGCGGCGCCGCCTCCTCGATATCCAGCACGACCCTATTCCCCGCCACAGCCCCCATCTCATCCGCAAACCTCTTGATATCAAAATACAGCACCTCCACCTCGCCCGCATTCACCCACACCGGCACCGGCGTCGCGAACGGCGCCCTCAGCGCATCAATGTACGGGTCCGAGAGCAGCGCGAGCCCCCCGAGCCCACTATACGCCGCAATGCCCCAATTCACGAACGAGACGGGGAGGTAGTCGACGTGGAAATGCGCGTTCGCGACGACCGACGCCTCGTCGGAGCGCAGCGGGCTGATCCATGGCGAGAAGAGCCAGCACGCGGCCGGGTTCGGGATGCTGAGCTGCGCGCCGTGCTCAGCGAGGTACCGCGTCAGCGCGATGGCGAGGTTGCCGCCCGCCGAGTCGCCCGAGACGATGATGTTCGCGGCTGGGACACGCAGCGCGTGCACGAGGTGCAGGTAGGCGGTGACGACGTCCTGCAGCGCGGCGGGGAAGGGGTTCGAGGTCGCCGAGGCCGGGAGCGTCGAGAGGCGGTACTGCGGCTTGAGGATGTGGGTGGCGCCGGTGTGCTGGAGGAGGAGGTTTGCGGCGAAGCCGCTTGCTTCGGTGCGGCCGTCGCCGATGACGAAGGCGCCGCCGTGCATGTGCAGGACGATGATTGCGGTGCTGAAGTCGGCGGTTTGGGAGGGGGGCGTTGGGTACCATGTTGCGCCGATGGTTGCGGGCTTGACGGCGTCGTTAGAGGCGAGGGGGCCAGCGTAGTAGGACGCTTGAGCGGGGGCGATGGTGATGAATCTGTCTTTCTCTTTGCCGGGGTTCAGGGTCAGCGCGCCGTCCATTTGGATGACGGTGCTGTGGTGGAGGACTGCGTTTAGGAGGCGCCCGCCAAAGGCTTGTTTGAAGGTCCAGGTGGGATGTTGGCGGCCGCGTTGGAAGATGTACTTTAGAATCCAGATGGGCATTTGGGCTAGAGTGGCTCCCATTGCGAAGAGCACGTAGATGCCCTTGAAGGGCTGTTTACTGAGGATCGTCATGACTGTGGAGAAGGGTGAAATGCGGGGAGAGGGGGGAAATGGGACTTGAATAAGTCAGAGGCAAGGAATACCATCGTTGGGGGCTGGATGTCTTTATACCATTTGATGGCTGACATTTCGTTGCACAAGGGAACTTGTCCTGTCGGGCAACAGTCCAAATAGGGTCTCCTAAAATGGTGTGGGGTCCATAAGCCGAGGTGGAATCTGGGTAACTCCACCCACTCCGCAGCTGGCTCGGGGCTGGATCAAGGATGTCAAGTCGTAAGCGTGAACGTTATTTGCACCTTTGGACGTATTGCTTCTAGCTCTTATTACCAAGGCCGCGCAAGAATTTAACCTGTTTAGAGATTCGAGGATCCCTTCCCTCGATTTGTCAGATCTCTTAGGGCTAAGAAGTATTACATGCAAACTCGACCATTCTCTCAACCGTCTCGATTGCCCTCAGAACACGAGCATCTGTAGTTAGGGAACGTAATCCTTGCTAGCGATTTGGAGCCTATGGGTCCCTATAGAATGCTAGACATATGAAAGAGGTGATATTTGAAGACCAACGAGCTATGCATGTACTAACAAGAAGCGGACTCGGCCAATTAAGTCAGAGTAAGCACCATCGATTCAGTCAGCTAAGTGAATTTGAACCTACCTATTGGTAACAATTTTGGAAAAGAGCCTAAACATAATTGAACTAGTCTTGCTCGATTAACATTACAACTTTTCTATTAGGTGCAAGTCCTAGACACGGTGAACTACAAAGCGTTCATAGATTTAGAAAGCTGACAAAGTTGGTACAAGACGCCGACATCAGGCCTACTTGAAATATCGGTTTTGGAACCTCGGAGCATGCTGATTAGTTGCTCAGCAGTCTAGTGAAAAGAAGTCAATCCGATGAATCAAACGAATTGGTGCCAACTGAGATACAAGATATCCTTAAATTATAATACTGTGTCATCCTCAATTTTCTTATCTCTCCACCAACAGGCCCAAGCTTCAAGTGCTTTCGGGTAGAATGTTTCGCTACTTGATCATACACCCCACCAGCGCAGCAATGGTATATAACGAGTCCTACACTGCCACGATAGGACGTCAATGTTTGACATCCGGAACCAGCCCACATGAAACACCGTTCGCCGCCCCAATCAATTTTGGGAACATGAAAGATTGATTTTCCAAATTTCGACCGAATGCAAAGATACAATGGTGGGTATTGAAGGGGTGGATAATCCAACACGAAGCATGAAATGTGTGGAAAAAGGAAAGCCCAAGGCACTGACTGGTAATCAGCGCCTCGAGTCTGAATGGACCATACATTAGTCATGGCAAGCCATCCAAAGGCCAGACCAATATGGTCACTTGGCCTGTTCAACTTGCTACTAGCGATTCAAGCCCATTCCCAGACTCATGCCTCCGCCCAAGAAAGCGTCAGCAGAATTCTCGATACCTTCCATAGGCATCATCCCACTCGAGTTAGCAGCGTGATCCGGCTTCTGGTTGTTCATGCCCATCGCTTGCGAAGAACGCCTATTTTTCATTTGCATGTGCTGCGCCTGTGGGTTTTGTGCCATGCGCTGTTGCGGCTGCGGACGTTGCTGGCTGCGGTTTTGATTCATATGCTGTCTCGCCCATGCTTGCTGGGCCTGTTGAGCCTGGGCTTGCGCTTGCGCGTGAGCTTGTGCTTGTGCTTGAGCTTGTGCCTGGTATTGCTGCTGCCGATGGTCTGCTAGAGAAACCTCCTCCGGTGCCTCTTCGGCGTCGCCGTCAGCGTCCTCGTCCTCTCCTTCGCCATCCATCTGGTCGCCTGCATCATCATCCGCACTCCCGTTGATGGTTGGAGGCGCCGAATAAACCTGTGCTGGGGTTCTCCCGTTTTGGGACAGCGAATTAGAATTAGTGTTGGCCCCTGTTCCGTTGGCAGTTGGATAGATAGGTACTGGCACGCCAGGATCGTCCATGGTGTAGTTTCGAGATCCCAACCCAATCGACTGAGGCGACGCTACAGAAAGAGACCTCTGTGCTGCCATTCCGTTGGCGGCCTTCTTATTCTCACGAACCACTGCTTTCCATTTCTCCACGAGGTGATCGTAGTCCCAGTTTCTTAGATCCGTGCTTCGGGTTGTGAACTGCTTGAGCATGTCTGTACCGAGGTGGAGAGTGGCTGGAGGAGTATTTCCGGGAAATTGAGGATACTGTGGTGTGTTTCCAGATGACCATTGTGCGGCCTTGAGTTGCTCGATTTCCCGCCGCGCAGCTTCCAGCTCTCCCTGTGAAATTTTCAGCGCGTCGTTAGACCGATGGTACGACCGCAAGATCTCCAGTTGCCACGACTCCTGCTGCTGTTCGCGCGACAACGTCTGCCAGTGATTCCACGCCTCGGTTAGATGATCTGACAGTTTTCTCCATTTCTCGTCGAATAAGTCCAGTGTAGGCATAGGAGATTGGGCCATTGGCGATAGAATAGAAGATGATCGGGACGCGCTGCTTTGGATTGGAAGGCGCACCCTGTAGTATGTGTGACATGTGTCCCTAGCCAGCTTAACTAGGGCTTCGAATTGCTTTCGCCCGGGCGGGTTTATTGACCAAGAGTCGGGGCTTGGAAATGGTGATGGCGAAAAGAGGGTAGATGGTGGGGAGAGTATGCGGAGACACAGGCCGGGGAATCCTATGCTGAAGGGGTCAAAATCGAAGGGGCCTGATGTGGAAATTCGTGCACTACAACCACGCGTCGAGGTCAGCAATTAGTTTCGTGTGGTATGGAGAGTTCAAGGTCTTACCTAGCCTCCTTGAAGCTTCCCAGCACCTCCTTCAATGCCAACTCAGCGGCCTTTCCCGTTTCCCATTCATCTGAGGCCTTATGCCGCTGTTCCATCTCAACCTTCTTCGAAACGTGCCGTGATATGTCTCGTCGCGCCTCTGGGACCGGGGCAGGACTCGGGCGTGGCGGCAGGTTGTTGATGACGCCAGTAGCATGCCAATGCAGCTCGTTCAGCGTGGTGCGCACCCTGCTGGGCTGCAGCGGGTCGTCATCCACGCCTGGTGAGTGTACGACGACGGGCGACTCGTCGCCGGTGAACGAGGGGCGCGTCGCCGAGCCGGGGGCCGATGTTTCTTGCTTGACTGAGGAAGTTCGCGCCTGGCGACGTGTGATGCCGCCGCGCAGCTTGCGGATCTCGTCGACATTGTGCACGCCATCGGGGGCCTTGGGGTTCTTGGGCTTGATGTAGAGGTCGAGGTGGCGGCCGAGCGAGGAGGAAGTAAAGGCCTGCTGGCAGAAGGGGCAGTTCTTGTCCTTGGGGGCAGCCAGCTTGGGATTGGCGGCGGTGTTTGACTCGGAGGCAGATCGAGGGGTAGCAGCTTGCGACGAGGGCTCCATGGTGGTGTCCATGGCCAGAGGAAGCTGCGGCACAGATGAAACAGGTGACAAGGCTGGTGGAGGCGGGCAGCTTCACGAGCAGAGGCCCGGCAGTCAGAGCATGGCTGTGTATGGGGTCTGCGAAAGGAGAGCTGTCTGCATGCAAAAGAATGGCATCCCTGGGCGCAATCGAGCCCCCCTGATCCCCTACAGCATCGACGCACGGCTAATCCTGCGATAAATGCTTAGGTAGAGGCGCCAGTGCTCAACATATGACACAGACGCTGTGGTACAAGGCTGCATTTGTACCCATATATTTGGGTGATGCACTGTTCTCCAGCCAGCACATTGAGTCCCGCAATCATAACCAGCGACAGCGAGTCTAAGGCTCTTCTCACGGGATGCATAATGTCTTCATTATATAGGGGTCAATATCAGATTCCGGTTATGGAATAGTGCAGAGTACATAGTTCTATTCTAGGTACCTTTTCTCCTGCAGACATCCGCCGGCCATCGTCAACAAACACGTCTCCCACGCTCATACCGCCTCGCTGGCACGCTTCTTGGTTAGCCGTGCTGCAGCTCTAGCTGCGATGTCCTCGTACTGCTGCATACCCCCATCCAGCTTTTTCAGCTGCCCCTTGACGAGCCGATAGACGACTCCCACGCGGGACCCTGCCTCGTCTTCCGACTCCGATCCCTCGCCAGAGTCTTCGTCTGCGCGAATTCCAGGTGCCAGTTTGAAAGGACTCTCGCCCTCGACCACACATCGCATGAAGAATCGATCGTGGGTGATGACCAGTACCGCGCCCTCATAGTCCCGTAGCGCAACCACCAGTCCAAGGATCGTGTCGGCGTCCAGATGCGTCGTGACTTCGTCCAGAATGAGCAGATGAGGCGCAGACCAGAGCAGCTTTGCTAGTGCCAAACGGACCTTTTGCCCACCAGAGAGCAATGCGATTGGGACATCAGAAGCTGTTTGCCCTTGCAATCCCAAACCACCCAACGCAGCCCGAGCATCTTTCTCCAGGATATCTCCTCCCACACTCTCCATGAGATGTGAGAGAGCCGTCATGGCTGGCTTCTCTGCTGCCAAGGCGTCCAGCTCCTCTACAGCTTGTTGAGAGAAGCGTCCGAATCTTGCGCGAGAGTGCCGCGTTATGGTGCCCTTGGTGGGTGTGAGAGCCGCTGCCCCTTCCTCGCCACTACCAACGATGAGGGAGACCAACGTAGTCTTCCCCGAGCCGTTGAGTCCAGCAAGTCCTACTCTCTCGCCAGGATGGATAGTCAGATCAATGTCCGTTAGCACTGGAGCCACTGGAACCTTCTTCCGTCCTGGGTATGAGAACGACACTTTCTCGAGCGATACCAGAACCCCAGGAAACCGCAAATCGGGTGGTGTTGCAACTAGGGATATCTTGACCGGAGGGTCGAAATCTGGCACTTCAATTTCCCCACGCGCGGAAGTGTGGTAGCCGCCGCGGTCGCGATTGAGTTTGAAGCGTGTACCTTTGGCGCTGACCTCCATGCCGGTTCGTTCGTCCAGCTTCTTTTGCCGCGATGCCGCCTGCTTCATTCTCTTATCGTCTCCCGTCTTCTTTGCCGCTTTCACATTCTCCGTGATACTCTGTTGTGTGCTTTTCTTCTGCCGATCAATAGCTTCTTTCATTTTCGTCAGGTATCTTGCCTTCTTATGCCGCTCCTTCTCGTAATAAGAGAGGTGTCCTCGGAATCGCTCTAGAGTCAGGTTCCGGAGAACGAGCAGCTCTTCGGCAGCCGCGTCGGCAAAGTCTCGATCGTGAGTAACAACGACAACCGTGGTATGCTCCAGTGTGCGTACGTAGTCCTGGAGCCAGATGATAGAGGGCAAGTCTAAGAAGTTGGTGGGCTCATCAAGAAGCAGAATATCGGCGTATTGGCACAATGCGCATGCCAGATCACAGCGCGTTTTCCAGCCACCGGATAGTTGAGAGAATGGGTTGCTAATTCTCTCCGAAGAGAAGCCCAATCCCAGTAGTACGGTCTTAGCTTTCGATTCCGCTTCCGAAGCGTCCATCTGCCAACTTTAGTGACTAGCTATATGTGTTTGCACACACCCACTTACGAGCTCGAGAGAGGAGTGGATCCCTGCAAGCATGTCCGCAGCTGCTTGAGTTTCCTCGCTCATCTTCGTAGGATCAATGTCGGCATCTTCCTCGTCCAGCCTTTCTTATTAGTATTCGACAACCAAGAACACTGCTTCAGACACTTACTGAGCTTGCGACTGCGCCAGCTTGTCTTCCAACTCAAGGAGGGCCTTTTTGGCCTTCGCACCACGAGCGCCGCTTCGTCGAGCAGAAATCTGCCGAGCCTCATCCACTTTCTTTGAAAGGCGCTCATAAGTGATCTTCCGATACGCTCGTACAGAGGCCAAAGAATCGCTCGTATGCTCTACCGCAGCAGAAAGTGCTGGGATATTGAATTAGCTAAAGCTTTTCCACTGGCCAATCAAGCGGACTGACTTCGAGACTCGCGAAGGAGCTGCTCTCGCTCTCGATTGCTGCGAATGACATGTTCTAGCACAGTCTCACTCTCGAGTTTGAGATTCTCCAATTCTCCGTCCAGAGTAGAACGCGTTTGACCGAGGAGAAGAATGCGAAAGCTCCATGGAATTCCGGGGACTTGGCCTTCAGCAATGGCTTTCAGCAACGCTTGAGTTTTGTCAGCGACCTCCTATTTCTTCACCAAGAGCGGGATAGACCAACTTGACTTCCCAGTGCCATTCCGGCCCACTAGGACATAATGCTTGCCCTCTTGCAAATGCAACTCCGCATGCGAGAGAAGTTCACGTTGGGAGACGCTGATGCTGAGGTCTTTCACTAGAATCTACCCGATTGAGGTATAGTCAGCATTGAACATTAGATCTACGAACCACGGAGCTTACCTCTTTCGACGTCGGCGCATCAACAGCGTCATTGTGAAAGCGACTCTGTTGTGCCGTCACATTCAAGACCTGTGAAGCTGATCCGGACTCCGCGGCTGCCGGCTCTTTTCCTTTCCTGACCATCACGAAAACAAGACTCCGACTGCTTTACATCGAGAAATATGTTTTCGGGCCTCGACTGAAACGAGAATGAGAGAGCTTTAAGGCTCTTAGGTGTTCGAACATGCCGGCTTGGCGTGCAGCTAGACCCGCGGGGTAGACCCTTAAATGCAGGGTGGTGAGTCAACCTCGAATTCACAGAAGAAATAGCTCACACCTGAAATGCAACGTTTCGAGGTGCATGCGTGGTATTGGATACGAATTGAGACGCGATTGCCAGCAGAGATGATGTGACTCAGGCTTGTAACAAAGCAAAGTCTGCGGATGACTCCTCAGTTGCATGCCGTGCGAGTAAGCTACTATTCTGGATCGAAATATGAGTCTAGCCATTCAATTTTAATTTCAGTCATTGCGGTAATTCATCTCCACCAGTCAGCTGTTTGCTCCAAGTTGCAATTCAGAGGAGCACCTGATCTAGGTCACGTGGGGCATCGAGTATGTGATTCTAAAACCCGGAAACATACATGAGCTGCTGTGCCCTATACACAAGAGGGTACTCAGAAGGTACATAAATCCGCTTGGCCTGGCTGTTTTCGTTGCTCACAATACGGTGTTGCGAGAACTGGCGAGCGATTGGTCATGAGAAGGATGTCTAGGATCTAATACAACCTAGCTACGAGACGAGTTCACGCAAGATCTGCGTGTTGATTTCTGTAACGCGTACGACTTCATTTAGACCGCGGCCGAATTCAATTCTCTCGAGGTAGAGCTGATATACTCAGCAATTGCCAGCATCTTCTCTTCCTCAAGTCTTCGCCCAACGAGCTGGAGAGACACATGTGCGCCGTCGTATACTGCAGGATCGTCTAGACAAAGTCAGCATACCATTCGTGTAGATCAGTTACTCCCTAAAGCCAACTCACAGCTCTCATAACACGCCTTGTCTATCTTACTCGCCGGCTCAAAGCTCTCATCAAGCTTATCGACCTCCTTATCAACCGTAGTGACCGGCACAACCACCGCAGTATAGTCCAGTAGATTGACGAACGTAGTGTATCCGTAATAGTGATACTTTTCGGGTCGTGCTGCGGGGAACGGGGCCGCAGGGCATATCACGGCATCAACGGGTCTTCCTGTGCCTGTGAGCTCTTTGGTGCTGTTCCAGTATTCCATGTACTCTTTTCGTAACTCTCGGATAGTGACGTTGACGGCGGCGATTTCTGAGGCTTTGAATTGCTCGATGGCCTTGTCGCCGTATAACGCGATCTGGGGTATGGGAGGCTCTCCGGAAAGACCCAAGGCGCCATGGATATCCTCACCACCATCAAATGCCCAGGTTTTGAACTATCGGAAGTTAGTCCTTTATTTGCTTGTGTACAGAGAGTGACTTACCCCGACATCGACAATCCTTTGGTGTGAAGGAGGTTTCCATTCGATGACCTTCGGTCGATAACGTTAGTCGTGCAGTTCCGATGAGTTTCTTGAGGACTTTACCTCATGTCCTAAGTCTACCATGGACTTCTTAACTATCTCCAACGCCCTACGAATAGGAGGGGTAGGAGCGACCACTCCATCATGCTCCAGTAACCCAAACGCCAGTTTCCCAACTTTCGAGGCATCTCCAATCGCGCCAGTCAATTCAAGTATCTTCCTTTGCTGCTCGTACCGCCAGGGGATCTCATGAACTAGGGGATCATGGAGCCACGGTTCCTGGCTCAGCAGGCTCTTCATCAAAAGTCGCAAAGATGCTACACTCGTTGCTAGGGGTCCGACTACCGATAGAATAGAGTTCTGTCCGTCCATGGAATTCGCCATACCCTCGTAGGGCATTCGTCCAGTGGAGGGTCTGATACCATACAGACCGCAAAAGGCAGCCGGAATGCGAATCGAGCCGCCGATATCTGTGCCAAAGCCGACCGGTGAGCCCTTCAGCCCGATTAGAGCCCCTTCTCCGCCTGAGCTTCCTCCACAAGAGAGATTTCTATTCTTCGGATTCGTAGTGTAGCCAATGATGGCATTGGCAGTTTCTCCGGACATCAGAGAGTGCGGAACACTCGTTTTGCAGTATAGCACAGCACCCAAGTCTCGCAGCTCCCGCACCATTTCGCTCTCGACGAACTTCTCTTTGCCGGTTCCTGTCTTGCCTTGGAAGGTGCCTATCCAACCCACATATCCCATCGTCGTCTCGACACCTTTGACGTGGAATTGATCTTTCAGACTAACCGGTAAGCCATGGAGGGGACCGATGGGCGTCTTGTGCTCGGCGAAGTAGTCATCTAGCTTCTGCGCATCCTGAATCGCGGCATCGAAGAAGATTTCATGGAGGCAGTTTACCTGACTTTATTAGCGGACGGTTTGGAGGTGAGGACTCGGGATTTGAGTACGAGCTGGTGAGCAATCGCTGCTCGGTGGCAGAAGGCCTTCGTGACCTCGACTGCGCTCCAGATTCCGCGAACTGTCCGCTTGACTATGTCGTCCGCTGTCGTTTCTGTGATCTCGATTTCTCGGTCTGTAAGGAATTGTTGGATGTATTTCCCAGTGACATCGCGTTGTTCTTCCACGCTGGGGATCTTTTCGAGGAGGTGCTCTTTTGGAATTAGGGCATTGACAGAGTCCCGCTTTGCTTGGGCACGCTGTTTCCAGTCTGTGGCCATGGCTGTGGTAATATATTGAAATCTATCCGCAAGAGTGGGGTAGTTGCATTGGTGAGTCTAAGTCGAGCTTATCGAGACTTGGCAGGTTAGAATAATAGAGAAGGTCGGTATGAATGGTTTGCTCAGGAAGCAACGTTAGAACACTTTGTATCCAGCACTTAGAAGTCTCTCCTCGACTTGTCCGTAAAGAATGTCAATATACTGACACCTGCGGGGCAATGAAGCTGTCTTTGACCTTGGGTCCGTGCTATCGACGGCGATAAAAGCTACTTTCCTAAAGGGTTGTAGTGTCCAGTTCCGTCGGCAGTTCTGTCCCGACTGTCGTCGTTACGTTCCTCTCGTGAAGAATTTCATCACACGGCCGTCGGACATTCTCTGCACCTCAGCGTACATCTTGTCGTAGCGCAGATAGGCTATGCGAGTAAGGTTTTGCTGTCTTGATGCGTTTTGTTGCCGTTCCCGCCCGCGGTATCGACTGATTCGCTGACAATTCGATCTACAACGCGAAGCTCTTCGCATCCACAGGTCACCAATTGGTGTGGGAGACCTTCAAACCCACTCCTCTTGTAGGAGTACTCTCAACACCATTAACCAATCTTGCGCACTAGTCGAAGTCTGAAGGGTTTGCAAGTTGCACACGGCTTATTTCTCAATCATGTCTTAGGCGTTAGTAATAAAATGAGGAAGCCCCTCCCTCTAGTCTGTTTGAATAGGACAGCCGTACGTTGTTTTCTTGCTTCTGCGGCATGACGAGTCACTTCACGGGTCTCAGGAGAGGAGACTTGCAGGGGCCAGGAAAGTCCGAGGCCTTCAGAGCGTCGAAAGAAGATCTTATTTCATCTCATACTGAAACTTACGCATATCGTGCTCAAAAATCAATGGCTATTCACCTTCCTAAAGCGTCGATTCATATTACATCTTGTCTTAAACATACCTTATCGTGACCCCAGAAGCTACCAATAAGCCATAACGAAGATCCCCGCAAACCCCTCAGCGCCACCTACAATGCAAGATGCATATTCAAGGTCTTCTAAGCGTGAGCCGCGCAAAGACGAACCCAAAAGCGTCATTGATATTAAAACCCACCATTCAGACATCACACAACGTCCCGCGGCACCAGGGATACCAGAAAAAGCCTGTTGATACGGCAGATGAGGATGGAAGGGAAGGGTACCCTAAGAGGAGAGACTTAAAGGTCCAATTTCAGCACTCTCAAAATCTATCTTAGTCAAGTTGCTCGACATCCTCTTCTTGACAATGGCATCTATCTTTTTTGCAATTGCTGCGTACACGTTACTATACAGTGCACTGTCAACGTTATTGACATCTTCTGCTCGAGCGCTTCCAGCGTATGGATGCGCAAACGAGACCACCATCAATGGAGTCATATTTCCAGCTTTGATTGAGGCGACCACAGAAGACCTCGTCGTAGGTCTCGAGTCGAAACTCTTCACGAGTGTCGACCTCGTCAATGTATGCCACATCCCAAGTATAGCAAGCATACGTACTAATAGAAATAGGCCTACATAGCGAGAATCCACGAAATGAACTCAACCTTGCACATGGTTACCGAAATCAATCCCGACGCGCTCAGTATCGCCGCAGCACTCGATGCAGAGCGATCCAATGGCACGAAGAGAGGGTACGATGCTTTCATGATAGCAAAGTGAGAAAGAGACTAACTCAAATTGTAGCCCCCTTCACGGAATCCCCATTCTAATCAAAAACAATATCGCCACCTCAGACAAGATGAACAACACGGCCGGCTCCTACGCTCTCCTCGGAGCAAAAGTACCACGCGACTCTACTATAGCAGCCAAGCTGCGCAAAGCCGGTGCCGTCATCCTAGGGAAAACCAATCTCAGCCAGTGGGCCAATTTCAGGAGTAGCAACACGTCCAATGGATGGTCTGCACAAGGTGGACAGACCTACGCCGCCTACTACCCAGGTCAAGATCCATCGGGCTCATCTTCAGGCTCCGGCGTATCATCTTCCCTTGGTCTTGCGCTCGCCGCCCTGGGGACCGAGACAGATGGCTCAATCGTCAGCCCGTCGGAGAACAACAACTTGGTAGGCATCAAGCCTACCGTAGGCCTGACCTCCAGATCGCTAGTGATCCCGATATCCCAGCGTCAAGACACAGTCGGACCGATGGCACGAACAGTGAAAGACGCCGCCTACCTCCTCCAAGCCATTGCCGGAAAAGACATTTACGATAACTACACCTCCGCCATCCCCTTCGACAGCCTCCCCGACTATGTAGCCGCATGCAACTTCTCCGCCCTCACCGGAAAGCGCATCGGCGTCCCCCGCAACGACATCTACGAGGTCGACAACGTCACTTACCCCATCATCGACGCCTTCAACGCAGCTCTCGAGGTCCTGGAAGCAGCCGGCGCCACCATCGTCGACCCGACAAACTACACGGCCTGGGACGCCTTCTTCAGCAGCACCAGCGAGACCTGCGTGCTAGACACCGACTTCGTCTCAGACCTGAAATCCTACCTCGACCAACTAATCTATAATCCCACCGGCGTGAAAACCCTAGCAGACGTCAGCGCATTCACGCACAGCTTCCGCGCAGAAGACTACCCCGACCGTAACACCGCAGAGTGGGACCGGGCGCTGAACATAACCTTCAACAACACGTCTCCCGAGTTCTGGGCATGCTACCAGCGAGATCTGTACTTTGGCGGTACTGGCGGACTCTTGGGAGCGTTGCAAAACTACTCGCTGGACGCGATTGTCATACCGACGGCGTTCTCGTCGTCCATTTCCGCGATTATCGGTGCACCGATTGTAACAGTGCCGCTGGGCTCATACCCGCCCAACACGACTGTGGTCACGAACGCGAGGGGCGATCTAAATGCGACGGCGCCGAATATCCCGTTCGGGATCTCGTTTGTGGGTGCGAAGTGGAGCGAGGCGGAGTTGATCGGGTACGCGTACGCGTTTGAGCAGAGGACGAAGGTGAGGGATACAATTCAGCCGTACATTAAGCCGACGACGGAGTTGAGCGATGTGGTGGCGAAGCGGAAGGCTAGGATATAGAAAGGGGACTTGATGAGAGGGATTGAAGCATGCATTGAACAGTTATCCTGGTTTATTGGGTATCATGACCCTCCACTCCTACCTAGACAGCGCAATCAAGAGCCTAGACTTCATACCAAAACGTGCTAAGTGAAGTGAAACCTTCGTTACCTTCTCTTGTCTGAAAGAGCATCATTCCATCAGTATGCTGTGATGCTGTTCGTGCACTTGTGAATGAATGCACGAACGAGGTCCTGCACCGTTAGTGTCAAAGGATGCTTATAAAGGAGATCGGGAAAGGATTACCTTAAAATCGCAAACCGGCATTGAACCAAATACGGGGTTATTCTTGAGCTTCAACTGAGTCGACCTCGGGCTTGCAATGCCAAATGCAATCCTCGCTAGGAATAGCGGGTCGTCGTGCGGACACACATTCAAAATCCTATCCATCAAGGCTGGATCTGGCTTCTGTGGCGGGACCTGTGGAAGCACCACTTGTTGATGCGTCTCACACCAAGTGCAATGACCGCATTCATCCGGTAGACCATTCGAATCATCGGCGAAATATGCAGCGAGAGCACGGGAAAAGCACTTCTTCCCGGTGACAAGGCCAACGACTTCTTTGGTCCTTTGGAGGGCCTGGCTTTCACGGTCTACCATCTCAGAGTAGAGCTTGTCGGCGATCGCATTGATCTCGGTATCAGTAGACGGCAGCTTGCGTTGTACGATGTATACGTTCTGCACGCCGCTTGTTTTCAGTGATATGATGCCATTCTCGTTCCACTTGCTGAGCCTACCAACTATGTCCGCTCGTACAAGTCCAGGTTTCCTCGATACTGCGTCCACGTCAACAGTAAGATACTTCTTTGCTTTTAAGGCGGAAGCCCTAATTGATTTGGCTGCGAGATCTGTGTCGGCGTGATGGTAAGCTCCATAATCAGTGACCTCATACTGATATTTGCTGTATATCGGGGTAGTGGCACGAATATAGCCGAATTGTAGTTCCAGCTGAGCATACATGACGCTAAGAGGGGAGCTCTTGGTTATCGTTAGTGACGTAGACATGGACCATAGTTCGGACAGATTACTTTGATGTCGAAAGCATTGCATTGTGCCGTATGCGACGCGGAGAATTTCTCCCCAATGCCAAGTGCGGCATTCTCGGGAGAAAATACTTCCTTCAGAAAGTTGCGGACAGAGACCTTGGACGGAAGGTCCCCGTAGGTGAACACGTTTCGAAGGTAGAAGTCATCCGGAGAGAGGAAAAACATGCAGACGCTCTGTTTACCATCTCTGCCTGCCCTGCCAATCTGTTGGGAGTACTCTTCGACGCTTTGTGGGATGTTGAAGTGGACGATGTTGCGTATGTTGGATTTGTCGATCCCCATGCCAAAGGCAATCGTCGCCACGATCTAATAGCGTAAGTTAATCGGGTCCTCGCCAAGTGTGTACAGAAGACTAATAGAATGTAGCCTTGAACTTACAATCATGTCATCGTTCTGCATGAACCTATCCTGTAATTCGGTCTTCTTCTCAGTTAGCATTCCTGCGTGGAATGATTCGGCATTGAACCCTTCACTACGAAGTTCTCCTGCAAGCGCTTCAGTTTGCTGCAGCGCTGTTAGTGAGAGGCGAGTATTGGAGCAAGATCGCATTACCTTTTGAACGGTCACGTAAATTATGGTCGGTCCAGAATGCTTCCTCAGAAAACTGATCAGCTCCGGGTAGTTGTCGTCTTTAGAAGCCGATGACCTGGCTAGCAGGCGCAAGCTACAATGCAGCGCTTAGAGACCGATTTGCAGCGATTGATACCAAAGGGATACGTACTTTGGTCGATACATGGGAGTCCTGAATAAGCCGGTCGTCGGACTGATTCCAAAAGTAGTGCAAATGTCCGTCGCTACCTTCGGTGTGGCGGTAGCGGTAAGACAGATCACTCTCTCGGCTTTGATCTCGGTAGCGAATCGAGCCACTGTTCCTCGTGCATAGTATTAGTGACCCGTCAAAGATACATAGAGTAGGGATAATGTGGACGCCATGGGCGTATGAGGAGACTAACCTTTAAGATAATCCGGCCTAAATGAGTGACCCCACTAGAAAGCATTAGAGATGGTCTATCAAGATCACATCATAGTGTAGGGAATAGATTTATCATACCTCTGAGACACAATGCGCCTCATCTACGGCCAGTAAGCGGACGCCACCACGCACCAACTTCATGGATTCCACGAATCCCTCGTTGTTTAGCCGTTCTGGTGCGCAATATAACAACTTCAAGGTACCGTTTTGGAGGTCTTGATTGGTCTGAATGAACTGTTCTCTCGTCCTAGTAGAGTCTAGGACGGCAGCTTTGACCTTCCGGCGAACAAGAGCGTCCACTTGGTCTTTCATAAGCGCGATGAGTGGAGATACGACGATGGTGATACCGCCGTCGTGGGGTGGGCGATCTCCGGATTGCTTGTCTAGCTCACCAAAAACTAGCGCGGGAATCTGAATACGTTGATTAGAATAATCCAAGATAGAGAAATAGTAATTTCTGTGAAATATTGGAATGAGGTAATCCATACTTGATAGCAAAGACTCTTGCCGCCTCCAGTAGGAAAGATAACCGTGGCACTTCCGCCATTCAAGAGTTGAGAGATGACAGCAGCTTGTTCAAGCCTGAATGCCTCGAAGCCAAAGTTCTCCTTGAGGGCTTTCAGTGCTAATTGCTTGATCCCTTCGGAGTCTCCAGCAGAAGGAAGCTCCCGTGGAGGCTTCTTGGAGAGTGGGAGGTCGTTATCGGCGTCCGCATCATCGCGACTCCGCTTGAGACTGGAATTGGGCTCCGAGATGACTTGCGCCGCTTCTAACAACGCGTCATCGTCTTCAGAGTTGAAGCCAAACTCGTCGTCGGACATGGCGAACGGTGATGGTGCAAGATGGTGGTTGATGTAGAGTTCAAGTCGCGGTTGAAGTGGGGCTGGACGCGATGGACCAAGGGGCAAAAACGCCCGGTCACGTTGCTGACCCCCCTTCTTTCCATCAGCCACTTTTCCAGGGCGGCTTGCAATTATCACCTCATTTCACTACATAGTACAAGTAACACGGATAAAGTAGGCTTATTTCCACTCTGATGTGCCCAGCAGAACCTCCACGTCAACATGCATCAAGATCACTCTACAGCGCCATGATCCAACCTCCTTCCAATTTTCACTCTCTATTCCTTTAATTCGCATCCTGCTTCATTCAGCTCATGTCAAAGTCACAAGCATCAAAGATTCTTTTGCTCACTACTTATATGCAACACGTGATGGCCCCCTTTCTCTTCTAAATATCCGCAATTTCCACCTCAGTCTCAGCCTTGCAGATCTCGACGCCCTATCCCAAAAACAACAAACCATGAATGGCAACTGTTCCTTGCAGTTCAGTTCCATAACGCCCAATAAGCCAATCAAGACTTGCAGAGAATTAGCTTTGCATGCCTTCTTCGTACCTTGTATTGGAGGCTTGAAGCCATGGCCTGAGAGCCTTGATAAAGACTGAGCCAGGCCAGCCTGGAAGCCGATGAGTGCTTCTTGAGCTGAAGTTCCGAAGACAGCAGTCTTCCGGTGTCTCGTTTTTCGTGCTTTTCGCATCCTTCCTATCTTTCGGAGTCGCGAACCGAGAAAACTCTGAATAATACCATTATACGAATTCGCGAATACGCAGCCTGACGCGATGGCAAGAGGTATAGCCTTGTGGATATGCTTGGGGCTGGCATGGACTGTGGCAGTTGAAGCGCAAGCTATGGCTGCGTGTGCTGTGAGTTGATCTCGATTTCATAGTTCATTGCGCGTCTTTGAATCGGAAGCTGATCCTTTTATGCGCACAGCAAGGCTGTGTAGGCGTATCGACCGCGAGCTGCAAATCGACAGATTGCACTTGCAAGTGCAATAGTGCCGACTACATCTCGAGCCTCACGGGATGCATATACGAGGAATGCGACGAGACAGAATCAGCAGCGGCGAAGGAATTCTTAGAGGAGCTGTGAAACGGTACTTATGACACCACTCTCCATACCTCGCCCTAGCGCATACTAATGGTGTATGCAGGTGCTGGATCCCCAATCACCATATCCTCCAAAGGCGCCACCGTCATCTCTGACGACGCGTCTGACAACGAAGCCTTGGAAAATGACTGGAAAGGCATGGAAAATCACCCGCTCGAGTTGCGGCAGGAAACCGCAGGTACCTTCTTCGAAACAGATCAACCCGAAACTGGTTTACCGGCCGAGACTGGCTTCACTGGCCTACCGAAGACCACGGACACCTTCACCACCGCATTCACCGGCACGGGCACCATCACAGGCGCCAGGAGCACAGGCTCGCCAACAACCAGCAGCCCGACAAATGGTAGCCCAACAACTTCCACATCCACACCCACCCAGACAAACAGCGGCGGCGGTAGACTCGGCATCGGACTAGGTGTTCCGCTCGGGTTCATCATAATAGCAGGCTTGGTTGGCCTGGGGTGGTTCCTAGGACGACGAAGCAAGAAACAAGCTGCTGCTGTAGCTAACTCGCAGCCGGAGATGGTGGGCCCGGCTGAGCTGGGTGGAGCAAGTCAGCCTGTTAGCTCAGAGCTGCCGACGAAGGGGAATACGCACGAGATGCCAACTGGAGCATGGATGGGACAGCCACAAGGTCAGCTCGCGCCTGCCGAGTTGGGCGAGAATAGATGAGAGTATGTGTAGAGCTCCCGGTGTATATGGGTGTGAAGGATGGGGACGCTCTTAAAGGGTAATCATGGAGCGTTCGCAGATACTAGGAATGCCACGAAATGAATGTACGGACATACTGACCTTACTAAGGAACAGTTCCGCTCTGTTTGTGTACCATCATGCTCTATACACAGTCTAGCACTAGAAAACTAAACTATCGAGTTAATCTAGCAAAGGACAGCTCCCCCAGTACACTCTCGCATTGATGCATTCAAGATATTTCGCATATATGTTACTTAGTACTGTCGAGGGTGAAGTCGTGATGAAAGAGAAGACGGAGCTAGCATTTACTTATAGGGACCCGATGTTGAATTACAGGTGACGGATATCTATCTTTTTGATCTATACACTCTTAATTCTATCAGCCTCGTCCCGAGTATGACTAGCCCAACTCACCGAAATCTTCATCTTAGCCAAAGCAAGCCTGCCCGCTCAATCAAAATACCCCGGGAAAAGCCAATTCAGCTTCTCAACCGCCTCCTTCTTCCTCCCATCCTTATGCGTAATCCCCCCTGCCCACTTCGTCTGCCCCTCCAAATGCATTGCCAGCACCTGCTCCCCATGCTCCTCCTTACTCAACTCATCCAACACAGCCCCCACAAACCTCCTCGCATTCTCCGAATTCGCCTTCATATGCCCCATCACCATCTCCACATTCACATCCTCGCTATCATGCCAGCAATCATAATCCGTCGCCATGCAAATCATCTGATACCCCACCTCCGCCTCCCGCGCCAGCTTCGCCTCCGGCAGCGCGCTCATATTGATCACGCTGCCGTCCCACGCGCGATACAGGTTGCTCTCCGCGCGCGTCGAGAACTGCGGGCCCTCCATGCAGATCACCGTCCCCTTGTCGTGCAGCCGCACGCCCTCGCCCTCGAGGCTGTGCCCGCACCGCCGTACGATCTTCGCGAGGCCCTCGTCGAAGGGGTCGCCGAAGCCGACGTGGCCCACAATCCCGCCCTCGAAGAAGGTGAAGGGCCGGATGCCCTTTGTGCGGTCGATTATCTGGTCCGGGACTACGAAGTCGCGCGGGCGGATCTCTTCTTGCAGCGAGCCGACGGCGGAGAAGGCGATGATGGTGCGGACGCCGAGGGCGCGCAGGGCGGCGATGTTGGCGCGGTTGGGGACCTCATGGGGGGCGATCTCGTGGTGGAGGCCGTGGCGGGAGAGGAAGGCGATGGGGATAGGGGCGCCGGTGGAGGGGGAGGGGTGTTGGAGGATGGAGATGGGGGAGGAGGGGGCGCCCCACGGCGTAGTGGGAGTGAGGACCGCGGCGAGGGTAAAGTTGGGGAGGCTTTGGAGGCCTGTCCCGCCGATTACAGCGATATGGACGGGGTCTATACGTTATTAGATGGAGTATATACGCTATATTCGTTCCCGAGGTGAGGTTTTGGTAGCTGTAGCTCGATATGGCGGGGTAGTGATGACGAAAAATACGCAGAAACTTGAGAATTACATACCCGCGAAGGTGGTTGGAACACCAGCCATTCTTCTATTCGGAATTGTAATTGAGCGTGTAAGCTTGAAAGGAGTGGACTGGAGACGGGTTGGAAAGCGAACGGCTCGTGTTAAAGTCAGCATGGAAATTTTCGGGTGAAGGAGGGGCCCGGATATACGTCAACCAAACTCCAGCCCAAGGCACCCCACGTGTCAAGCTCTTTAATCCTTAGCGATTAGTCTTTGTTGTAAGAACCAAAAGTATAGCGTATAGCGTATATCGTATAGCAGGTTCATAGAGATTATTTAAAGTAACAACCCCTTGTAATTAAGTCTCTGCATCGATCTCGTCCATACCTGCCCAGTCCTAACTCCCCGGACGAGATTGTCTTCGCAATGAGAAACACCACACAACGAGCTATAAAAGTGGGAGCAATTCGCCGCCCTGCCGCCTAGAGATAAGACCAAGTTCATCTATAACCAACAAGGACGTCGGCCAATGATTCTGCGGGTGCTCTTGGCACAAGATAGAACTTAAATGTTACCACAGAACGGTATAGGGAGGACTACGTATATATGGCCATCTTTGAAGAGCTCCAGAGGCAGCAAGGGAATGTTAAGAAGCGGACCATGTGAAGATAAAACCGTGGAGCAAGTAATTCTTTCTAGAGGAAATTTCTTTACTCAGTTTATAAACCCGCGGCGCGCGCCCTTAGCCCTCTACATCCCCGTACTTAAGGAACCAGCCTGTTTGCAAAATTGTCTTCACTTTTCTACTGATCCAGATCGGAGCGAGTACGGGGCTTAGGAGTGTGTTATAGAGTAACGATTTCCCCATAGAGGGCACTAGGCCTCTACGGGCCGAAGGACGCCTTGGGGAGCATATTTGCGACCATGTAGATTCTTGCCCTGGCGCCCGACCAGACTGCCAATTGATGCGCACTTCATGTGACCCAAAATACTGCCCGGGATCGCGTTTCATGACACAGTACTCGTATCGCTCCTCATCATCTTCAGGCCAGACCAACTTCCACGGCGCACTCTTGGGCCAAGCCATGACATGGCCGGAAAGAACAGTCTGGGCCACAGAGGCAATGCCTGTTTGGCAGAAAGAGTCCCAGAGACCGTAGGCAGGCTCCTCTTGCCACCCGGTTTTAGCGTAGCTGTTGGGAAGAATCAAGGTCACCCTCCGTATATTTGGGAATAGAGTCACAGCATTTGCTATGAACCCCGCCATTATTGTCTGAGTTGCGCCAGTTCTGGGGTCTTCGTTCAGGAAGTGTGAGGCAAAGGCCAAAGAGGTTATAGCGTTGAAGGACTCGGGTCGGAGTATCGATGACAGCGAGGCGAGCTTGTAGCGGATCCATGATGTGGTCGCGAAGGTAATGGTACTGAATGCAAGGATGTGAGCTTCAGAGTATACGGCGCGACAGGTCAGGAGAAGGGAAAGGCTATGGGGCTCCGAGCGTGTAAGGCTGTCGAAGTAATGGGCGTATATCTCGTTGCGAAGCTCTGCGGGCAGGCCGAAGAATGCAGACTCGGATTGAGGCATCGGGGGCCATTTCGGCAAAGAACAAGGCTTCGATGATTGCGCCGTTCCTCGCGAAGTCTTGCTGGCTGAGGGTGTGGATGCAGTCCTGGAGATGACGATATCTCTGGGCATGGTATTGTTCGGAGAGTCCAGCAATGCCAAGCGCAATGTTGATCGCCCGGATTGTGAACACGGCCTTGGAGGTTAGTTTACAGCTCATACAGGCATAGGATCTTGCTCTACAGAGTAGTATAATCCAACAATAGAAAAAGTAATACGTGGTGCGGAATATCTACGGCTGAGCTTCAAGGCCCCCAATATGCACGATGCGGACTGGCGGCCAGTACATATGTTTAGGCCGAATTCGGCCCGGTAACTAGAGTATTTTAGAACGTTCATGTCTTCTCGTCCCTCTCCAGGTCTCTCCTCATCTTTTCCCTTCGTCAACATTGTCCAAGAAACAACAACCAAAGCTATTCTAACACCTAATCAACTACTACATATCTAGAACACCTCATACCTGCTGAATGCCTTCCTTCTAGAGCCGCCCTAGTTTCAATGGGTCCCAATGTCCCAGCGGCCCACTCCGTCTAAAACATTGACCCTAAGGGCTGCATATACGATGCCTCTCTAGCGTTCAAACCCGCTATCCTCTTGAGCACGTGTGTCCACTTCGGTGACCAGATCGCGCTTCTACCAGATCCGCTAATCTCGGACCTGGCCTGGCAACGACACCACTATGTGGCTGGGTGGATGATCCACAATCTTTAAAGCTTCAGCTAACCAGAACTTCTAAGAAGCGCCACAGTTTTTTGCTCCGACTTCGAGCAAGGTACTCTTAGCCACAAACGTGTTTCATGATCAGCCTCAGGCGCACGCCAAGACATTTATACTCATCGATCGTCGAGCCGCCCCTGCTTGAGGTCAACTGCAAACTGTTCACCGGTCATAAAAGGGAACGTAACTACAGCACGGCCAAGGCAAAACGCACTGAGAACGGTCATAGTGGAGCATCGCGATATATCTACCGAGTAACTACGCTTGGGTGTGAGCCTGAACCAAATTAATTTTCAGCCTCGCGCGAGAGGCCGCCTCTCGGGTTTCGTCTACTCATAAGCTTTCTTTTCTTTTAAAGTAAATGTTCGCTCCTATTTGTTTCTCTGGCTGTTCGTACTCTGCGCCTCCGCACTCGCTGATATTTCCTGGTCCTCGCCTGAGTTCATAAAACATTCGTTCTTTCCGTAACGCGTCGCTTTTATACTTATATTAGATACGACAGAACCACTTCGTCCTTACTAACCACTCTTTCTGTGCAAAACATTATGGCGCCACCGCAGTCATTTATTGTGGCGCTCACAATTTTCCTCTTCTCTTCGATCATCAAGGCCGACCCTGCTTGCTATGATTCGGACATAACATGCCCACAGACCACCGTCCAGACTCCTTGGAATGATCTCTGTACCGCAGCCGTCCTCCGCGTTGATTACACGAAGATCTACTCTCAAAAAACTTCCATTTCCAACGTATTGGACGGAACTGGGTGCACCATTACTTACCAATGTAGTGACTATGGCGAAGGAATTTCGGGCTACGTATTTGGAGCCTTGTGAGTAAGCCATCTCCACTATCCTGATAATGCTGTAGGCTTGCTGATACAGTGTTTCACACCAGCATGCAAAGCATCCAGACAACCTGCACACCTCTAAACCAATGCGGAGCAATTGATTCTAGCTTCCCCACTGGGAGCAACTGTCAGATCAGTAACTTTGTTTGCACAGGAGCGGGATGCGTCGATGAGAACGCGGGAGGGAATGCTGTCGTTGTTGTTTCTACTAGTGGATCTGACGTCGCTCCTGACAGCAGTGCGGTTGTTGTGCCCCCTGCTACCAGCGAAGTCGTTGCACCCGTTCCTAGCAGTTCAGAGATTGCTCCATCGTCAGCTGTGCCCTCACCACCATCGGCTGTGCCCTCGCCACCACCGTCGAGTCCTTCTTCTACTGCCCTCTTCTCGAGTATCCAATCAGGACCTTCCCTATCCTCAGAGCAACAGTCCGAGACGTCAACGTACACCTCCATTATCTCAAGTGCGGCGGCTCCCACCAGTACGTCGGTCAACTCTGAACCTTCCTCTAGCTCTTCTCCTAGCAGCACAATTCTGCTCTCGTCTCAAACATTGACAAGCTCAAGCGAGACCACTATAAGCACTATTGTTAGCTCAAGTCAAGCAATCACCACTTCAAGCTCTGGTGCTGTTGTCATTGTACCTTCCGCATTATCGTCAAACGCCCCTGAATCCGCCTCATCTGCCGGCGCTACAACACCGTCTCAAGCGGCCGACAATGCAGATGCGAAGACAAGCGATGCCTCCAACGCTGTCGATGCCCTGAACCAGGATCCTAGCTCCCCGGCACTTGCTCAAGCGGCCGATGTTGCCGTTGCTGCGGCTCTAACTGGTATGTATCTCAGTTCTCAGTCTGCTTCAACACTCATAGTAGCTAACTCAATTTGATAGCTGCAATCGCCGCTGCAACGGCAGCTCAGGCTACCTCTTGGGTTGCTGCTGCCTCTGCCCTGGTACGTGTCCACTCAGCAAGTCAAATCTGAGCTATGCTAATTTACTGAAAGAGCGCTACGCTAGCTGCAGCTCAGGTTGCAGCACTTGCAGCAGTAGCTAGTCCTGCAGCCGCTACTGCTGCTGCTCTTGCGGCGGCTATGCTTGCTGCTGAAGGTAAGATCAATCTGCTAGTTTCTCAATATATTTCATCGTCTCACTCTCTGACGTTCGGTAGCTACGCAACAGGAGCTAGCGAGAAAGCGAAATCCTAAAACGGCTTCGACCTTGACGACACTCATACGATCAACTAGCACCAGCTCGTCTGACTCCTCAAGCCCAGCCGCGTGCTCCCTTCGACAGACCCGAGGAATAGCAGGAAGAGCGCGAATCTCCACCAAAACCTACACAAACTCCATCATAGACGCCACCACGACCGGGTGGTCAGTGTACATGACGCAAACCTGCGACTTCAACATAGCCGGCCAAGCCTGTTACCACTACTCATCCGTGATCAAGAACAACCCCGCCTCTAGCTGGGACACTCTGCCCTGCCCCTTCGACAACGAGAAGTGTGCCCAGAAAACCCACCGCCCGTGGGTAGCCACCTACCGCAAGGAGCACGATGCGTGGTCAGCGAAAGTCCCCGGCAGCAGAGACTGCCAGCGCGACGAGTACCCGCCCGCCAACTTCCTCGCCGAGAACGACGGCCGCAGCGCGCTGTACAAGGACTACTACGAGGCCGAGTACCGCGGGACCAACCAAGCCACAGTCTGGCAGCTACCAGGCCAAGGCTCGCAGCAATACATCCGCTTCCTCAACGCCGCCGACAACAACGCCGGCGGCAACCTCTTCGGCCGCTGCGTCGATCGCGTGGGCGCGGACGGAGGTGTCACATCCGGCGTGGACTACACAACCCACTCGACGCCTAGCACGCGGGTCGACTGCGCCGGCAAGACAGAGGTGTGGGTGCTCGTTACGCGCGTCTACACGCGCCATGCTGTCTCGCTGGTGTTTGCGAATACGCCGAGGGTGGTGGTGGATGATGGGCTGTATGAGAACACGTGCACGCCGTCGCAGGCTGGCGTCGACCACCGCGGGTTTGCGCTGCTGAACGAGGATCCGTGGTTCCGGAAGCCGGGAAGGGCGGCGAATGCGGCGCTGACTTCGCTGTATTCGGTCGCGCCGATGTGGAGACGGGATAGTGGTCCCGTGGCTCGCAATGGGATGGGGAGAGCGCTAGATGAGGAGGTGGAGGTGGATGTGGAGGACAATGCTTGGCTCGCGGAGTTGGAAGCTCGAGTAGTGCCTGCGGAGACTGTTGCGACGGTTACGGGACTTAGCCCACGCGTAGCCATCGCGGCGTCGACAGAGGCGGCTTCTGTGCCGGATATGCCCAAGGAGACCGGGGGCGCGAGGTGATGTCGGAAACAGGGAGCAGGCCTACAGTCAGAGCATGTACGGACTTCCTCTCAACCGTTTGGACCACTTCAACAACGTTATGAGAAGTTTGGACTGAACGACTTCCCTCTACCGCACTTCATCGCCGGCCCCTCTTGTATCAACACAATACCATCATAGATCTATATACGCGGCGCATATAATACTCTGGCACAGTCTTCTCACGGTGTTTTCTCATTCCGGGAACTCAGCTACAATAATATATCATAATAGACCACCGTATCACGAGCTAGTCTCAGCGTTTCCCAGCCACCCATCGCTGTAAGCGTGACGCCCCACATGCCATGGAATGAAGTGAAATGGGATTGAGAAGGATGAAGGTACGAGAGCACGGAGATATCACGGCCCGAGCTTATAAAAAGGTCCAGTCAAACACCGCTATATATTAACATTTATCTTCCACACTTCCCACAAGAAAAAAAAAAATATGGATATCTGGTCCAATGGCCCTGGCAGCATCGGCGAAACTAAAGTTCTTCCAAGGGCTTTTCCCTGCACAGCTTACCTCGTCGGTAAGCCATGGGTTTTTGGCCCCCCCCTCAAAGGTTTCAGGTTTCGAAGCCTCCTGTGATTATTCTTGTTCGCACTGTAATATACATTTTGGAATGTTCTTGTGATAGGATAGCACATGTGACATGGCAAAACACTCATCTAACATTAAGATGTATTCTGTAAGCGTTACAAGGGTATGAATCTTCTGTGATTCCTTTAAGTGCAGTTAGCAGACCCGTCGGATCCTTTCCAACCAAACTCCCAGGATTCAGGTTCATTCAGCCATATAAAAGCCTCACCTACAATGCCGGGTAACCCCAGAAACGAAAAGCCTAGCCGAGATTGAACGCGTCCTTGCACAGATGATATTTCCAGAAAAACACGGGACCGGTCGGCAAATTGATGTGTGTCCTCCCCGAAGAGAAAAAAAAAAAAAAAAGCGCCCCATCGTGAAACCCGGGTTAGAACTATCTACTGGCTGCCAACATCCCACGAACCTCCCCCAACGGGGGCCAACGCGCTCCCGGCGTGCGACCTCACCACCAACCCCCCCGCCCCGCTCCGAACGGTTACCGAAGGCGAATGGAGGTGCGTGTACACAGTGGTGCCGTGTTCTGCATCAGGCCGCGCGCGCGGCTCAGCTGTGCCCACAGTGCGAAGAATTACTTCGACTCGAGTCCCCCCGCAGCACGCGAGAGAGAGAGCACCACCTGCGAGTTCCGCGCCAACAAACCACTCGCAGTTCACACGGACACGGACACGGATCGGCTTACCATAGGTTTCAAAAATAGTTTGTTTTGGGGCATCCGAAAGCAAGTTGCGCCGCCGAACGGCTGACGTTTGCGTTGCGTTGCGTTGCGTTGCGTTGCGTACCCCGAGCGTCGTTGGTTGGGAGGGGGGAGGGGGAAGGGGAGTGTGAGGCTGTGCGGATTAATATATTTGGCAAACCCCTGCACGGTACGGTAACGCTTATTGTATACCACCCTTCACCCCCCCCCCCCCCCCCCCCCCCCCCGGGGGGCTATTATAAGTTAGTTAGTACCTGGGAGTAACTATGTGTTACGGCATCCTTCATCTCCTTCGGCTCGGGAACGCGAGGGCTATTCTTGGGCGTGGGCTCCGCTCGCGGACGGCTGCGTTTGGGAAGGGGGCTTCAGGGACCCAGAGAAACGCGGATTGGGGATGCTTGAAGCGTGGTTCAAACCCGCGATCGCGAATGGCTAGTGAGGCGAGGTTGGGAGTCAGGAGACCAAAGACAAAGGAAGGGAGATGCATTGGGTACGTTGTACTACCACGGTACGGTACCTGGAACTGCCGGCGATCGAATCGAGTGGGATCGCGATCGCGAAACAATGAAACCAAACAGCCTTCCACGTCCCCACAGAAGAGGGAACGCAACGTGGTTTCTTGCGGACCCGCCGCGCGGGTTCCACGACGTTAATTGGGACCTCGACCATCACCACCGCTCCGCCTTTCGCAACTTCGACAAGGTGATGGAAGTCACGACACTCGAAGCAGGGAGTTAGGGTTCTATTTTAACAGATTTTTTCGATTCGAAAGAAAAAAAAAACTCCCTTATATACCCTAACAACCCCACCCTATACGCACGCGCAGGAAAACGCTTCAGCTTTCTCGCAGATCGCTTACCGCTTTCGCTCGATCGCATCGCCGCATCCAAAATAGACAATAAAGCAGCCCTCAACCAATGGCCAGAATCGAACGTGACCCAACCCAACCCATCCCCTAGATACCCAACTACCCTTCTGTGAACGCGCTCTACGACAAGGTAACCTTAATCGTCGCCCCACTCCCAAGCCCCTGGCACCCACCGCTCGCACCCCCATCGCTCGCCGTGCCAACAGCCCCATTGCCGCAGTTCTTCAGCGAGTAGCTGCCCGCCGCCATGCAGCTGTTGCCGCTGTTGCACGTAAACACGCACGTCTCCATGTCCGACGTGCACGTCGGTCCCACGGCCGAGATGGAGTGGCCGCTCATGTTGACCTCGCGCGACACGTCGTAGGTGCCCCACGCGCCAAACGTCGCCTCCAGCCACGTGTTGCTGACCTGGCCGTTGACGAGCTCCGTGTCCTCGTACACGGCCGAGCACGCGCCCGAGAAGGACTCGGTGAAGGACACGCTCTTGGAGCTGCCCGACGCGATGGAGATGGTCAGGGCGGGCACGTGCGCGTTCACCCACGACGTCGCGCCCGCCCAGCACACGAAGATGAGGTCCTCGCCCGACTCGTTGGACACGTCGGCGATGTAGGGCCCGGCGCTGCCGACCGAGGCGGCGCCCTCGTTTAGGCCGACGCCGATGAAGCCGAGGGCAAGGAGCTTGGCCTTGTCGGCGGCTTCGAGGATGGCGCCCGTGAGGGAGGGGGTCGAGGCTGCGGTGGAAGAGGCCGCGGCGGGGGAGGACGAGGAGGGCGTGTAGGCGGGCGCGCTGGTGGGCGTCGGGGTCGATTCTGCCTTCGCCTTTGCGACGGAGACCACGGAGGAGACGGCGACGGCGGGAGAGGAGGGTGCAGCGACGGAGGAGGGTGCAGCGACGGACGAGGGTACGACGACGGACGAGGGCGCGGGGGCGGAGGACGAGGCGCCGTAGTTGACCTTGGACCAGTCGACGTGCTCGAGGGCTTTGGTCCAGTCGACGTTGGAGACATCGTAGTTGATGGCTTCACGTTTGCTAACGTCGCTGGGGCGCGTTAGTAGGACGTTCGCAGGATCGGGGCTTGCAGAGAATCTCACATTTCAACCTTGTCCTGGGCGATGTTGCTGCGACGGGCGTGGAAGCTGCGGTGTTTGAGGGCGCCGGCGGAGGCCTGGCCGATGGCGAGCGTGGCTAGCACGAAAGCAGTGTTTGAGCGCATGTCGAATGGCGTCGATGATGTTGTATAGACAGTTGTTGTAGTTGATTGTACAGTGGAGAGTCGTGAGCCGTCGTTGCAGTGCAGTTGTTCAGTGCGGTGAAGCGTGGAAATGACTTGCTAGAATGACTGAGATCCGAAGATGAGTGTTGTAGGGAGCGACAAAAGCAACAGTACCGCGTGAAGGAGTGAACGCGAATACGGGCTGGATAGAGAAGGACAAGAGAGGCTTTGTAGTGGACGGATGCGGACGAGGTGAAGGAGAAGAAGAGACGCAGGAAACGGGGCGCCAGGCCAGGCTTTCGGCTGGCTGCCCCTGGCGCTCGAGCAGCGATCGGCGGACTGGCGCACAGCGTCCGACCCTGCAAGCCACCGCGCCGCACCCCTGCAGAGTCATCTCTGAGCCTGCGCCCTTGCGGTGCAATCTTAAAATACAAGGGTGAATTACGGGGCGGAAGAGCCCGCGCTGCGCCTGATTGGTGTGCCTGCCAGGAACCGCTTGTGCACTTTTGGCGCCCGAGAGCGTTTCATCGGGAGGTCGCGCGGCCAGAGTGGGCAGTGGGCAGTGGGCCATCCAGCACATCACCACCACGCCGTTCGTGCCAAGCGGCCACATCGTGAATCCCACGTGTGCGCTGGCCATTTGCCCTGACCCAGCGACCGCGTTCCACCATCTGGGGGCCGGCAGCGGGCAGCAGAACCACGGGCAGCAGAACCATGGGCAGCGCCGTGACAGTGCCGCTCCCGAGCCGACCGACTGAGGGGATCCCGACCGACTGACGACCGACGACAAGAGGCCGCGCAATTGAGTGGAGAGCACGGTCGCGTCCGAAATGATTGGTGGGTCGCCCGTCCTTCTTGAAGAGATTGGCCGCCTGCCAGAAGGCGAGAAGTAGCTGCTGGACTCGCTTGTTTCACGATGGAGACCGACGCAAGAAAGTGCCCGGCTTTCTGGCAGATTCCCAACCATGGTTCGAATCCACACCACCACACTCTCGCGCCAAACTCCTCGCCAACTCCTCCCTTTTAGACCCTCTTAACCGAAAAATAGCGTCTTGTCTTCGCTTTCTGCGTAGCGATACCACCTGCACAGCGGTGCCCAACTGACCAGTCGGCGCTGTCAGATCCCACCCTGCACGACTCTGCAGGTCCGGCACTGGATGATGTCGCGATGCAGCAACAGCGAGGCATTTGCGCCGGCATGCCACGCAGCCCTGTGCTAGCGCAGGCCCAGCCGTCCCCAGATCGCCCGCCGATTGAACGGCCGCCAGCCTGCCCTTATCCACCCGCATCAAAGGGCCCTCTCGCCCAGTCGGATCGCGCAAAAGAACAACCACCTGCACCAGACCAGGCTCAAGGCACACCGACTTGCGGGAGCCGAAGACTCTTCATCGCGGCACGCCCATTCAACGTGGTGGAGAATTGTTGGATAACAGAAACCGCTTGCCACCAATCAGATATCTTCGAATTTCTTGCTTTTCCGTTCTTTGCTTGCCGTCGGCTGCTTCCGTCTCTTCACTCTCATTGTCGCAAAGAAAGATGCCAGATGCCTGTTCGGCCCACTCTTGCTCTGCCGTCTCTCGGTCAGATGTAGGTGGGTAGTCGCATGCCCTGAGGAAGTTCATCCCCTCGGCTTATCACTTATCAGCTCGTCCCGTCCCGCAACGTTGACGGCTCACGGGCCTGGACCAACATTCTCGGGTGGGTTCCCGCGGAGGTTCTGCGCGCGCTGAAGAACATGGCTACGGTCCACCCGGGCCGTTGTGACCTGAAGAACTCCGCAACCATCTTGCAACCGTCCAGAGAAGTGCCGACGAGACTCCGATGAAGCACCCTGTTGTGAAGCTTCCACGAGAACGGATTACTTCACTCCCCTAGGCTAGGTGCGCTCTCGAGGCGCGCTTGCAAACGGACTTGGTCAGCAGCGCGCAAACGTTTCACACTTTTGGCTAAGGATGTCGCCATTCGGTTTGCAACAACTCGAGTCATGATCAAAGAAGAGTTTTCTTTGCAAGCCATGCGAGGTAGTCTAGAAAGGCCTGGAAAGGCGCTTTGCGGAACCATTTGCGAGACCATTTGCGAGGCAAAATGGAGTTGCATTCCACGTCCAGGTGGGGTGCCTGCAACCAGCGGGTCGGGGGTTTCCGAAAAGCCTGACTTGCCATGTTCTTCCCTGTCTTAGTCGTGCAGGAATCGCTCGTTGCGAAGGAAGGGATTTCGGGCCTTTTCAGAAGTCGACGGACTATGTTTTTGATTGTTCCTGCGAACGTTCGTCAGCGTTGAAGTTGAGAAATGTAGGCGTCATCTGAGGCGTGTTGTGTCAGCGCACTAACTTCGTTCCCATGCCAGACTTTACGAGCTGCGCAGTAGTATATTCAAGCTCCGCAGACTGTGACAGAGAAATGCGTGGTATTTCCCGTGAGGTTCGTTCATGGTTGATATTGAGAAACGGCGACGTGGTCCGAGGGATGTCGTGGTAGCGTACCAGCGTCCTTTCTTCGTCAAATGGCAGAACTCTGATTAAAGGCGAGGCACAGAATCTCAAGCTCGATGAAAAACCAGTGGGTACTCTTTGTGTGTTCTTGCAAGTGTCTCTCACATTGATGATAAAAGATGGAGAGTCGTCCAAAGAAAGTCGTGGTGGAATGCGAAGTACTAGCGTCATTGCCTCATCAGCCCACCTCACAGAATCACCCCCCACAAAAATCCCCGTATTTCCAACATAGCACGACGAGTACATATAAGTTTCGTAGGATCGAATAAAATGAAGTCTGTTTCAAGTCTCGAATCTCAACATCTATAGTTCCTTGCATTCTCAAATTAGAGCTTGTAGTTGCAGGATGGATGTCCTTGCGTCGAAACGCGGCTGCGCTTTCCTTCCTTCCCTCAAAGATAGCTGCAACCACCACACCACCACCAGGTGTCATGGAATTATCTCAAATGTGAGTTCTTGACCATCCGTAGCGCAGTGGACAGAAATTCCCTGCGCAGTGATTTTCGTGGGTGGCGAAATGCATCAAAACGATAATCGGACGGCTTTGAACATGAACACTTTATCTTTTTTTCCATCAACATCCCGCATAAGAAAGCACGGGCGTATTTCAAACCTACTAGAAAGGCTCTACGCTGGGGGGGGGGTAGTCGATATGCGTTCTCCACTTTTTAGAGACAGTAGCGTAGTGCAGAGATCCGTCCGAGAAACTATCTCATCCATCGTCCATGAAGTATCGTGCTGTAGGCGTTATACCTATATGTTCGAGAGAGCAAGTGGAACTCTCTCGTCTATCCCCGCAGGCAGACTCGCTCCCTCATAAGAGAAGTGATTCTGTATAGTCATCCGTCCTTCTACACCTCGGTGAACGAGGCCGCGCGCCGCAGTGGAGAAACGTTTGTTGCGCGGCCCACTGCGTAAACAACGCATGCTCCACGAGATTTAAGATGAAGGCGTGCGTCACCAACCCCAAACTACCCCGTGATATATCCATCCTTACGTTCATCCCTCTGGGCTATGCCTATCCCGCACCTCTCTCCATCACATCACCACTCACGCCTCAAGACTCAGAATCCGATCAAATACTTTCATAAATATCTCAGACATAGCGCCGCTGGGCACCCACCATTCTCTATCTATCGTCCTCTAAATCCCCCCTCTCCTTCCCAACCCCAGGTATCAATAACCCCTAGCCCGTAGGCCAGGACTAACAATAAGAAATATGCAACACATAAAAAGGGAAAAAAAAAACGAAGGTATCCTATCAAAAAAGTCGCCGCGCCACATGATGCATGAAGAAAGTCGTAAAATCCTCCTGCCTGGCAAGGCCACCTCTAGCACTCCCTTTCCAACATCCCCTTCATCCAGAAGTTTCTACACCACTACCACTCCCTCGCCTGCGGCTGGGTATAGTACCCATCCACGTCATCGTACCCCTGTTGTCGCTGCTGTTGCTGCATCGGCCCTGCCGTCTGACTCCTCGGACCGTCCTGTGCCCACCCAGGCGGCTGCAGCGGCGCTGTCGCGCTTCTCTGCGGTGGCGTAGACCCTGGACCGCGGTTGGGCAGCGGGTTCGAGGCTTCACGACGCTGTATGGCGGCCTGCAGGACTGATGGAAGAGCAGCGGCGCCGGGGTTGGAGCGAGGCGGGGGGGTGGCACTATGAGAGGCGTAGCCATTTCCACCGTTGTTCAAGGGGGGCGGGTTGCCGGGGATTAGGCTCGTGAGCGGACCTTGCTGCGCGGGTGTGGGCGCGCGATAGGGGTCGTAGTCGTCAGCGCCTTGGTAGGGTATTTGGTTTTGACTGCGCTGTTGCTGGTGGCCGGGCCCGACAGGGGACATGTCGACGGGGCTCATCTCGTAGGCAGGACCATGAGCTGGAGCGCGGTGGTCGAAAGGGGAGAAGCTGGGGTCGGCGAGGGGCGAGGGTCCTGGGCCACGACGGCTTGCTGTGCTGACGGCAGTGTTTGAGCGTGGTGATTGGCCTGGGCGAGAATCATTGGCACTCATGGGAGAAGGAGAGTTGCGGTTATCCGAGGTGTAGTTGGTATTGATGCGGGATGGAGGACCGAAGGAATTCTCCGGTCGCATAGGCATGCCGTTGGAGGGTGCTGGCGAGCTTCGGTCCTGAGACATGGGGGAGTATGGACGTTGAGGGCCTGGCGATCCTGTCATTCCCCTGTTCATCGGAGGTCTTGAAAAGTAGTCGGCATTTCGATCCAGTGGAGGCAATGACGGAGTAGGCGAAGCTGATCGGCCTCCGTATCCCATATCGCTTGCTTGACCGAGGAGAGGTGCATTGGAGCCGTAGCTTGCATTTGAGTACGCGGATGACTGGGTCTCCGAACGGGACGGCGGCATAGGCCGCTTGACATCCTCTGGGAACGACGGCAAGGTAGGCGCTCTCGACACTCCAGTCCTGCTAGTATTCATGGTATTGCTCCGAGAAGTGTACGGCGGAAGAGTGGTCGTAGTCTCCACGGAATAGATAGAGTCTTTGTCGCCGTCGCTGTTGAGAACTGGTAGCGTAGGTACTCGCTGAGGCTGATCTGGGCGGCCACCATTCTTCGTCGACTTCTGCTCCTCCTTTCTACGCTTTGCATCCTGCTTCTCCAACGCCTTCTTAACTTTCTTACCGACAATCCTATCCAGACGAGCGTCAATCTTCCGTTTCAGATATATCGACAGCCTCCCGTCGCTACTCGGGATGTAATGCCACAAGAACACTACATAAAGCAAAACAGCGACCAAGAGAGATAAAGCTGCTATCACCCAAACGACGAGCGTGAACAACATGGCTCCGTATACAGCCACTTCCGTCCGGTTGTTCTGGGCAAGATGTGAGAGGTTAATGAAAAACTGCTGGAAGTTGGAATGACCATCGGTGGACTTATTCTGTCCGTTAGGGATTAGGCTGGCTTTCATGACGGCCCACAGGGTAAGAGCGTTGATGACTACTCGAGGTCCTTCGGCTACAATTATGACAATAGCACCTTGGAGTCGATGTTAGCAGCTGCTAGAACAACACGATCAGGAGGAACAAACCCTTGAACTGGAAGTAGACAAAAAGCGCAATATAGTCAACGCCCTTTTTGCTCTTGGTCAACTCGGCAAAGACGAGGAAGCGCCTCCACCCTTTGCCTCCAGGGTTGACTCGCATGCTCTGAAGAACAACAGCAAGAGGGTCGAGGTAGCAATTGGCAACACCACCAGAACGGATGACCCTGTATGCTCGAATCCAGTCGACTGCTAGCAGCACGTATGAGGCGATGATGCTGCCAACGAAGATCCATTTGGCAATGTCGATAGGTATTGTCGGCTTGATCTCGCTGGACCATTTGTTGAAGGCGAGTAGACTGATTGCGGTAAAGCCATCAGAGACGTAGGCGCCAGCCATGATGAGTGAAAGAATCCATAGCCAGCCATATGACAGAGGGGTGAGGCATGAGGAGCGTCTGAAGTCGTCAAGGGTCTAGTGAAGTCAGTAGATAATCAATTGAAGCTATACAAGGCAGATAGAGGTGAATGCTTCAATCGCCGCAGTTCTGCAAAGCCGTGTCCTTGCAATAGAACTGAGAATGACGTACAATGTAATCCCACTTCTGCTCCTCGGTGACGATGAGACCCTTCTCGCGGTCTCCACAGCAGCCCATGATGAGAGTTGTTCGGTATTATTAGGTAGATGAATCCGGTCCACGGCAATCGTCGGGGATTAGGCCAGCTCAGCTGGGCGTCGTCTGGCGACGTCGTTGGGTAAAGAGTGTGTGGCGCGCGTGGTCGTCAAGACATCCAGTCGCGATGGTTCGTAGATAATGTGCAATGGCCGGCTCTGTGGTGACAGTCCAGCTGCTCACCGCCGGGTCGAGTGGGGATGAAAGGCAGTGGTTAGGCGTTCTTGAGGTTCCAAGAGAAGAAGGTTCGGCGCGCAAGGGAGTGTGTGTCGGAGTTGGCCAGTCTAGAGAATGTGCATGACGGGGCGGACTCCTGGAGCGTGGTTGGTTTGATGTGCCCTATGCCCGCAGATGTTTCGAGGAGCGGCGTGTTGAAGGCTGCTGAATGGAGCGAGTGTTCGCCAATGGCACAATAGCGCGCGGTAGAGTATTGTGTCCTGTGGTGTGAATAGCGGTCGGTAGGACTGGATGGAGCGGGTGAAGGAGCGACGGGTCCGGCTTCTCAGTGTCGGAACAAAAGCAGCGCAAAGCAAACCGTAGGTCAAATGCGCAGCATCGAGACAGCAGTCGGGCTCACAGGCGTCTATGCGATTGACATGGCGGGCGCTGAGGGGCGGGCGGGCTGCGGTGTGGGCAGCAAAAGGAGAGGGTCCAGCGTGAGCGGAAGGCGAAGACGCTCGGATTCCTCCGCGTTTGAGATGCAACCCGTGCCCAATCAGCCCGCAACGTCCCCTTGCGGAGAGACTGGCTGGCTGCCGCACTGGGCGTGTTCCTGCGCAAGGCCTGCTTCAGAAGACCCGGGGCCCCCGCCCTGGCCACCGTTGACAGGCTGGCCCCAAGATTGGAGAGGAATCCGAGACCTGCCGTGTCCACCACTCTTTTCGCGACGGAGATACATGAGGTACACAAGCGCCTGCACCACAGCACGTCGTTGACCTTCTCCATACTCCAGACCAGACGCCAGAACGCAAGGCGGCGAGGAACTGCACGCCGCCTCCTACGCTTGGGGCGTGCCTCGGGAACCTGGGAATCAGCAGTACGCCCCAACGTTTGAGGTTTGGGATGCGCGAATCCCGCCTCAGCTCAGCCCACCGTGGATCGAGCAGGTGAGGCGCAGGATCAGCCGCTAGAGCGATTCCGATGCGTTTTTTGGCACTTCATCTCTCGCGCAATCGTGACTTTCCTGGTGTGAGTACATTGGTCTAACACTGTTTGGGTGGTCCGGAGAACTATAGGGCTTTCCAAAGCTGTCGCTTTACAGGATCTAACAATGTGCCGCGGAACTTCAAGCAGTGCTTGGCAAATGTGTAATCTACAAGCCTAGCGTGAGGGTGTACCCTCGAGGCTTGTGGAAGCGCAAGAGTTCATAATGGAAAGATAGGAGATCGGTATGTAAGAGACGAAGTCCCAATCCACAGGCTCAAGAACATGACATCGAGCGGATTTCAGAGCGCATGGGCTACAGAGTCTTCACAAGTTTTTCCGCGAGGTTAGAGCAACAGAAATATGCTTTTAATCCGTGTTGCTTGGCCATAGAGATGGGAGGTCAGCATGTAAAAGACATATGCTCGATTGGAAGGGTCGAGAAAATGGCATCCTGAGAATCTGAAAGATGAATAGGCAGTAGAGTCGCCAAATAGCTAACCACCCCCTAGAAACGCGGCAATTCAATGTGCACCTCCCCGGAAATACATCCGAGACTTTGAAAGATAAATAGGCCTGAGAGGCCATAGACAGTTACCTGCGTTGTCAAAATAGTGTCTTTCCATATCTTGTGCCCATGGGCCCCGTGAGGAAGCATTTGTCATTCAACCCCTCTCTATATTATCTCCATGCTCTCAACATCTTTCGTTTCTTGCCATTCCTTCGGGCCTCCCCTCAATCCTTCTTCTCTCTAGTCCTCAATTTCCAGCCGCAAGATTTCATATCCGATGCTCTCATCTGACACTTGCGAGAAAAAACTTAGAGCGGCGAATTTTAGAGCGCGTGCAGGGCACCTCTAAGGGTCGCAAAAATATGCAACTGTTTGCTGGGACTAGGCAGCGATTGGAGACTCGCAGGACAAGACATTTCAAGGCGAGGAAGTAGCATCATTTACTAAACCCGCGACGCTGATTTACGATCTCCGGAACCCTGACATCGTGGATGGGTCCCAGCAGCTTGATCGAAGCCACTCTGGCGGTGGCAAGCATCTGGCACTTCTCGCTAGTTCCTAGTTCCTGATTTGCGGTCTGTGGAAGTCGACATAGGTGATTGGGTTCAGCGACACTGTCGAAGTCGCTCTAACAGTCGCAAGGGGATGGTAAAATGCCAAGAGTCAGTCACTAATTTGTAGCTTCTGGGGAATGGGACAGGTGACTAGCAGTGCTTTTGTAAGAAGGTGAAGACATGTAAATGTCAAGGCGTTGATTTGCAGCCTCTGGAAAAACCTAAGACTTCCAATACCGCTCAGCCATCCGAGGACCTTCCGACAGCGCTATACAATGGACAATCACCACGAATACAGTGTCTGATTCAAAGGCTTGCAGACGAAGATAAGTCTATTCCAGTGGGTAATAAAACAAGTGAGGCTATTGCATGTGTAGTGTTGATACAGACGTGAATAGGGGCATCTTCGGAATAAATCAAAGAGAGTCGGAGCCTCTGTGCGCCCTTGCCTAAACGCCATGTAATGATGGTATAAACCTAGGATCTTCTTCCATGCGGCGAATCGTTAACCCCAAACCGTAATTGTGTCGCAACCATATCAATCAAAGCCCAACGCCTTCTTCCAGGCCCAGATGCAACACTCCGTGTCCGTAGATGCACATAGACTCAGAGCCATATACCCTCTCCCGGGTGCCAATCTCTGTTCCAATAATCCAATCGCACAATAACAAGGACCCGCTGCCATTCTTTAGAGCGGGGGGTTACTAAGATCGATAGCCATGATGGCTGAGTCCATAGCCTTAGGCCAGCGCTCCTTGTGCCCTCTACGATGCAGCTCGCCATTCCCGTGCAGGCACTCGTCAGACGTCGCATCAATCACGTCGAACGACCTCGGACGCTTCACATACCCATGCGCAGTGAGGTGTTCGCAGCTAGCCACTAGCTTAGCGTCTTTATACGACACGGTAATGTGGTCGGCTTCGACCGTTTTGCCGTGGGCGTTTAAGACGACCAACTTGGACATAGGGGTGGCCGTGGACTGGTGGATAGGACCGCTGGGGTGTCGTTAGCTCATGTCCTCGTGCAGGATCTGGTCAGGGGCAAACATACCGAATCATCATGGTTCGCACACTCCCGTCCAGGAGCTGCAGGGTGTGGAAAGCGGCTTTCGTTAAGCTGGCCTTTTGTTTGGCGAGGGGTGTCTTCTCGTACTAGAAGAAGATGAATTGCTCGAGGTTTGGGGGTCGACGGGGTGCTCGCAAAGGGGCCACGACGGCCAGAGGTGGTGCGGGACCGCAGTACACCATTTGTCCGTATTGGTCGTAGTCCGTCACAGCCTGGCTCTGCTGTTGGGCCGGCGCTGCTTCTGGATGGTTTGCGGGCCGCAAAGCCTGTTGGCGGAGGATGTGTGAGGCTTGTTCTTGGTAAGCCATCAGCTGCTGCTGCTCGTAGTCCTGGTATGCGACCGGTTGGCGGGAAAGGGTGGAGATTGGTCTCGACATCATAAGTGGCTGTCTATAGCCCGTCTGCGGATGCTGGGTCTGGTTGTATTGGCTGGACATCGTTGGCTCGTGGCCATTGTGGAAAAGTCCGATTGTTGGGAGTTGTGGTCAAAGGTCCGCTGGCTGGAAGGACGACCGTCGAGCCACCAACCACCGTCGTAAGCCCTCCCGGCGCCGAAAACACAGCCGTCTGCCCTCCAATTACAGTCGTTAATGGCCCGCCTGCTGGAAGTACACTATGTGTTTGCCAGCCATGACCGAACTAATTAGCCACGAAAATGTCCACGATCCCAAAATCATCATCGGCGACTTTGGCGAAGCCTTCTTTGCCACTGTCCAAGAGGACCGCGGCTACCTAAACACTCCTATCAAACTCCGTCCCCCAGAAGCCTTTTTTAACGAATGCCTCGGGCCTAAAGTCGACGCGTGGACGCTAGCCTGCACAGCCTTTGAGATACTTGGCATGCATGGACTATTCCCAGAGATAGAAGACTTGTGCATAGCTGAAATGATTATCCACTTAGGTCCGCTTCCGGAAAAGTGGTGGGAGACGTGGGAAGCTAAGGACGAGTTTTTCTACCCGGGCGGCTCTCCCCGGGATAAACCTCAGTTCAAGTCGTTAGCTGAGCACATGCTGGCGATGGGCCGCGGCCAAACGCCCGAAGCCTGCGAGTTTAGCAAGGAAGAGTTTGCGGCTCTAGAAGGCCTTTTCAAGAAGATGCTCACATATGAGTCCGCGGACAGGATCACTTCTAGCGAAATGGTGGCTTCGGATTGGATGCAGAAGTGGGCGGTTAGGGACATAGTGGAGCCAGCTCCGCAACAAGCGTTGCAGGCACTGTTCGAGGGCTGCCGGGAGTTTGACCCGATTTTCAAAGAGCAGGACAAGAAGCGGTTAGCAAAAATGGCTAAGTTAAAAGCTCAAAAGGCTAGGGCAAACGCGAAAGAGCACCAGGAGAATAAAGCGGAGGTAAGGGAGCCTCCAGACGAGGCTCCCGACCATTATGCTTGAGCACTAGAAGAGCTGCGACCACGGAGACTGGAATTAGGGTAGCTTTACAGAAAGGTCTGGGTAATCTTGTTTAACACTGTTGTGCTGGGGATAGAGAAAAATTTACGTAATCACGGCGTTCGCAGAGATGTATGCCGTCAGCTTTTTATGGATGGCTTTGCACTTCAGCACTTTGGTAGTAAGTAGTTTTCTATGGTATTGTCATAGCACTATCCAAGTATCACGTTCAGGTCCCCAAAACTTTTCATAATCAATGTTCATGAATATCGTCGATGAAAACCGGTCATTCAGCCCCACTCTCCATTCTCTAAGTATTATTCGTATCCCGACATTCCTTCAATCCTTCTTTCGTATTTTTCCCTCTTAGCCATGGTTTCGAGACTCCAGGAGCTCTGGGTGTACCCCAGACGTGCGAGGAACCGGTGTCTGATTGAAGACTTTCGAAAAGACATCCCTTAAGGAGGAGGAGTTTCTCATTAGGGGCACTCAGGAGGTGGCAAAGAGATGCTACGTAGGCTATTTCCCAGCCCCTAATACACAGACTAGAGAAAAGACATGATCTAGCTGACGTAGGTAGTAAGCCAAGGAGCCCTTCACGGACACGGAGATGTGTATTCATAGCGCACGATCATGGTGTTAATATAAACGTGTCGGAAAGAACATCGAGAACTAAAGGGCTGCACTTTATCGAAGCTTCCGGGTGCTGATTTACGGCCTACGGAACTTTACATCATGCCATATTGAGACAAGCTGGTCGGAGGAGCCCTCACGGTCGCAAGATGGTGAGATTGCTTAGTAGATTCGGCGCCGGTTTACGGTCTTTGGGACTACGTTGTGATCAGGCTCCAAAGATCGCCTAAAAGGTCTCACGTGCTGATCTGTTCTCTACGGGATTTGACATAGGTGAGCGAGTTTACCAATGTTGTTGAAGTCGCTCTGACGGTCGCAAAGAGGTGGCAAAATGCTATAGTGGAAGGTGGATCTGCGAACAAAACGAAAGAATATGCTGATCAGGACTTCGGAATGTCATCGAGGCGATATCAGAGGCCGTAAGATGTAGGAATTCCAACGCCAACCAGCCAATGGAGGAACCTCCAGAATTCTACGACTATGGACATTCACGACAAAGGCAGTGTTTTAATCACAAGCATGCAGATGAGGATATTGTGACGTCAGTGATTGATATTATCCAAAGAGGTTTAGTTACAACCATGTGTGCACTTGCCCAGCACCGTTTGAAGTCCTCCAGCGCATTATTAGAAGCTCCAAAACGACCGTTTGAGCAAGTGCCACAACTCTTCAAGCCACCTCAGACGGCGGTACCTGGGGGGGGAAATGGGGTATATGAATACGGCGGTACCGGTTGTGGGTATCGCTGGGGTGTGTGAGGGGGAAGGGGGGTATATGAATTGGTGCAGTGAGTATAAGGTAGTAGGTATAGGGGACCTTCAATCTGCCGTCCCGCGCCGCCAAATTCCAAACTCCGTGATCTGGATCCAGATCCTGTTGGCCTCTCTGCCGTCGTTCAGGTCGTGGATTGCCGTCATTTCATCATATCCGGGTCGGTCGTCGTCCTACTCGCCTCTACCAAGTGTGAGTTCCGCAAGCCGCAGTATCTCATCGAGGGCCTTCAACCCTGTCCATCGCGTTGTTGGTATCTAGTGGCGGCTCCCTTGATCCCTGGGCGGCACCAAGGAACGAGTAGCCGGATTCGCCGCGACCGTCGTTGTTGTTTTTGTTGTCTTCATCAGGTACCCATTCTTCCCATTCCTCCTCGGAAGTGGTATTGAAAGTCCTGTGCTCGATGCGGTGGACTTTAGTCTCGTCTTCTGGCCATCCGTAGTTCTCACTGTCGTCGTAGGGACCCTTTCAAGGTGTCAGTATACATTCTAGAGATTACAAACAGGTAAAATAAACGGGGCCGCCTCACAAGCCCTCACCTCATCTGTGCACACTTCTCCGCTGCTGTTTGGAGTACCTCAGTACAGCTTCAAAACTCCGAAAGCAACGGCTTTGCCGAATTTGAAAATGCACTGAAGACCTTCAAATAGCAGCATGCACTTGTACACAAATATAGACTTATGGAAACTCAACCTTACGTACCCAAGGACCTTTACACAGTCGTGTCTCTGACGAGTTCTGGCCCCTCGTATAGCCATGCATACTGTAATGGGTACCGCCCTCCATATTGCCTTCATCCTTGAAGGAAATCGTAACATGCCAGCCATCAGGATCAATCGCCCCATAATATCCAGTGGTTCGGTAGATGATGCTTGTAATGCACAATTAGAACAATGTTTGTTTCAAGAACACAATGGCGACTTGTTAGATCTGTGTACACAGATCTATAACTTGACAAGCGCCTGACTTACCGAATGCAGATTTCTTGAATCGCAGGGAACGGTTTTTTAGCCGTATTGAAAGCCGCCTCGGCGTTGATGTTGTTCCGATTGGCATTGCTCGTGGGTTGTTCCACCCATAGGAAGCGAACAGTGGCTTGATGTGGCACTGTTCGTCGCCTAATGACATAAGGCATAATGTAGGAGCGTTTCGGGAAACGACTGGGGCAAAGGAGAATTTCTGTTTCTGGGGGCTCGCCCAGGTAAGCTTGAGTTGTTGACGGAGAATGCAGACTCTGGGTTTGACTTGAGGAAGTTCAAATCCAAGCTCAGGACCGACCTTATATAGTAGAGATAGCAGAGGCCCATCGGCTCACTGTTGGCCGCAGGCAGATTTTGCCATGCGCCAGTCTCTCAAGAGCCGTAGTTAGCCTCTGCCGGTAGGCCTCCTATAATAGAGAGTGAAGACATCACAATACCAGCGCCGTTCAATTGACAACGCCAACAATAGCGGCACGCATGGGCGGGCTTCTTGTAAAGCCGACCTTGCCCAGTCGTTGAATAAGCCGGCTATTGCTCGTGGGTGCGATTAATGCACTATATGATGACCGTGCTCAAAGGTGAATCTGATACACGACCTTGGGTGAAAGCGGATATATTATGGCTGTCGAACGGGCGCAGGAGCTATTGCGGCTACTCTGGGCTCTTCAAGCTCCATGCATACCACGGGGGAATGATCACAATGGACAGTATTATTACAGTTCTATGCACATAGGGGCTGTGAAGGAGAGTTGGAGATACCTGAGTACTCAACAGTTTCGTACTATGTTTGGAGGCGTAATTGCCTGGGCCTGCCCAGTATGCTCTCTCGGCCTCTCTCTGGGTTTCTTGCACAGAACAGAGAGGCAATCATCGTAAGGTGACGAGCTTTGGCTTGCTATCCACTACAAGCTGTCTGAGTGAATCGAGTGGTGAGGTCAGTTTTTGGTGGATCACGTGGCTAACGGCTAGCGCGAAACGATCACTAGCCAATAACTAGCGAGCTCAGACCTGAATTTGAGTGGTTTGCTACACATGCTACAACACGCTGCCAGCACCTACTCAAGTTAAGGTCTAAAAGATTTCTACACACCTTACCACAGGATTACGTTGCAAAATCTCAATTTTGGCACATTTAAATAGCAATAGCACTATAACTATAAGTTTAACTTTTCTAAAAAGTTAATTAATTATAGATACTATAGAGATCTACTAGTATTTACTATTAAAAGTAAGAAAAGAAGTAAATTCTATGCGCTAAGTTTTACGGAAGCTCGTGACCAAAGTCCTGGGCCCCCTAAGGTTGAAAAAGCTGGTATGCTATTCTACAAAGTACATATTAGAATACAAAGGGTGCGGCCGAGTGTATAATCACCTTCCCACCAAAGATGCGGCTTTGGAGAGGTGCCGTTTTGTGGCGATTTTGATGTTCCTCGCCTCGCGTACTCGGGCCCTAGGGCTGATCTTCGATCATTGTGAAACAACCCGCTTGGGAGGTGATTGTGCACTCGGCCGCACCCTTTGTAGCAGACAAGCTTTTTTCACCTCTTAGAACCTCTAGATTTCTTAGGAACCACTAATTAATTTAGCCCTAAAAGCTAATAGATTAAAGAATATATTAGGATCTAAGAGCCCGCTAATTTCTAGATCTTCTACTCTTGTGGTTATAGTGTTAAGTTTCACTAAATATACTAACTTTTGCTAGGTAAATGGAAGTGGAAACTCTAATAAACAGTGCGGAAACCCCTTAGACTTCTAAAAGAGGAAAAGCGTGCGTTTCCCTGCACCCGCTAGCCGGCCTAGGCCGGATATCTGAGGAACGTAACACCTACAGTGTATCTAAGCTCGTTGAGGTAAGACATCTAACTCATTCATAAACTCCACTGCCCTGCACCACACCTCATCTGTAGCATCAACAACTCACCCACCAAATTCAACGCCCCGCATGAGTGCACAAACATCTGCCGAGAGCGAGCAACCGAGTGGCCACCTCATCGGCAAACGCCAAGAAATGTCTGACCAACCGCTGGACCTGAGCAAGCCAGGGAAATGGCGCCTCATCGCCATAAACGGCGAACCCGTCAACGACAGACCCATCGATAGCAATTCCAAGGACATCACTACCATGGTGCAAGATACCGAGCATCACGCACCCGTGTTCGTATACCAAAGCTACCATTTCGGCGCTGAAGACGTCGAGCGCTATGTTCCCGGTGGCTATCATCCTACTTACATCGGTGACCTTTACCACAACGGTCGCTACAAGATCGTCCACAAGCTTGGCCACGGCACCTTCTCCACCGTCTGGTTTGCCCGCGACACGATTGAAGAGAAGAACGTGGCATTGAAAATATTATGCGCTGATATACCAACGGTGAGCCACGAAAGCCAGATCCTGGGATTCTCAAAGCGGGAAAATTCGACCATCCAGGAAGACGCTACGTCGCCTCACTTTTGAACGAGTTTGAAATTGAGGGTCCGAATGGAAAACACCACTGCCTTGTGATGCCCGTTTCTGCTTGCAGCGCGGCTAGTTCCAAAGACAAGCGTGACTTGGGCCATTTCTGTTTCCCGATGCCAGTCGCGAGGTCGATTGCTGCGCAGGTCCTCCTGGGTCTTGACTACATCCATTCTTGCGGTATAATACATGGAGGTGCGTGTTCAGTGATCGTTTCATTTAAAGACATTCCAATTCGTTAATTATCGCAGTATCACGAGCTAATTTTTTTGTAGATTTACATTTGGGTAACATTCTTATCGAGATCCCTGGGTTAGACCAACTTCCTGAGGACGAAATCTACTTCCACCTCGGCAAACCCGAAAAGCAACCTCTTGAGCGTAGAGACGGTCTTCCGCTCGGACCAGAAGCCCCGGCTTACTCGGTTTCATCAGCTATGTTAGAGGTTGGCTGCGGGACAGAGGTCGACCACCCGAAAATTCTCATCTCAGACTTCGGCGAATCTTTCCTTGTCACCGACAAAGACAAGGAACTGCATACGTCTGTGATTCTGCGCCCTCCGGAGGCCTTCTTCGAAGAACACATTGGGCCGAAGGCGGATATCTGGACGATGACTTGGAGTTGCTGGCATAGTAGCTGCCTACATGCCTAGCCAGTTACAACTTCTACAGAGAGGGGTTGGGGTACGGTGGCCTACCGTGCCTACCGTGCCTACTGCTGTCTCTAATTAGTGCTTCTGCCTACGCGTACAGTCACTTCCTACGTAGTATATAGTTTGGCCTTCGGGCCCCCGAAATAAGACAGAGTTCACGTCAATTTGCAACCTGAGTCGATGGGATGCACTCTCTTTGAGATCTTGGGATGCGGCACACTCTTCGAGCACTGGTTTCCGGATATGGACCAGACAGTGACGGAGATGATTAGCACCTTGGGACCAATGCCAATGCGGTGGTGGGACAAGTGGTCTGCTGAAGCAAAGAGTAGGTCTTTTAACGAGGACGGATCTTGGAAAGAAGGAGCTTTCGTGAGATCATTGACGGATCGATTGCAGACCCTAGCTTCGAAGAACCCTAGCAAAGAAATTGAACCACTCAATTGCAGCGACGAGGAGTTTGCAAGCTTGGAAGACCTGTTCAAGAAGATGCTGACTTACAAGCCTGCGGAGAGGGCCACAGTAAGCGAGGTGGTGGCTTCGAAGTGGATGCAGAAGTGGGCAATTCCAAGCATCACCGAACCTTCGTCTCCGGTCAATCTGGACTTTTTGGCGGAGAGGTATCGTAAGAAGTTGGCGCGAGTTGCGGAAAACGAGGAACGCAGGGCGGCCATGCGAGAAAGGCGGGCGGAGAAAGATGCACTGCGGGCCGAGAAGAAGAAGATAAGGGTGTGTGAAAGAGAAGAGCTGTCAGATTCTGAGCTTGCTCAATTGGAACTCTTCAAGTGGAACCAGAAACTTCAGGAGGAAGCGGAGCTTCGAGAGGTTGAAGGCGGGAGAGCATCAGGGCCTGACTCGCTCTCCCAGAACCCGGATCACAACTCCTGTACAATAAGCAACCCACCAGTTCCGCCTCAAGAGCTTAGATGAGCTCCGACTTGACAGAAAAATTCTGCTTATGGGGGTCTCTAAAGCATGGGTATCATAATAGGGTCACGATGGCATCAGCAGATGCATGTACTTTTAGGTCAATTATAGATGGCAGTAAACACATTCAAACAATTCTCTATGGTATCGTGATTCTGAAGTAATGACTTGATAGGACCAGTCATTCGTCATATCGTGGATGGTATTATGTGCGCCGCTGTGATACACCACCATGTCCTTTACCGAGATCGTTATCTGTAGTCAATTTGCTCACATGTATGTGATTGCGTATCCCCACCAAACGAGCCATAGTCATCATTATTTAGACAGAGAAAAAGTTCCCTCTACGAATAGGTCTCGCGAGTTCTAAAAGTGGCCAACCAATACCTAGGAAAGAATTACGTGCAGTACAGGCGTGCCAGTCAGCCCTTTACATACGAAAGCTAATTAAATTCTACGCATTTCAACCTGACCCCAAACATAACCCGAGATTCCATCCTTTCAGAGACACCAAAAGACGTGAGCTTATGCCTTAAGACGTCCGAGTGAGGACAAAGTCGGAGTTGTGGCAATCGAGTGACTACATTCAGGGGTACGAGGCACATAAACCAATCGTCCAGTTCCATTCCCACGCCTTCTACTATCAAAACTTTTGGAGTCACTTACAAAACATCTTTGCCCCACAGCTCACAGTCAATACACCCACGTCATTGTGCTTCTCTTAGACTTGCTTTCTGTACTTAGGTATTGCCAAGTGCCCATGGCCGACTCTTCACCGACTATGAATGACCAACCACCTGCCCCGACCTCGCCACCGAAAGTGCAGGTTTCCGATAGATACCCTCCAGACCGGGTTTATAGATGGGACTACGATGACGGCGTCGAAAACCTCGAACGATACCGCACGGGTGAGGGTCGGAGCTTGTGCAACCGGGCGGAAAAATAGTTGTCGCTGGAGAGGTAGGGAGCCTCCAATGGTATCGTGCCACTGCTCGCACACAAGTTTGGCTGAGAGGGGTTCGACAAATGGAAGGTGTTGCAGTATTTCTTCCACGAGTTCCACAATTCGCCCGACCTTCTGAGCGGCTGCAGATGGCTCTGATTCAGGACTGGATTCAGGAGAAGAGTCTCGGGCTCGGGCATACCGCCAATGTCGTTCGCCGCTCGGTTCTGGAGAGTATGCAGAGCGCATCGTACCCGAGTTCTGTTTGAGCTGCTGGGTAAGGCGGAGGGTGCTTGAGTGCCAGTAGGAGGTGAGGGAAGTGGTGTGGAGGAGACGCAGAGGTGGAGGGTGTTGTAGATCGAAGAGACTAGCCACATGTTAGTCGTCGTGTCGACGTCGCTAGGTTTCTAGATCAAGTCGTCCACCTTTACGAGGGACGAGCAAAACCTACTGATCACGTGACCTGAGTATATATCACTCACCATTGGGACGGCCCGTTCACCATAGAAATGGAGCTTTTAGGCCTACCACTCCTAATCCCCGACTCCCGATACCTCCTATATGCAACCACGTCTGACCTTTCCCTAACCTCAACACCACCCAACCATGCCCAAATCACTAGCACCCAGGGACAAACAAGCCCTCCTAATTCTAGCCGCCGCCATCACCACCGCAACGCTTTTGATAGCATACTCAGCCTCCAAACCGCCCACTACTCCCCAACCCACTACCCCCGCAGCCCCTAGAAAACAATACAACAAACCAAAACAGCGCGAGCGCAACCAGACTTTATCAGGAGCTCCTCGAGCAGCTCCGTCTCGCCGGGCGGAAGGGAGTACCCGCGCTTCGATAGAAAAAGAGGCAGTACTCGAAAAGCCGCCAAAGGCTGAAGCTGTGCAGGAAAGACTGGTGCTACCATCCCACCCTCCTCCCGGCTCGCCCCCGGAACCACTATCACCAAACACGGAAAGATGCCTCGCCTACCTCTCCCAAGCCCACAACAACCCAATCTCCGAAGAGATGACTCCCAGATCGACGCCATCTGCAGGGCCAAGCAGCCCAAGAGACAGCACTGCGGTGGCCATAGACCGAACGATCGCAGGCGCGCCATCGGGGCTGCTCGCGCGCCAAACCTTTGTTTCAGCAGGGTCATGCGTGATGGCGAGCGAGCTAATCAGGCGGCTGGGGGAGATTGAAAAGGAGCAGGAGGCTCTGCGGGTGGAGGAGGGCTATGACGAGGGCTACGAAGGCAAAAAAGAAGGCGCGAGATCGCCTGTTGTTACGTATCTCCAGAGACGGCGGCGGCGGAGGGAGGGGTAGGGGGTTGCGGGTAGGATGAGTGGTGGATTTGATTGGCTTCGGTTTGGGAAGTGATTGAATCGTATAATGAGCGTTCTTTGTTTTAATCGAGGGCGAGATGCCTACTATCCAAATTAGCATTTGGTGTCACTTAATCAATCATACGGCTCCTTTGATACGGAGCTAGGGGTATCAGCGGCAGTCGCATCATGGGAGTTTTTGTTCTAGAGGAGTGTGAAAATGCCTACTAGTTAGCATTCGGCGGTATCTTATGAAAGCTTAGGGCCCCATTCCCGGGGGGCTAAGGGTATTAACGGTAGAAGCTTCGCTCGCCGTTATAGTACATGGGATATCTCGTCTTGTGACCAGAATTATGGCACCCACAGCTGGTCGGGAGCGGCATTAAGGAATCAGACGGCAATGAGGATGTTGAGAGAGTGTGTAAATTCCCCCTTGATCAGCAGCCTCTTTTTTTCCAACACCCCCTAAACATCCAACTTCTTCGTTGTTCGACACATAGTCAGTACACTTCAACCTCACCTACTGAGAAAGCCATACTTTATAGAGCTATCAGGCAGCTCTCCATACTCAAACCTTTCTCCACATCCACTTAAACCAACAATCCACTCTAGACCAAGGATTCTAGAAAATGGCCAAGTACAATCTTACCTGTGCGTTACCCCCTCCATACGGCCGGCAGTGAACCACATTGACGTCAAAAAGACTTACTGGCGGCGGTCTTCATCCTCACTCTCCTCTCCCCCGCCTCCGCCAGCGTGATCGGCTACTACAAGAACAACTGCGGCTCCACCACCTGGGCGCACACCTCGCGCGGCTCCGGCGGCGACTCCTCTACCATCGCCATCTACCCCGGCCAAGAGTACTGGACGCCTCTCCAAGCCGACGCCGGCGGCCCAGGCGTGACACTCAAGGTGGACAACAACCCGCAGCTCAAGCACCCCTACCAAGTCGAGTTCTCGTCCCGCGATGGCAGGACCTGGTACGACTTGTCCTCGGTCGACGGAAGCCCGTTCTTGACGAACAAGCGGTTCCTGCAGATTGGCAACCCGGGACAGTGCCCGTGGCTGTTCTGCGATATCAATCAGAGTGGAGTCTGCGAGTGGCCGGTGCAGCGGGATTGCGTTAATGGTGGACCGGTGCAGTTTTGGTTGTGCTAGGTGCGGTGGGATGGTAAGATGGTGCTTGAGTTTTCTTTCTTTGTATTGAGTTTTGCTGACGTGCTGTTAGGGGAAGGGGACGGTGTTACATATCTGAGCTCGGTCTTGGTTATTCCTGCAGACGATGGCACCAAAAGATTTCGAAGGCAGCATCCTAAAATGACTCAATCTAGGAGCCACCTCTGCCTTCGGTAGGCTACGGCTAGAGACGGCTCGTACGATGAGTTAGTTGCTTCTTTGCTTTTTTGACGACCGGGCGCCGGTTGAGACGGACAATGGGTGCCTTGGAGCATCCATTGCACTAGAGAGCACTGCAGCAGTAGATGATTCAATACGAGAACTCGGTGTTCAGGTCGTGCGTCCAGATCGTCAGGAACCGTGACATTTCATGTGAGATGATCTACAAACCGGGCGAAGCGGCAAGGCGGAATCTGGTGTGAGCTGGACCTCAGGCGTGGTGTTCTTGTCGAGGAGTGGTTCGAACCGTGGAATTTAGTGGAGCAGAGTCCGACGGGTACGACGGGCAGGTCCGGGGGAGAGCTAACCACGTGAAAGGTCGTTTCAAGACCCTTGTTAGAATGAAACCTTACACAAACAGTCTAGACTCTGCGAACAAAGCTTGTAGGCCTTGATATATGATTACTGAACCTACGCCAGACTCTAGGTAAATTTTACAATGCGAGTGCCGGCAAGGCAGATTTTCTTTGACGTTGTACGCGCTTTACTCGCATTGGGCAAATGCACACACAGCCAGCGAGTTTGGGAAGGGCGCTCGGACCTCTTGGTGTTTCGACTCTTACCGGAAGGCAACGAACGCGAAGAAAGAAGGCATAAAAGGCAGACGAATGCCTGGCACCACATTCCAAAAGCGATTGACCTGACGTTCGAAGCCACGAATTGACATCATGACATGTGAAAGTATGCGAGATGCTGCACGAGGCGTATCTCGACGTACCTCTAAACGAACGAGAGGATAAGCGACCACGCACAAAGAGCGGTAAGAAATGGAAAATTTCGTGACACGTAAGACAGAATGGCACTTGAGATATGATCTGACATGCAATAGATCTCGGAGTAGGGCAGTGTGCGAGAAGGTCAGCGGAGATGCAGGTCCCAGGTGACAGCGGCCAGCTGGTTTCTCACCTTCTTTCAGCAGTCTTCCAGGATACGTGGGATGGGGAGCACATTCCTCGGGCACTACCAGAGACCCAACGCGCTGGACCATCTGAGACAAGCTCGATTGTCGGGTCCGCAGCGTTGACACAGGGCTGAGCCTGACGCAGAACAGATGTCGACGCCCTGATTGGCTGGCGCTGAAAGTAGGATACCTATTTCTAACGCAAGGACACCTCATTGGCGACCGGAGGAGACGTAGCTCACTGCGTTTTGATATCGGTATCCAATTGCGAGGGGTCGGTATGGATGCTCGCGGAGGCGGGTCTGTGACTCCAGCTGTCAGCAGCATCATGAAGGGGGCATGGACGGGACGGCGGCCACCACTGGAGGCTCGTCCCGTCCCACCATCAGACCTCCTCCCACCGCGAAGAAGGCAATCGGGTCGTCATGCTTGCTTTTTCCCGGCCCTTTGTGGAGTGCCGGTGAGGTGCATTTCCAGCCAAGGAGTCGCAGGCACGAGGTCAGCACATTGCCGAGGACGTCTCTTGGCCGTCCGGAGGCTGGATGCAGCAGTCGTCTTGTCTTGCGGTCAGGCTGGTCGAGGTCTCCGTCGACGCGCAGTAGCCCCGGCGTGCATGCGGCAACCGATTGGATTTGTCCAGGACAGTCATCCGCCGTTGCGAGCAGCGGCCGTCTCGATAGGCTGCTGCAAAGCTTCGCGTCTGCCGTGGAAGCATGATGCATGGAGAGGTGTGGTTTGTTGCCTGGCTGCTGGCCGCCTTTGCTGGGTGCTGCAGCCGCCTCGCCGTCTCCGCACCGCTCCCGGCGTCGAAGGGTGTGATAGTCTGGTGAGGTTGCAGCGGGCAGTCCTCCAAGAAGTGCCAATATGCATCTATTCCCGTCTAATATGCACGGCCTCGTCGCCGTTCATCGCGGCTGCGCCGACTGCCCATGTCTCCCTAGCTCTGACCGCCCCGCTTGTTGCTATTCTATTCCCAGCCCTGTCCTTCATCACCTCAGCCGCACAAATTGGGCAGAAGATGCTCCATTTAAGATGTAGAGCGCCCGCGACAATGGCGCATCCCAATGCCCATCAACTCGCCGCCCTGCAGGCTCTCGTTTCTTTTTCTGCCGTCTCCTGCACCCGCAATGGCCTCGCAAATGTCACTTGTTGATCTCGCAAACACCACGCGTCCCCCAACGAGGGCACACTCCATGGTCCAAGAGCATCGCTCCCACTCGATCCCCCAGCATAGGCCCAGGATGAAGAAGCAGCCGCCCCAGAAGGGCATTGACGACTTCTGGGACAAGTTCTCCACCAAGCATCCCGGCAAGATCTTCACAATTCTCCCGGACAACCTCTACGCAAAACGAGCCGCTGCCCATGCGCCAAAGGGTGCAATTCTCGGCCAGAACGCTGTGGCTTCTTATCAGGAGGCTGCCGAAGCTTGCCGGGCAAAAGTAGAGAAGATAGTGCGAGAGTGTCGACGAATCAACCAGAAATACCGCGACCCCCATTTCGACATTGAATACGACTTCAAGCGCTCGCAGCTGGCTCCGGACATCCCACAAGACTGTCTGTGTGCCCTGAACGAAGACCGGACAGAGTTCCAGCCCATGTCGGTTAAGAGAATTGAGGTAACGTGGAGCCGATCCGTGTGCAATGTTACACTTTGCTAATTGTTCTCAGGACATCTTTGAGAAACCCCGATTCTTCATCGAAGGCGCCACCGCAAACGACGTCCGACAAGGCAATGACGGCGACTGCTGGTTTATGTCAGCACTCTGCACATTGAGTAACAAGGAGGGCCTCATCCAGCGAGTCTGCGTCGCAAGAGACGAGGAAGTCGGTGTATATGGATTCGTTTTCCACAGAGGTGCGCTGGAAACATATTTGGAACGGTCTCGGATGCGTGGCTGACACTGCCTAGATGGAGAATGGATATCGGAAGTCATCGACGACAAGCTCTACCTCATCAAGGAAGACTTTGATGATGCAACCATTGGACGCTATCAATGGTTAGAGCTACAAAACCGCAAGAGCCCCGAGGATGAGTACCGGGCAGTCATGCAGACCGGGTCGAGGGCTCTATACTTTGCCCAATGCAGCGATCCAAACGAAACTTGGCTTCCTCTGCTCGAGAAAGCGTACGCCAAGGCTCACGGAGACTACTCGGCAATTGACGGTGGATTTGTTGGGTAAGCCGGAATCGCGACGACACATGCATCACCTACTGACAAGCTACAGCGAAGGAATCGAAGACCTCACAGGAGGTGTCACATCCGAAGTCTTTGCCACAGACATTCTAAACAAAGACAAGTTCTGGCGAGAAGAGCTCATGAATGTCAACAAGACATTCCTCTTTGGCTGCGGCCAAATGGGCGGTGTCTACGGACAGCGGAAGGGCATCCAGGAGAAGCATGCTTACTCTATCATGGAAGCCCAAGAAATCGACGGTGTGAGGCTCTTGAAATTGAGGAATCCATGGGGCAAGACAGAATGGAATGGTGCCTGGAGCGATGGCTCTGAAGAGTGGACCCCCGAATGGATGCAGAAACTCAACCATAAGTTCGGTGACGATGGCGTAGGAACCCTTGCTTTGGTTTGCGATGCATTGACTAACATGGAAACAGGTGTTCTGGATTTCTTACAAGGATCTTCTCCGCTCTTATCAACATTTCGACCGAACCCGACTCTTTGGACCAGAGTGGACCGTATCCCAGCAATGGACTAGCGTCAACGTGCCCTGGTCTGTTGATTACCTCGACACCAAATTCAAATTGACCCTCTCAAAGCCAAGCCCGGTGGTGATCGTCCTTTCACAGCTTGATGACAGGTACTACCAAGGACTCGAAGGCCAATATGAGTTCCATCTCCAATTCCGGCTCCACAAGGATGACGAAGAGGACTACATCGTTCGAAGCAACGGCACTTATTACATGAAGCGGTCTGTCAGCGCCGAGGTCGACCTCCAGGCTGGAAACTACACTGTCCTCGTGAAGATTAAGGCTACTAGGTTCCCGAATCCGACCCCTGAAGATGTTATTCGATCGACATGTGCCGGTAGAAGAGAGAAGCTCCTCAACATCGGTTTGAGTTACGATCTAGCTCATGCCAAGGGCCAATTTCGAGAGGCAGAGAAGGACAGACTAAAACGCGAGAAGGAGGAAAAGAAGGAGAAAAAGAAGCTGGAGCTCAAGCGCGCGCATGAACAACGACGTAAACTCCGCAAGAAGGACAAAAAGCGGCAGCAAAAGAAAGAACAAAAGATTGTCGAGAAGAAGTCTAAGAAGTCTAGCTCCGACCCCCTAACGCAGCTGGAGAACAAGTTACACGATATAAATGGCCTTGGTATCTCTGTCGAAGAGGAAGATCGACAGCCCAGGGATACTGAGCCGAAGCCAATGCATCCGGCTGTCGCAATGCATCAGAAGGCTCACAGCACGGGCACTATTCATAGTGAAGGCAAGGCGCACGAGCGGTCGCAAAGTCCAGGTAGTGGTGGATTCGGTGGACGCTCGGGTTACAATAAGGGCTTTCAGGGGCGGAGTGGGTATAACCAAGGACGAGGTCAGTCAACCCAATCCACAGTCTCGAATCACTACTGACGTCAAGACTAGATGGTTATAACGCCAACATGCCAGGAGAGGGCTTCAAAGGGCGTGATGGGTGAGTGATCTTGCCAGTTTCTACAAAATCATCCTGCCATCTACTAACGTAATGAAGCTACAACGGACGAGATGGATACAACGGCAGAGACGGCTACAACGGACGAGACGGCTACAATGGGCGAGACGGCTACAACGGCAGAGATGGCTACAACGAAGGCACAACCGAATCCCCTCGCCCTGATACACCCAGCCACCGCCCCGTATCGCCAAACCCTCAACGCCGCGACTCCCGCCGAAACTCCCCTGCACCACCCTCACGCCGCGCCACCCTCACCCCTATCCCCGGCGTGCGCCCTGGCATTCACGTCACTGACCACAGATCACGTCGCTCTGCATCTCCTTTCAGTGACACGAGCGATGGCAGCAGCTGGGACAGCGAGCTTGACGGACCATCGTCATCTGATAGCGATGTAGAAGACTCTGACGCCGCCACACATATCTATCGCTTCCGCCTGGAAGAAGACGACAACGACGACGAGCAGGATGAGTTCGAGCGTGACCCCTGGAATGCAGTTGCTGTGATTGGCCTCAGGGTCTATAGCAAAGACACCGATGTCAGCATTGAGGTTGTCAAACCTCAGGAAACAACAAAGAGAAAAGAGAAAGCCCTCGACGTCGACGATTCTGCAGCCGACGCAACTAGGCCGTGGGATCGTGTACGCGCGTATGTGAGCCAGCGGGGTTACATAGAGGCGTTGGAGCAAGCGGAGATTGAGAAAGTGGGCAATGCGCCGGCGAATGAGGAGGTCAGCAGGCAGGGTTAAAGGGGAAAAAATGGCAGTACGCTTCGATTGGGATAGTAGCAAGACTGCTCAATTTCTAATTGGTAATTGTAATTTCTTTACCTGTGGTCTTTGTGGGGAGGGATATGGTGGTAAACTCTCTCGCTCGGTGTTTGGTAGGCTGTAGTTTTTCGGTCCGTTCTTACGGTATATCTTATTCTTCGTCTTCCATGCGTGCGTTCAGCGATTTAGTCCCCTAATTTGCTTGCGTATACATCCAGAGGTATACTCATGATAATGTCATGCTCCTTCAATCTAGTCCATCCGATTTGGATCTTTGTCACTACAGTCAATGCTTCGAAGTCCTCCTGACGCTCTCTCTTTTGTGCAATGTCGAACTCAGTGTCATTTTGTTCTAGACTCAGCTACCAGTATCTGCGGGCACAGCCAACCATTGAAGCTTTCGGCTACAACAAGCCATACCATACCGCTTTCAACACCCTACCGACCCCCAGAATACCACCATACCGCCACCGCCCCACCCGCCAGCCAATCACCGCCCCTTACGGCTCCCAAGCGCTCAGCACATCCCTACCTCTCAACTCAACCCCTCACCTTCGGCAACGCTCCCCCCCTCTCCAGCGGGAAATACGTCCCCTCGACCCTGCGCCACGGCCCCGTCAGCACCTCCTCGCCGACGAAAAGGCAGACGATACACACCTACAGCACAAGCGGCACCTCCAACGCCCCCTCTCCAAACGCCTCCCACGCGTCGTCCACGGCGGCATCCCACGCCAGCGCCAGCCGCGCCATGATGACGGCGTGCCAGCTCTCACAGACGCGGAGGAGGCGCAGCGCGGTGCGTAAGGGCAGCGGGTTGAGGACGCGGTCGAGGAGGGAGTGGCCGAGGGTTAGGACTTGGGCGATGGGGGCTGGGATGGGGAGGGGGGTTAGTGGTTGTTGTGGAAGTGGTGGGGGGGGGGGGAAGGAGGGGGGGCAGGGGGATTAAGAGGAGGGCAAGGGGACGCACAAGGCTCAGCGAACAGCGCGCGGATTTCGCGGTAGAGGCGGAGGTTGCTGCGGGCGAGGCGGATCTCGGAGAGGTCGCGCCGGTGGGGGGCGTTGGTGTCAGCATGTGGCGGAGGGGGGGGGGGGGGTTTCTTGGGGTGCGGATGGGATGGGGCGGCGGGTGTGGGGAAGGGGGAAAGGTTGGACGTACGTCCATTCGTCCTGGGATTGCTGGGTATTGCGGGGATTGGCGCCACACGCGCTCCATGCGGCCGTCGATGCTGTCGCGCTAGGTGGTGCAGACGCCGCGCGCGGAGATGGCGGTGGGGAGCGGAAGGTGTTTGAGGATTGAGTCGGTGAGTTCAGGGATGTGGAGGAGGGCGCGGTGGGTGGACATTTTGGGCGTCGGGGCGGAGTTTTTTGTGGTTTGTGGGTTGGTGGTAGTTTTCGGGTGGTGCTGGAGGATGGCGAAGAGAGGGTGTTTGGGAGTAGTCGGATCTGGGGGGTCTAGAAGGCGGCTTCGCCAACAGGAGGAGCTAGGAAAGGGAGATCATGGGACAGTGAATAGGTATCAGAGCTTGGGATATTAATCACTCGACAGGCTTCGAGTAGGCGATTAGCTATGCGAGACTGTAGATGGCATCCTCTAATTATGGTATTGAAGTGAGGATGGTCTCGTAGTGACCTCCAAATCGAGCACTCTTTAGCTACAACCCAACACAGCAGAGAAGATCACTACATACTCAAGATGGAGGACAACTGACTGCTCTAATTCAGCTACTCATCACCACAAACCGCCACATCTTGAAGGTATTCAGCACGCAAGAAGCTTCAGTCTCCGGCACAAGGCCCGACAACCAATGTCCCCAAGGTTCTCCAACAGACACTCCATGAGTCGCCTGTTGCATCTGTTTTGCTCCTCCCCAAGTCATCGCGGCTCTGGCGAGTGGTAGTTTGATGCCCCCTTCTCCGCCACAGTGCCATGACGTTCTTGTTTTCATCGCTTTACTCCGCTAGCCCTCTACCGTACCATGACGTTCTTGTTCTCGTCGTTTTGCTCCGCTAGAACCATGGCGGCGCTGTTCGCGAAGTTTTGAACCCATCCGTCCCTCCACATAGATCGTCTCGAGCGTCACTGTTGATTCTCCCTCCATAAGGACTTAGTGCACTTGATGTTGCTGCCCCCTCACTAACCTCGAGGCCTGGCTACCTCGAGGTTGTTGCTGGAAAGGAAGTTTGGGGGTGGGGGGTGCCCTTGCTTTATACCCCAGAGGAGGAATTTGAGGTGGCCCCTGCGCTGGAGTGGCTGGGTCCTGGAAAGTCGTGGAGGCGGCGGACTTGTGTGTCAGGCGGCGGTAGGTAGTGAGTGAAAGCGGGTATCGGGGGGCCTAACTTCGGCGTAGCGTAGTTGAGGAGCGTTCACTAGTCATGGGCGGGGCGGCGGCGGCGGGGGACCGGGACAGTAGAGCAGCACTAATAGCCTGCTGTTGAGCGTGCGGCATAGAATCGATTGGACGGCGTTATTTCTGCGAGGCCAGTGATGAAGATAGGCGGATCGGGCCGCGTATTGTTAGCAGTATGGTTCGGCTTGTTAAGGCTAAGGAGACGACGGGAGCGGCACGAGGGTGTAGGATACCGGGCAAAAGAGCATTGCCACTGGCCTGATTTTGAACGTACGGCATAGAAACAAGTGGAAGCGGCAGGTTTGCGAGCACAGCACTGAGGGCTGGCGGGCCGGGCCGTGAATTGATAAGATGGTCGTGCGGCTTTTCGAGGGCGAAGGACATCTGGAAGCCGGCTTGAGGCTGCGAGAGACTGCACAGGAAGGACTTCCTAGTAGCATGACCCTGGAGGACCTAAGTTGGGTGCGCGGGAGTGAAATTGGATCTCACCTTGAAGGACCTCCGCCAACTGCGCCCTTATAGCAACCACACTCTTGAAGGGGGCGATTTAGGACCCTCAGTGCGATACTACCATTCCTATAGCGATCTGAGAGGTGTTCCAAAGATCTACAGATCCTTATAAAGCGTATAAAACGCGGTGAAAGCTGTTTTGAAGCCGTTATTCCTTCTTGATGGGGCGTAACGTTGAAGTGTTGAGAGCACGTGACGCACAATCCGCGGTGTTTTAACTGACGTCCACACTCGCCTCCTGCTTCTCTTTTTATTTTTTCGGCCGCAAGATCTCACAACAGCGTTACCATTGCTCAGCAGCACGTCTCCTCGTTGCCCAAGCTCTTCGTCGTCCGCATAGCAGCAAAGAAGCCGCCAAAAGCTCCGATCAGGTCACAGGTCGAGCTCCTCTTCCTCTACAACAGCCGCCGACAGCGTGCCTCCTCTCCACCCTCTCGCCGCCCTCTCGCCGCCTCTTCTCCGTTCCGCGTCGCCGTCACTGTCGCTTCTTTCGCCATAAACACTACCCTTCTGGACAAACTTCCCCCGCAACAGTAAGCCTACCCTACCCTCTCCCACCCCTCACGTCTAACCACGCACAAAGATGGCCCAGAACAACGACCAGGCGCGCAGCATCGTCCACCGCGTGACCGTCCTCTCCTCCGACCTCACGGTCTACCGTGTCGTGCTCCCTTTCGCCGCCACTATCCACGGCGAGCTGACGCTCACGGAGGGGGATATGATCCTCGTGACGAAGAAGCGGGCAGATGGTACGCCCTCCTCGCTCCTTATTCAATGATAACTGCTAATACTTGCGGAAGGGTGGTGGCTTTGCGTGCGGCTGGAGAACCTGGACGCGCAGGGCTGGGCGCAAAAGGAGTGCCTCAAGGCGTACCAGCACCTGCAGTGGGCGGGGTACGGGGAGTGGGCCCCAGTGCCTATGGGGCCGAAGAGGGAGCCGCCGCCGAGGAGGCATTCGTCCATGTTCTGAGCGGGAGGGTGGGTGCTTCTGGGGGATCGTTTGGAGGGGAGAGTGGTGGCTTGTGGGAGTTGTTTCCGGAGGTGGAAGTCGGGAGAGAGAGAGAGGAGTTTTGGAGCAGTAGATAGAGTGCTGGAGGAGCTTCGGGGGTGGTATAGACGTGGAAAACAGGTTCGGGATGAGAGATGATTTGGGGAGTAATGGCAATGGCGTTTGAACGAGCATGAAATTTGCCGGTTTTGATGAGTGATTAACGCTGTTTGAGGTGCTTTGGATACAGAAAGTTTCCGGGCGAGATGTAAAGATAAGGACAATTAGAATTGGACCGGTGGTTCATCTCTCCTGTTGACACTCTCATACCGCTGATTGAAGTCCTCTTGTAGGTGGAAAGAATTTCAGGTAAGACGTAAGATCCGGGGCCCACAAATCGGACTGGCGCTTGAGTGCTCCTGCTCATATTAAGCTTTCGCCATCTGAAATCCTACAGCACGTGAATAGTAACTCAGACAATATTTCCGCTCCGAGCTTTACGAATCGGACCGGGGCTCACAACGTCCTGATACACTCTTTTGGCATCGTAACAAGGTCCGCCGGTGTTTCTAAAAAGTCTTAAACAAGAAGTGGAATTCGTAAAAGAGGAATCACGTTAGCTTTGATATGATGCTGGTTACACGCGTCTGGCCCTGCCCAGCAAAACCTAGTTAGAGTGTAGCCTTTGCAACATCACAAATTAGACCTGGCATTGGATGTTCCTCAAAAACCCGTAACAAGGAGTATACGTTTTGCCAGTATGGGAAACTCCGGATGGTACCCCTGGCATACCCGTCTTTGAGATCATAAGATGTAAAAGGCTCGAGGTTGCAAATTAGGAGGCTGATCTTAGGTTCGTGTTGGAAGCAGGCGTTACCGTGAGTAGAGCTATGCGTTCTGACAGTACGGAAAATATTAGATGGTACCCCTGGCCCACCCGCGTTTAAAAATATATGATGGGAAGAACTCGAGGCCATAAATCAGGGGGCCAAGTTTGGTATTCTCCTAGACGTGTGGCAAGAGCTGTACGCTTTGACCCTACCAGAAGCTTTGGATGGTACCCCTGAATTGTCCGTCTTTGAGAACAGATGATGTCAAGAACTCGAGGCTGTAATCCGGGAGGCCAACTTGGGCATATGTGTTTTGGACGCCGGCTTATTACTGTGAGTAGAACTGTGCGTTTTGAGAGTACAGGAAGCACTAAATGGTGCCCCTGACCTATCCGTCTTCAAGAATACATGATGTAGAGAATTCAAGGTTGCGAATCGGGCGGGCGGCTCTTGGTATCCGTAATTTCGTGTGGAAAAACGGCCGTTACAACTGCACATCGTTAAACCCCTCATATCAAGGCAGATTTGGTTGGTGGAGACAGGCGTCAGGGGCCCTGGCTCATGGCTCAACCCCCACCTGAAACCTATGACGAGAGTTCCATAGTTTGCACGCTGAGACGTGTTGACAGGCTGGCATTGAGACTGAGTCAACGTGGGGTGTAGGAGAGACAGCCGATGGCCTTTGAGACGCACAATGTCGACTGAGACAGAAGCCTACGAGAGAAGCTCTCACCTGGCCCCTACCGGCTCTTAAGAGCATCCAATGTGACCTTTTGATGGAGTCTCTGAGCGGAAATGTCAACCATTGATAAGATATCCGTGCCACAGGATACTAATCAGTAAACCGGTACCCCTTTCCACCGGACCTGTTCGTTTCAGGAGAAACTTCACACACGGCCCGTCGTCTGTGCGTTGACAGCCATCATTGGCACCCGTTCCTGCACCCCGCTCCAGCACAGCAGCCAGGCTGGCATCACGCCGCTGTGCTTGCCCATCACACCAATACAGGTGAGGTTGGGATAACGTGGGGTGGAACTAGGGATATTCGGCGTCGTGGCCCAATTAGCTCCCGCATTGGCGCCCCGCGAACAGCACATTTATCGCAGGGGCAGGCGCGTCGAACCTCCAACATCACCACCATCAAAGCCCTCGAGGGGGACCGCCATCGTCACCCCAACGCTGCGGGTGTCACTGACTCTCGAGCCTCGTCGGATTCCCTCAGCTAGACAGCCTGTCTAGACAGCATGGCGGAGATCTCAGAGCCGCCGCCTACGGCTTCAGACGCCAGTGAAGCCACCCCTGCGAATGCTGCAGAAGCTTCAACGCCCTCCACGAAGCCCGACTCTGCCACCGCTGCGAAGAGGAAGACGACTGCTTCTAGCACAGCTTCGAAGCCGGATCCTGCTGCTCCCCGGCGCCCCCTTGCGTCGTCGGCAGCTGGGTCTGCAGCAAAACGCCCGACCACCACCTCCCGACTATCGACGACGCCCGCGAAGCCTCTGACAACCTCTTCAACACGTCAATCCACCCTGGGATCGAGTCTGAGCAAGCCCCCGACGCGCCCAGTTCCCGGCTCGACAGTTCGGCGAGCAGGCACAACTTCATCCTCGAAGACAGCGGGCTCAGATCACGATCATGACTTTGCTTCTCTCACCTCTGGAGATGAGAACAAGAAGCCGGGCCTCAATGGCACACGGCGGACGTCAACACTTTCATCGTCGACCACGAGGGCTTCACCTTCCAAGGCAGGCTCCGCCGCAGAGAGGCGATCAACAGTTGCACCACCCAGTACAAGCGCACCCCGACGCCCAGCAGTCTCATCGCGAACAAGTACAACAGATACAGGAGCAGCTCGTCCGCCCCCACGGATGTCGCTGGCGGCTGGAACTAGGCCGACAACGACGCGTCCCAGTACCACCGCCAAGGCGCCCACCACAACTTCACGGGCCACTCCAGGACACTCTAAGAAGCCTTCAACATCTTCCACCGCTTCGTCTACTGTGGCTGCTAGCACCTCTAGCCTGGCCAAAGGGTAGGCGAGAGCAAATCTGTGATGTATCCAAGCACCGCTAACACCAGTGAATAGAAAGTCCCCTGCCTTGAGCGGACCTCCCAAGGCCGACCTCTCGAAAGACAAGTCCGTATCCGATGCCGAAGTCGAGTTGCGCTCTACGCCCTTTTCTCCGTCTGACGTCGAAGCTGTCGCCGAGGAGACCGCTAGGCCAGACACTGCTCCCAGTGGCTCTGTGACCGACACCGACCTCGAGGAGAGGAAGAGGAGGAGTGCACAGATAATGCAGGACTTCCTGAAGGAAACCACCTTACGGGAAACCATGCAAGAAGAGAGCGACAAGCTGAAGAAAGACAACGAGAAGCTCACAAAGGAAACGACGAAGCTCAAGAAGCAGTTGCTCGAGAAAGACACGTTGATTGCAGAGAAGGAAAAGCTGTTGGCAGACACACAGGTACAGGGGCAGCCGAAGGCTTCACCTCTGCAGTCGTCTCTCATCGACCAGATGGAGAACAAATTTGCGTTTGAGACCAGGGAGCTTCGTGACCAGAAGGAAAAGCTTGAGGGCGAGCTTGCTACGGCCAAGGCCAAGAAGCAAGAGGTCAGTGAGACCGCGAAGCACGAAGCAGAGCACTCAACTGAACTTCAACAGGTCTTGGATCAACTCGATGCTGAACTCGCAACAAAAGAAACAGAGTGGGCGAATGAGAGGAAATCTTGGAGACAAAAACACGGAGACCAACAAGCTCTCATCGATGGTCTGAAGAAAGAGAAGGCTGAGCTGGCAAGCGGTTCTGACGCACACAAGGCGGCGTACGAGGCTTTGAAACTGCAGCATTCCGAAGCTCAAGCAGCCGTGGAAGATCTCCAGATCAAGCTGTCCACGCTGAGCAAAGACCATACCGACCAGCTCAACACTCTGAAAGGAGAGCACGAGACAGCTCAGAAAGCTCTTTCCGACATCCAGGGCCAGATCGCGGAACTCCAGAAGAAACACACCGACGAGCTCAGACAACGGGATGAGGAAATCGAGCAATTTGCTGGAGTCCGGAAAGCTTTCGAAGCGGATATTGCTGCAAAAGACCTTCAGCACAAAGAGGCTTTCGAGGAAGCTGAGCGGTCCTTCAACGAGAAACATACCGAGTCGCGATCACTCGTCGACGAACTTCAGTCCCAGATCACCTCTCTCCAACAAAGCCATAGTGACGAGTTGAACGGATACAAACAGACGGCAGAGACACGGATAAACCAGCTGCAAGAAGAGCTGGAGGCTCTGCAACACCAGTCTGACGAGACAATCGAGAGCTTGGAGAAATCGCACCAGGAACAGACAACGAGATTGCAGGAAGAACTGCGTGCCCGGAACGAAGAACATGAGGCTGCCCTTCGCGCCAAAGACGAGGAGGTGTCGAAACACGTCAGTACCTTGGATAGCCTACAGGACCAGATCAAGTCCCTCCAACAAGGGGAGACCGATGGTAGCAAAATTGTCGAAGACCTCCAACAACAGAACGGGAACCTCCAGGAGAAAGTTGCGGACCTCAAACGCTCCCATGCGGACGCATTGAAAGCCAAAACGGACGAAGCTGAAGAGCTCTCGAAACAACTCGACTATGTGAACGACCAGCTCGCCTCTGACGCAGCTGACCTTGAACGTCTGAAGGACGAGAACGAAAGCCTCAAGAAGTCCATGGAAACTTTCGAGAAGTTCTCCCAGCAGCAGGACGTTGAATCTTCTGCGGTCGTAGCCAAGGTTCGAGCTGAACTTGAGGAAGCGGAACATAAGGTTGAGAAACTCAAGTCCGAGCTTGAGACTGCTGAAGACCGGCACAATCAGGACCTTCAATCCATTGGAAAAGACCACGATGAAGAGATTGAATCTATCCGAGCTGACCTGGAAGGAGATGCTAAGAAACAGTTTGACGCGCTCCAAGCTAAACATGACTCGCTGTTGGAGGATAAGACGACTGCAGAGGCTAAGCATGATGCTCTTGAAAAGGAGAAGGAGCAGCTGCTGAATGAACATGGACAGGACCTCGACGCTTTGAAAACTGAATTGGACACTCTTGAAAAGGAGCTGATTGACGTCAAGACTGAAAAAGAAACTCTGCACGCGGAAAAGAAGGCCGCTGAGGAAGCCCATGCTAGTACTCAGGAGGCGATCAACAGCCTTCAGACGAAACTCGATGCCCTACTCGAAGAAAAGAACGCTGCCGAGGATGCGCATACTTTGGCCATCGAGGCACTCAAGGCCGACACCGACGCTTCCTCTAGGCAGGCGATTGATGAGCTGCAGGCAAAACACGATGCTCTTCTTGAAGAAAAGAAAACTACCGAGGATGCGCATGCTGTAGCGATCGAGGCACTCAAAGCTGACTCCGAAGAATCATCCAGGGCTATTGACGACTTGCGGTCGAAACACGATACTCTACTTGAGGAAAAGAAAGCCGCCGAAGAAGCACACACACTGGCGATCGAGGCCGTCAAGGCCGACACCGATGCTTCCTCCAGGCAGGCTATTGAGGAGCTGCAGGCGAAATACGAAGCCTTGTTGAAGGAGAAGACTGCTGCCGAAGAAGCACACAGTTTGGCGATCGAGGCCGTGAAGGCCGACACCGATTCTTCGTCTCAAAAGCTGATCGACGACCTTCAAGCCAGGCATGACGCTCTTCAGGAAGAGAAAATGACTATTGAGGCGAAACACAAGACAGAATTGAAAGCCTTAGAAAAAGAAATGGACGACAACGCAAGCGCGTTTATCAATGACATGCAGACGAAGTTTGTGGCGCTTACTGAAGAGAAGGACAAAACTGCGGAACAGCATCTACTGGAGTTGTCGTCTTTGCAAACCGACTTGGAATCAACCCACAAAATTTCTATCGCCGATCTACAAGCTAAACACGATGCCCTCGTCGCTGAGAACACGGAGATCGAACAGTCTCACGCCGACGCCATCGCTCATCTTACCGACTCCTTGAAAGCTGAGCATACCGAAGCACTAGCTACTCTTCAGTCCAAGCACGACGAACTCACCGAAAAGCTCTCTGGTACCGAGAAAGCTCACGCGGATGCTATCGCGCTGCTTAGGGAGGAACTCAAGGATGGCCACTCCAATGACCTCGCCGCTGTGCAGGCCAAGCTCGGCGAGATCCAAGCTCAATATGAGAAGCTTTCAGAGGAGAAGACTGCGGCTGATAAAGCTCACGAAGACGCGGTTGCTGAGCTAACGAAGGGAATGGAGAACAGTTCCTCGAAAGCTTTGAAGGAGATGGAAGTGAAATATGAAGAAGCTCTTGCACAGGAGAAAGAGTTAGAGCTCAAGCATGCTGAAGAGGTGGAGAGTCTGAAATCTACTCTCGAAGAAACTTACATTCAACGCCTACAGGAAAAGGAAGAGGAACTGAAGGCCTCGGAGGATGGCCTGAAGAGCAAGAACGACCTGCTGTCCAAGCATGAGGAAAGCTTCAGCGAATTATCCAAGGCCCTTGAATCTACCCAACAGGAACTCCTAACAACCAAACAATCCCTGCAGGACGCAGGACAGTCTAGCGCCGCCTCACTCCTGGAAGCGCAGTCCAATCATGCCAAGGAATTGGAAGATGTCGTCCATCAACACCGCCAGGAGACGGCAGAGGCCCTCCAAGAGCAAGAACGGAAGTATGAGAACGACCGCGCCGAAAAGAAAGCACGTTATGCCCGGGTAGCGCATCTGTTGCGGATTGTTCAGGATGGATTCATACCAGAGGATGATGGTGGCGAAAAATCCCCGCTCGAGGGGGTGAAGTTGGAAGACTTTGCAGCAGAAGCTGACCAAGAGGAAGAAGAGGCTATAGATCAGGTCGCCCGAAAACTGGAAGCCTTCTTCGAGCGCCGCAAGGAAGCCATCAAGGCAGATAAGGACATTCGTGCCCAACATGCTGATGTTGTGGAGGAGAGGGATGGTCTGATGAGGGAGATGGAAAGGATGAAGGGCGATGTCGTGCGCAAACACCTTGCGATGATTGAGCCGCTGGAGAAAGAGAATGAGCTTTTGAAAGAGAAGAACAAGCGGCTCGAAAATATACTCTCTGCGGGAGATCGCGTCGCGCGTGCTGCTGCCACTGTCGGCGAGCCTAGGAGCATCGACACCGTCGCGGAGGTGGACGAGGAGAGCGAGGACGGGGAGCAGGCTAATCCCGGCGCTGATGCGGATTCGGTGTGGTCGGGGGCGGACGCTGGCACTGAGGCCGGTGGACTTGAGGCAGGTGAGTCGGCTCACTACGCTGGCGGTGTTGGTGGAGAGGAGAGGCGGCCCAGAGAGGCCCTCGGCACTGTCAGCAACCCTCCTCGTCCCCGATCGGCGCAGCCTGCTAACTCGCCTCGGCAGATGGCAAAGATGAAGGAAGCCCTGCGACAGCTGAACGAGCTAAATGACGACGCTCTCGCGGAGAGTTCGCGAGCGGCGGCAGCGTTGTCGAGGCGGGCGGGCGCGAGGATCCAGCAGAGGCGCGCGGACAACAGCAATGAGGAGTCGTAAAAATGCTAAGCGCGTCTCTTCGCTTCTAGGAGCTGGAGCGACGACCGCGAGCCACATCAACGGCGAGAACACGCTGCACCTGGGCCCCTTCATACACACCACCACGACGACGATTTTCTACTCTATACCCCTGTGAGCCGCGCGCTCTGAGATAGGCGGCGCGGCGACTTTTCCTCTTTTTTGCTCCTTTTTCTCTTGTTGAGTTGGCTGCGAGTTCCTGAAAATTCGACCCATTGCGCTGCGGACGGAAGCGAGCTAGCGATAGCGACCCTGTTTTTCTCTCTCTCCGCGTTGCGCGGATGGCGTGCGTATACCCACTGTGGATGGATAGATGCATAATGGCCGAGGCGAGGTGTCTGGGTTCTGAGTTTTCTGAGGTGGGGTGGAAGGGGGGATTGTATGTAATTACGAAAAATGGAGAAGTGGTGTATCCCCGTTATCCGACAACTTGCGTGCGCTGTGAACGATTACTTGGTTACTCGCGTCCACTGCGACCTAGGTCTGCTCAGCACTGTCCGAGGTGTCCTGGTGAGCTTAGCGGTTCCGTCAAGACGGTGAGTCCATGGCGTTTTCGGGCTTCTCGAAAAGGTGGCGGGGGGGGCACCCACGCGGTGGGGTAGTGGTGGACACGGGTGCAGAGGGAAGGAAGGTAGGCCCCGGATTTGCTATGCGGTGCTAACTGACCATCTAGGAACAATCTACGAGGGAGAGGGGGGTTTCAGCGTTCATGGGCTGGAAGGGGGCCATGACTAGGCTAGGTTAGAAGGAGGGCAAGATGGTAGTTATGCTGATTATCGCATTTGGATCCATGAAAGGGGGAGCGGGGGACGCTGGGCGGTGGGCGGTGGTGGGGCTGGTGTACACGTTGTTGCTTTGGGAGCATGGCCGCGGGCTTGGTGGGTTGGGTATGTATGCTGCCTGTTTGATGGGTTGTGCTACTCTGTATGCTTAGGGATGGGCTGGGAGGGGAGATGGGGGATGGTTAGTGGCCACGGGCATATACGAGGAGAGGGGCGTTAGTGTTGCGAGGTGCTTGAATGCTGTCTGAGGTGCCCTGAGGAAAGGTTGTCGTTGGGCGAAGAAGAAGACGTTTGGGTCATGTCATTCTACAATCACGTTTTGAGGGACTTCGGATAGCGGGAGCACGATGGGCACCGGGGGGGAGGTGTTGTTTAGGGGGGGGCGTGCGATTGCCCTGATTGCTAGCCATCGGAAGATGGGATGTAGACTTTCTAGGATTCAACCCGTATCAAGGCATTATCGTCAATGTGGAGATGGTATGCGTACTCTTGGTTGCTAGGTATCCGTTCCAATTCGAGATTTCCATTAGCAAGCTAAATGTAGACAGTTGCTTGACAATATTCATGATGCCTCAGCGAGGTTAGCAAGCGCTCAAGACGGGAGTCTTCTAGCTCATCCGGTCTTGCGAACGGTACCGTAAGACTTCAAACTGTCATATACAGGCACGAGAATACATGATTGTGTATTGCAAAGCTAATTATTTTTTTAAAAAAAAAGGATACTTCTAGATTAAAACTTTTGTCCGCTAGCTGCGCTATGCATATCAAACGCTATGCCACAAAGGAAACCCCCCTAGTCCTCTAAGACGGGCGCAAACTTCGACCTCTTCCTCAGCGCCAACCCATACCTCCAAAAGATCAACGGCGCCGGTATCGCCGCCACCGCCACCGCCCCCAGAATCGACGACGCTGGCCCAACGCCCAGATTGTGGAACATCGGCTGCGCAGCCAGCGGCAAGCCCGCGGCCATGAGACTCCTCAGGAACGTATTCGCCGACACCGCGCTCGCAGCATACAAGCCATACGTATCGATCAGGAAATTTATACACTGCTGGAAGATAAGATTGAAGCCCCCGCCAATGAACATGGCCGCAACCGTCGGGATCGCCCAGTGGTACTCCGGGCCCGCGGTCCAGCCGAACCAGAAAAGCCCGGTGGGGAAAATGAGACTGCCTGCGATCATGGGCGGTAAGCGAGCTTCGGGGACGGGTCGGCCCTTCGCGGCGAGGGAGATGCGGCGGTAGCGGGGCTCATTGGCAAGGTTGATGGTGGTGCCGAAGAGTATGATGCCGACGAGCAGGCCGAGGAAGGGGAGGCTGCCAACGACGGGCGCGAAGCCGCGGTTTTCTTCGAAGACGATGGGGAAGACTTCGATGGTGAGGTAGAGGATGCCGTAGACGAAGGAGGCGTAGAAGGCGATGCAGGTGACCATGGGCTCGGTAAATAACATTCGGAGAGGGCGAGAGAGGTGTTTCGTTAGGATGCTGTTGGCATCGAGCTTCATCTGCTCGTGGGGGTGGAAGTAGGCGTCGTTTCCGGTTTCTTTGCGCATGGCTTGGGCTTTCCATTTCAGAATGACGGGACTGTAGACCTCCGGTAGGCAGAAGACGGTGAGGGCGAAGGTGGCGAAGACCCAGATGGCTGTGATGTACTCGGTCCAGCGCCAGCCTAGGGATGGGTTCACGAGGAGTGCGGAACCGATGACGGGTCCGATGGTTGGGCCGCCGACGACCATAATGCCGTAGAAGTTGATGGCGCTGCCGCGTACTTTGGGGTCCCAGATGTCGCCGAGTGCGGCGGATACATTGCTCACGGGAGCAGAGCCGAAGAGGCCGGCGAAGAAGCGGGTGAGGAAGATGGAGGCAGCGTTCTTGCTGACGGCGGTGCCGATGGAGAAGAGGCCTAGGATGAAGAAGGCGGGGAGGATGCTCCACCGGCGGCCCCAGATTTCGGATATGGGGGCCCAGCATAGAGGGCCGAAGCCAAAGCCGAGACTAGATGATGGTTTAGATAGTTGCTGATAATGGCAGGGAGAGAAGGAACTTACATGTAGAGGGAGACTGATAGCACAGAGACTTCACGACTCACACTCGCATACTCCGCAATCGTATTCCCTGCGGGACCTATAATGCTGGAAGCCGTACTCGCCGCCAGTGCCAGAAAGCCCAGTTGGATAGTAATCCATACTTTGTACGCAAACTTCCAATCCCTTGGATTCGTGGGGTCGTTTTCCTTGAACTTGACCAGATAGCGGTTCTCCTCGCCAGCCTGCAGCTGTTTTTCTCCTTGCGGGATCGCGGCTTCCTCGTCGCGAACTACACCATTTGATGCCGGCTGCGCTTCCTCCTCATTCGATTTCGAAGCTACCGACGACGCGGAGGATGTAGTTCTTGACATTCCAGACGTATTGCCCAAGCGAAAGACGATGTGAATGGAGGCATAGCGAAGGGTTGCGGCTGTATTATGTATGATGGCGCTGGCTGAAGCTATCGGTCCTCTTGCACGGTAAATGCGGCATGTGAGGTGGACGCCGTCATCGACGTCAAGCAGGGGCAACGGCAACCAGCAGCCGGCGGAGATGTACGCAGCTTCTTTTCTCCTTTGCAGCCTGCGTATTTGCTGGAACCCTAGGTATATCCTGTCATGCGCGGATAAAAGGGCTCGGCCTTCGCCTACAACTCAGTCCGAATGCTTTTACAGAATTGAGATGGAACGGACGTCTACTCCGAGCTCGGAGTATAAACGACAGTCTGCCTTCGCTGGGGCATACTGCGATGGTACCGTATGCAGGTATGAGCGGAGTGTGCCGGAGCCCGATCCTGAACGGCTGGTCCAATAAGAAGCCGAGTCTTAAGAAGTTTCTTGCAGGGGGGTTCGCCATGTTATTAGTACTCGCAAGCTCGTCTAGAAGACAGTTCGTGGGCACGCATCTTCGTATGGAGGGCATGACTGGGTGCAAGAACGCCTCAGTCCGCGGCCGGAGTTGGAGCCAGACTCTGCCGACATCGGGGGCCCATCTGAGCTGACCGTTTGAGGAAATGCACAATGCAGTGAAGAGATACAAGGTAAGGACGCGAAATCTATGGATATATACAATATATGGCTGCTTGTTTACGCTCGTTGACCAACTGAGAGCCTTTTGGCTATGTGATTTCTTAGATCACGTGCTAGATGTAAGCTTCAGAGCATTACTGGACGACGAAATGCTCAAAATTGTGATCCTCCACATGTCTCGTCGTGTGTATGCGTACACCGTCTTGTTGCTTGTAGCAAAGAGTGTTCGCAAACCCATGCTGAGGCATTGCGGCTCTTACTTTCGGGCTAAGTTCGTATGCAGGAAATGCTCCTTCATTCCCAGACTTACCGCTGCGCCGAGAACCGCAATCCCAAGCGCTGTACCCCACACGCCTCTGAACGCAGTCATGTAACACTCTATCGCCGCATCTTTCCATTCTGGCGGCAGATTCTTCACCTCGTCGATGCTGTCTCGGATCCGAGCAATGATCGCTGCGGCGCCCTCCTCATTTCCGAATGTCGCCCACAGCTGTGACTTGAGCACGTTCTGGAACACGGCCGACGCAATGGTGATCCCGATAGTGCTGCCGGTGGAACGGAACGCATACGAAGCTGATGTAATGACGGCCTGGTGCTCGTGGTCTACTGCGGCGATAAACGCAAGCAGAGTGACTGTAAGCATTCCGCCATATCCGACACCAGAGAGGAAAAGGTAGATGAGTGGTGGGATAACGGGGGTGCTCGCGCTGAACGTTGCGGCTATGAGGATGTAAGGAGTAACCAGGATCGCCTCAATTATCGCGTTGAGTATATAGTAGCGGCCTGTAGCCTTGATGATGTAGCCGGCACCTAACGAGCCGACAGCAGCCCCAACGGAAGTCGGGATGATGCGAGCCCCTGCCTGTGAGCTTGACAGACCACGTGCTTGGAAGTACACGGGGACGTAGAACGTTATCATCATGGCAGACATCGTACAGAACCAATTCGTGAGACATCCGCAGGCCACCGTACGATCCACGAGTAGCCGGACAGGGATGATGGGCTCAGCTGCAACGCGGTCCTCCACGTATATAAATAGGCCTAGGAAGACTGCTGACAGTGGCAGCGAGACCAGCACAAGAGGGTGCGTCCACGGGACTACATTTCCTCCGGAATTTAGGCCAAGGAGGAGTAGGACGACAGATACAACGAGGGTACCAGCACCGAGGAAGTCGACGCGCCTGATCCTGGAGACATTCTTTTCCTTCACTGGTATCTTTACCGTGAACCAAACCAGAGCGCAGGATACCACGATGAATGGGACTTGTATAAGGAAGGCGTTGCGCCAACCCCATGTGTCCGATATCCACCCACCTAAGACACCGCCAACGCCCATACCTAGGCCGTAGAATAGGTTACCAAAGCCTTGCCAGAGGCCTCGGTTTCGCAGAGGGATTATATCGGTGGTTACAAAGGTGGATATGGCTGTGAGGCCGCTGTACTCTGTTAGCAATGCATTTTCGGGCGCCAAACAATATTGGTTTTGAGAGCTCACCCTCCACCCATTCCTGCGACTACACGCCCAAAGATAACCACCCATTGTTTCGTAGCCAGACCACATATCAAATTCCCAGCGGCGAAAAATATGTTGGAGAAGACTAATCCTGTCCTCCGGGAAAAAATATCGGTTAACCGGCCGCTGAGCGGTTGGAGGGCCGCGTTGGCTATGTAATAGGATGATGCTACCCAGGACAACAGCGTCAGGGAGTGGAAGGAGTTGGAGATTGGAGCGGCAAGTGTAGCGACCATGGTGCCGTCTGGGAGCTGTTAGTGATAATACCGGTGCTTTGGGCTCTTGGCATACATACCTGCTGCCGCCAGGAACACGCCCATCCAGATGCTTGCGAGGGTAAGAATTGCCTTGCTGGTGCTGTAATCGTCTGCAATGGGTGTCCCATTCCCGTCTTCGCCATTGGCATTTCCTCTCTCAATTGAACCATTGTCGGGAATGGGATCTCCTAGGAGAGGGCTCTGTTCGGTAGGGTGCTCATCCTGGGACGTCGACATGCTGCAATGCGGAATTGACTTTTCTAAGTATCACGGGAGGTCCATTAGCTGGTCTCGGGGAGCAGTTGTCGAACAAAGGTGCGATAAGCATGGTTGTGGCGGGCCTAACGTGAGTCAGCTCCCAGCTGCAGCAAGCTCCATTGAAGTTCGCGGGGATATCGGATCCTGCCGAAGACCTCTTCCAATCTACCATATACCTACAAACACCAGTTCTCGTTCCAGCATGGGAAAGAAAGAGAGGATAAACTTGAGTAAATTGACTGACTGCACGTGGTTTATTCTTGAACTAAGGTTGAGAGCGTCGATTCAAGACTATGCCGTGGCTCGAAATTCTCCTGACTACATCACAACCGCATTTGAAGCCGTTCCGTTGACTTTGGGAATTACAGGACCTGAGATATATCAGTACTGGGCTGCTCATCAACGGCTTACGAGGTTTGGCCCCATCCCCAACCTTCACGGCTTGAAGGATTCACATTCTGCCATAGTTTTGCTTCTAAAGTAGGTCGGCCACCAAAGATGTCATCTCCAACGGAGAAAGTGCTTTGGGCTTCGTTGCATGACCTCGAAGAATTTCTTTCATGAGCGAGCTTCGAAGATTCGAAAGTTACAAGGCTCAGAATTGAAGGCTGCGAGCATCTGAAAAATTGCCGGATAGTTCCAACTTCGCCAGACCTTCCTTCTACACTACGAAACTCATGATATGAGGGCGTGAAGGGATCAAGCTTACAAGCAGAGCTTGGGCTTTCACAGTCAAACTAAGCATGGTGCCTAGATGCTCAGCTTATTTGCGACCCGTGGTACAGCTGGTGGTACCTATCAAACGGCCACCACGTGCCCTTGGCATGCCTCGCAGAAAGGCTCGAAGACAGCTAGTCTCTGTCCCTTAGGTGTTGTAGTCGGATATTGACGGCTGAGGCTCCGCGAAATGATGATCCAGAAGACCGAGAATACACATTAGTACCCTTGGTAGGCACTGCGTTTCTTCTTTCAGCGCCCCCAAAATATCCCAACACCATTCCCTGCGTCCCGTCTTTCGAAACGGGCATGAACGTAACGATCGATTACCCCACAAGAACTGGCCGCTGTGGCCCATTGGACTCGTTCCTGGCACACACAGTTGGGGTCCGCTTCAGCCTCTTGGTCCGTGAACACCTACGTAGCTCCATCACCACCCCTGTAAAACGGACTCCATGGTCGTCCCCAAGGCCTGTCCATGCTTTGGGATTCCTTATATCCAGTCAAATGTCTGCAATCAAGCACGTTTCGACCTCATCTTCACTTTTACATAAATACCTTTACCCTTCGCAGTTGTTCTCAATGACGGCGCCCAGAGCGCATTGATCCTTCTCCCTCGCTGACCTTCTATTTCGAGTCTGCGCTTTGTCTGCACCACCTCTCTGGAGCAGGATAGCCACAGAGCCGCGCCGTTTCGAATGCAGAGTATGGAATTAATGAAGTCATCAGCTCATAGCGGTCTGTTGGTGGTGGCGGCGCGATGACCTTACGGGACTTGAGAAGGGTGGGAAACGGGTTTGAATGGTATAAATACAATAGCCGTGGTTTCCAGTTGAACAACTCATCAGAGCATCAATTCCTCCAATAACTCTATGAAACAAACGCCATTGCACTCTTCTACCTCCGCACAAATTCCAATTATGCTCAACTTCGCTACTATTCTAGCACTAGCCGCTGCCCTGCCGCTGGCATTCGCATCCCCTCTTGCGAACCGCAATATCCTGATTCCCAACGAGAATGGTGAGCTTGTGTATGCGACTCCAGACCAGCTGTCCGAGATCGAGAACAGCCGCATCAAGCGCAGCATGCTGTCGAAGCGTGACAAGTGCAGCGACGGAGTTGCCCCAACAGACGGGCAGGACTTTTTCAATTGCGAGCAGTATTGCGAACGATCCACTGCTCAAATTGAGGGAGCTGGAGTAAAGGGTAAGCAGTAAACCTCCACGCGTTACTCATGCTAATGCCAAATATAGTGTCGGATGATATCAACTGTACTGTCGGGAAGGGAGGCACTTGTGCTGTTGCTCACGCCATCACTGTTACCATCTCCGAATCCGTATCCATCAACCTTGGCGGCACTTCAGGTGCAACTGAAGAGGGCATTGCCACCTTGACTGCAGGAGCCAGCTTCACCTGGACCAAGTCTGTGGCCACCGGAAACACTTACACTTTTACTCCTGCGTCCGGTTCGTTCGTCTTCAATCCTACCATTCTTGATCAGATACTAACAGTTCATCCTTCAACTAGGCGACCAGGGCTACATCATGTTCAAGCCCCATCTCCAGCAGAGCTGCGGAGATTTCCAGGTCTTCACCTTCAGCCAGAATGATGATGGGTCAGAGACCTACTGCGATGTTCCTATCTTCTCGGAGGACACCAATGCTTGCGGAACCTCCCCTATGAAACTTTCGTCTGGCGAAGCCGATGGCGTAAGTCTTATTCCTGCCCTTTGAGATCGTTCGCTAATTGATGATCAGACCTACTCTTTCTGCCGTCCCAACGGTGATGGTTGCTAAGTCAGCCCTTCGAAGACGGTAAATTCGATGGCGATATGTGCATTTAGACCACTTATTTGTGTATACTGTCCTATCAATGCATAAAATTACTTCTCTCTGTTTTTATGAAGTCCACGCCGCATGAAAGAATTGATACATGCAATCGGCGAGCTTACCAGGCTTTCCAAAATTATCACAAGCATCTCAAGCGGTGGTAAGCAAGTGTGCCCAGACTCCTAGCAAGATATTGTACTGCAAAGCAATGCGAACAAGGCGAGCAATATTTCAGTCTTATCCTATGTCATCAGTGCTAGAAATGGTCAGAATGAAGAAATTACAAAGACGCCCTATGGGCAATCCCTTTATGTGGGATATTTGATGATAATTATATTCTTGATTTAAGTAAAGTACCATGACATAGCTTTGGGCACTCTTTGCATCTACCTAGGGTATCCCGATAGGCTTTTAAAATTCCATCGACGATACAAAGATTGACACCGTTGATGCTAAGCTACCTTTTAACCGGCCCGTAAGCGATGGTGTTGAGAGAGTAGGAGAAGAGGTGGAGTATAGCTTTCTTGGGAGGCGGCTGGGAGGTTGGTAAAAGAATGGCGGTGTGAGCTCGTGTGGACGGTGCAGTGGAAATAGGACTACCTTTTACCTGACCGAGGACGTGCTAGCTGCCAGGTGGGGTACCCCTTACAGTGGCGTCTAGGTAGCAAAGGATAAGCACGAGTAAATCTATTTCCGCGTGCCTACACTTAGGACCCGGTACGGTATGTGGAAGTGTTGAAAGGGGCGCCGGATACCGAGCGTCCGAAATAAACATGGAGCGAGCCATCAGGTTTCCAGAGGAGGACTTGCGGGCGTGAATGGGTCCATCCAAAAGGCTGCTGACGTCGCCACGACAACAAATATTGCTGGCCGCCTCGAGCTACAGCTCGCTCCAACACTCCATCTCCTCCGCTTCGCTTGCTCCACACCGTAGCAACACCCAAATCGCTCTCGCCCTGCATCTTAATGACAGAGAGCGCGTGCAGCATGATACCAGCCTCCTCAGAGCGAAGGTAAGACATGGTCTCAATTTCCTGTTATGAGGCCAGTCCTAAAACAGAACCCAGGAGCGACATGGCCACAATCCCCCCCGAATCGAGTCCTGAACTCGAGAAATCCGCAGCTCAAAAGGTCGGCCAGATTGTGGAGCTTGTTGAGGAAGTCCTATATCATCTTCCATTCATCGAGGTGCTCTCAGCGAAGCTCGTTTGCAAGCACTGGCACGACATGGTCAACCGCTCTCTACCTCTCCAGCAAAAGCTATTCCTCGCTCCAATGACATACGCCCCAGAACTTCGGCTCCCCGGCTACATCCTCCCTTACGAAGCTAGTTATGAGCCTGTCACGCACCGAAAAGAAGGCCCGTACATCGTACAGCCATGGGGTGGCCGACAGTGGCACCCACTACTCCAATATTTCATCCTGACACCGCGGTGGTTCCTCAAATACACGTTGGAGCACAGCTTTCTCCACTTGTTCTGGGTTCAGGACACTGGTATGCGCGCGATCCGACGTGAGATCAAAATCCCCGATGTTGTTCTTCGCCTGAAGTACTTTGCAACCGCTCCGGACGGCGAGTGGCAGCGTGCGCTCTGTTGCCAGCCTCCCATCCAGCTGCTGGAATACGAGCTCGATGAGGACCTTGAGATTGATCTCATCGCGGGTGGTACAGAGCATTTCCAAGCCTCTCACAAGCTGAAGGCTGAGTCTGGGGCAGCTGGCGTCTCGATGGGCCAGCTTCAGACCTGCATCCGCGTCATCTTGGCCGAGGTAGAGGAGGTCATGGTTCAAGCTCAGGAACTCAGGGAAGGAAAACGCAAGGCGAAGTCGCTGTTGTGCAGCGCGACCAAGAACACAGTGGGCACGTCGTTCAAAGGACCAAAGATCGAAATGCGCAGAAAACTCGGAGACCTGCGGCTTGCTCATAAGACAATGGTGGAAGTGGTTGGGTCCAAGCTCCGATGGTGCATGGATATCTTTGGGACTGAATCATCTTCTGAACCAGACGGAATGCGTCCTCCCATTCGTGAAGAGGCTACTTGAGAAAGGCAAGCCGAGGGCATTCGAACAAGGCTAGGAGCCACAGCAAATGTTGTAGTAGATGGCCTCACCTTCGTGTATACCTCTCTTCCTCTGTTTCTATACTTTATGGAACCACGAACACATAAAACCTCTACACTACCTTGCTACGTGACAGTGTTGATTGATATAGGTTATAAGTCTGGGCACACGGATTCATTGCTGCTTAGCTCCAATCTTGCTCACTCAACACCACTATAAGGAGCAGCCCGGCTAGTAAGCAGCTAGTCAGTGAAGAGTCAGTCTGATTTGCACTACGTGAAACTTCAGGTTGCCCTAGGTTTTGGAATTCTATGGGGGTGCCCAAAGCAGTGGTGAAAGTCTGTGCAAAGACTTATAAGTTCATATTTCGAATCAGCAATCTCAGGTGAGGAAGTGCCTGTAAGACCTTTTATAATTTGTCCGCGCTATGAAGTTATAGTGCTGCTTCTCACAGTACACCCTGACTCCAATGACCGCAACTTGAACCTATCGAATCAATCCCATGTGCTATACCTCGACCTCAGAGGGCTTTTAAGCCGCGAATGATCGCTAACCAAGTGGAACGAACCTTCAAGTCGTGTAATTATGCTTCTTACGTTAGCTCATCTTGTATTGTTGTAGCTGATCAGATCGACTTACAAGACTCTGCGCTCCATCCTCTAGGATCAAAGGACGATCGTCCCAATCACGGTCCCAGGACACGTTCTCGGCACCGAACAAATGTCTGCACCACTTGAGCTTGTACTCAACCGGGTCAAGAGCTCTCCATAGGTCGCCTTGCATGGTTCGGAGCCTGCGAAACTTGTCGAACCAGCTTTGAGGGGGTTGAGGCCGTCCAGCGGGGCGACGTGGTCTATTGATGTCGTGTCGAGACAGCATGCGGCTGTCTTGTGGTGAAGCCACCGTTAAGCGTGGGCGGGAAGGGAGGCTGGTTGTATCATTTCCCTTCCAGACAGTCTGCTTTAACTCCTCCACACTCCGGTTGAAGTTTCTCAGCTGAGTCGTAACGGAGTTCACCTCGGCCACTAGATCCCGAAAAAATGTTTGTATCTGACCCATGGTGATACCATCTGACCCATCCTCTGGAACCATTCTCATGAGCGTTTCTAGATGGCCCATGCGGTAGCGGTGGTCGGCATGGGGTCCTATGCATTCTAGAAGCGCCGTAGGAGGCTGGCAGCACAGCGCACGTTGCCACTCGCCATCAGCAGCATCCGCAATCTTCTTGACCAAACATATGAGCTCTGGGTATCGTGGGAGTGTGACCTTGCTACCTTCCCACTGGAGGATCACTGTGTTATAGCAACGAAGGTCGAAGTCGAGTCGAATAAAGCTGCTCGCTGGGTCACCATCCGGCTGCCAATCTCGCGTCTGGAAAATCTCCTGGAGCATGGGGTGCCACTGCTGCCCTCCGATCGGCTCCACCACGTAGATAGCCTCCTTCTGATGGTTGCCGGATTCATAGTTGGCAGACTTCGGGAGTATGTAGCCAGGAAGCCTTAGGGTTGGAGGGTATGTGAGCGCGACTAGGAAGAGCTGCCGTTGGATTGGCAGGGAGGCTTTGATGATGTCGCGCCATTGTTTGCAGACGAGTTTGGCTGCAAGAAGGTCGACAAAGGGTAGATATCGTAGGATTTGCTCCGAAAGTTCCACAATCCGAGCGACTTTTTGAGCGGCGGATTCTTCGGGTTTGATGCTTGATTCGGGGGGTGAGAGAGGCACCATAGCCCGCTCATGTAGACTGACCTCTGTAGAAGAGTCGGTTGAAGCAGGGGGTGGTGGCTTAGAAGCCATGGCGACCTGCTCCGAGTCTGGCGGTGGTGATGAGGAAACGGAGTGGGTTTTAGATCGAGGTTGCCAGGGGTACCTCAATTAGCAGTTGCCGACGCTAGGCGTTGCTTGATTTTACAGGTGAATGGTGAGCTACTGCTGCAGCTTTGGGTAGGCTAAGTCTAACCCCATTTTCTGTAGGAAATCTGGGAGTGCACTCTTATCACGGGGTCACGTGAGTATATTCAACCATGTGTTTTCCAAATTAGCTCGATTAGGTACAGTCAAGGCCATGAAGCTGGGCACAAGGATATATCACTGCTCCGAATCCACTCTTGCGCTCTCAACACCACTATAAGGAGTGCCCCAGCTAACATGCCTCCATTTAGTCAAAAAGTAGCTTGATATCCACTGCCTTGACCTTTGCATCGTATCTACAGTTTCCAAAGCCTTTCGGGGTACCCCAAGCAATTGAAAGGAGTACCCAAACTTATGTCTTAGTACAAACTTCCAATATGCTTCCCATACTTGTGAATCAAGCCCCCAAAGACTTCATCAAGCGGTATCAAGCATTCCTTCCCTCACGACACTGACGCGTGAGGATTGAGCCCTTCCGCGCACCGAACCTTCGCTATCTGGAATGGTGGGTTACTATCCCCTTCATACGCCCTCTTCTCCCCAAAATTCGCTCAGTTTCCCCTTGGAAGCCTCAAGAAATGAGCCAAAGCTTGAAGAATGGTCGCGAATGCTCCATGCGCGGAGCCTCCCAGATCAGCGTCGCGAACATAGAGGTTGATTGGGAAGGGAGCACGAGTTGCCAGGGCTGGGATCAGGATAGCGAGGTCAATTGAACCGATGAGAGTTAGGCCGGGTGGATCTCTAGTGGGTACTGCCATGGGTGCTCCATTAGGTACTCTAATAAGTGCGTTGCTAGCGGGCTGAAGCACAACGGGTGGTGTGGAGGTCTGGACTGCTGTACTCATACTCGTGGTTGTACTCGTACTAGTACTACTAGTTTCTCCTGATGAATCTCCTTCTGATCCCTCTTCAGCTGCAGGAAGGCTCGGATATGCTACCCCGCTAAGTGGGTGCGCCTGGCGGCCTTCAACCTCTCTACCGACCCCCCGCGTAAGTGTAACTCTTCGGCGCTTTGTTAGATTCGGGCGTCTACGCATCAGCGGGCTTTGATCACTCTCATCGTCAGAAAAGTCTATGACCTGCCGCTTTCGTACCCGTTCCAGTGTCCAACTAGCGTCTTCCTCTTCTCCGAATAAGGATCCTTGCGAAGCCCTTGGTGCGGTGTTTGCTGATTCTAGTTGTGCATGGCTGGAACCCTCCGCCTCCCCCTTTGGCGACTCTACTACCTCATCGTCTGACGCGGGTTCTGGTTCGCTGCTCTCTGCTGCCAGCAATGCCTCCCAATCTTCATCGTCGATTTCATCGTCGCTATCACCATCTGGCACGGTGAAAACTGAGTCCGAGTAATCGGCCTCCTCGTCGCTTTCTTCCTTGATAGACGAGTTTTGCGATGCCATAATGTGGGGCAAAATGCGCGAGTTGGAGACGCTGGTGGGGATGGTGTGTCAAAAATACGGGTGGACGTCGTGAAGAGAAGCTAGGGGGTGCTGTAGCTGGCAGACAAGTGCGCTAACGAGACTAGTAAATCAGCACGTGGTGAATGGTGACTGCTCTACCTGCTTGAATTTTGTCTTCAGAAATGGCACGCATACACTAGAACGCGGCGAATACACTGGGCAAACTATTGATTGGTTCGCTTTTTCAGCTCTCATCCGAGCCTGAGGGTATGAATATCATTGCATATGGTCATTTTTCCAATATAGTACAGTTCGTGCAAGCCGCTTTGCATTCTATAAGATATGTAGAAAGCCGCCTGAGAAGAGTCCTCGAATATATGATCAAGTCTTGCATATCTATACCTCGCACCGGGAGGATGTCTTCATATCACTCAACGGCCTCTTCCAGCCTTTCCATCCGAACCTCCATCTACCTGTAATCCGTCAGTACCGCCATAAAAAGCGTCACGAAGACGCGCCATAGAGTGTCCGACCTCTGCCTGCCATGACCGATCGGAGAGGTACAGTGGAACTCCATCACGATCTAGCAAGTGGTAGTATAGGTAGTAAGCCAACCAAGCTATAACTCCTCCGGATATAATCCGACCGCGTGTTAGTCGGGGAAGCTGATCGCGTGCGTGAGTGATAGCCCTCGTAGCTCTCGCGTTTGCTGAAGGAATTGCCGTAGCGAAGGGTACCAAACTAACGAGATGGCTAATCAGGCTGACAGTACTGGCATCCCTGATAGTGGGCCGAGTCACAGCGTTGGTGTCCGTAGGGTCTAGTGCCCTGAGTGCCGTCGTGGGATTCGTGACTGCGTCGTCGTTCATCACTTCGTCCTCGATCAGGATGGAGTTGGCAGGAGTGTCCTAGGACACATCAGAACGTCGGGGTACAGTAGCCCTAGATGCTACGTCCCTCTTATCGGAGACTCGAGCTGCTTGGTGGGTTGTGCCTGCGATTTCCCCTGCTTCGCTTTCCTCAGATGCCTCGCTTTCGTCGAGGGAGTGAACCCCACTAGTCGTAGCGTCGTTGATGCCCGTTTCTGCTATTGTGGGCACGGGCCCGGTCGATCTGGTGTGATATCGATGTTGTGCAGGGCTTGTCAGGAGTCTCTCGTTATTGGACTTTGTAGGCTTTGGTGTTGGCATGGTACGGGCAGTTCCAGTTGCCTTTGTAGCTGGACTTGACGCAGTCGGGACTATCGTTGAAGAGACGGTTGGAGTGGGACCCTTTCGTTTCGTGGTTTTCTTTGGTGGCATCTTGGTGCAACCAACCTGGGCAGTGCTTGAAGGACTTTGCCACTTTGATGTGAGAGTGCACTTCGACGATTAGGAGGTGGTGGGGGTAAGTGTGGTTAGAAGGTGGGAGGGCCTCTGATAGGGTGGTGGGAGGTATGGGATTAGGAAAGGGAACCAGTTGCTATGTCCTCACTGGGAACTTATGGACAAGGAGTGGTGCTGGTAGAGGTGAACAGGGAGGCCGTAGATAGTGAATGATAAGTGACACTTCGTACACCCATCACATGATCTATTTATTAGCTGAATGTAAACACTGTTGGATCGAAGTGTCTACTTGGTAAATCTCTGAGGATTCTATCTTAACAGTACTGTGTTTTGTTCTAGTGGTCTTCAGACAGTGTCTGAGCAAGATTTCGAAATCTGCGGCTCCGGTTCCAGCTCCAGACGCGTATATACAAGGCCTCTTTTAGTGGCCGTATTACATTCGTTCGTTCGTTCGTCATAGTTTATGTTCCGACTTCTCGTCAAAGAAAGCAAGAGCAGCAACACAGAAAGCGTGAATTCCGGTACGCATCGTAGGTTGTATCACCGGCGCAAATCTCGCCGTATGGTTGGCGGGAATATCATCAATTCTTCCCTCCTTCAGCCTCTGATCAAACAGCCCCTCCTCTATTCCTCCCCAATGCCAAAACGCACAAGGCCGACTCTGCGAAGTTGCGAGGACCGAGAAATCCTCCGCAATAGTAGTAGTTGGTATATTTGCATCAAAGTCGCCTTGAAAATGTTCGCTGAAGCTCTTCGCCAGCGTTTTCATCATCGACTCGTCATTCACTGTGTTTGGCAGATGCCGAGTCATCTTGAAAACGGGCGCGACCGTCGAACCACTTGCTTCGCATTCGGCTTTGACGATTCGCCGGATGGAGGCTAGAAGCTTCTCGCGCGTTTCCGGTCGCACGCTGCGTATGTCGATGCCAATTTCTGCCGAGTCTGCGATGATATTCTCTGTCTGACCCGCTTGCAAGCTCCCGACGGTCAGAACGGAAACATCGCTTGGATTGATCTCTCTACTGATGATAGTCTGGAGGCGTACTACAACGTGAGCCGCCATGACAGCAGGGTCAATTGTCCGATGTGGCTGCATATGTCAGCTCTTGAATGAAATAGATAATGTGTAGAATAGTATCCACCCACCTGTGACCCATGACCACCAACCCCAAACAGTGTAATTTTCATACTGTCCGCCCCTGCCATAATCGTGCCCATCTTCGATCCTACACTGCCCGCTCTCATTGCCATTACGTGCTGGCCGAGTACAAAGTCGGGCACGGGGATCTTGTGCTTATCATATAGGCCATCATCTACCATCGCCTTCGCTCCGCTGCCACGCTCCTCCGCAGGCTGGAACAGCACAATTAACGTACCGCTCCACATTTGCTTCAGGTTGAGAAGCGTTTCAGCTGCAGCGAGGAGACATGTCATGTGCATGTCATGACCGCACGCGTGCATCACAGGCCGCATGACGCCCCCGACGTCGAGCATGGTGACTGTGCTGGAGTAGGGGAGGCCGGTTGCCTCTAGGATTGGGAGAGCGTCCATGTCGGCGCGTAGGAGGATGGTTTTCCCAGGGCCATTCTTTAGCACGCCGACAAGGCCATGACCGCCAATGTTGGTGGTGACTTCGAAATCCTGGAGACTTGATAGTTGGACTGCAATCGTTTTGGCAGTTTCAGCCTCAAGATTCGAGAGCTCGGGGTGCTCATGGAAGTGCTTATAGAGCGCCTCATATTTCTCGAAGTCTACCGGTACGGCGAGAAGCAGGTCAATCAGAGAACTGGTGACTCGACCTTTTGAATCCATAATTAAAAATCGTAATGGCGGTGTAGAGTACGCCTAGTGAAAGGATTTATTAAAACAAGGCAAATTTGGGGCTTTCTGTGAACTGAGATCTTTACCGAGTTCTACGACTTAAGATCCTAGGTGGGTTTTCATAAGGTAGCTGGCAGTACGATACAATTCGAGGGTTGCGACTATGCACGTTATCCGCTCTCGGGCATATTAGCGGCCCGGCTGACTAATGCCCGAAATGTCTACCATACCCCCTTCAAATTATATAGAATTTCTCTCAATACACATAATAGCTTGTTCCACCTACATCTTGCTCGTTGGCCCGTTTCTGTATACTGCCGCTCACCGTTACCGGCAAACCCGTCGTTGAATACCCCTCAGTGGATAGCTTAAAACGCGTTAATGGGTCATTCTGCCAGCTAAACCTTTAGCATCGAACGATGGACTACCGAAATCCACTTGTCGGCATCTGCTTCTGGTTGCGACAAAAGCTCTCTCCTACTTGGCGGAAGTCATCAATCTGACGCTCTTAGGCACGTGACTTTCGGAGGTTTTACGGTCACGTCTGGGACTACCCCCATAGTACGTATGTGCTCTGCTTCTCGAATCGAACGCGATGAAGAATTTGACTCAACAGTACTCTGGCTCGCAGACCGTATTCTGCGACTAGCGAACTTGAACAGATGTTTTGACTCATTGTGTAGATTGGTTTTGTGAATTCTAATGTGGTAAAGACACTACATTTATGGGTGCCATGGGTGGCTGACCTCTCTCCGCGGCTACAAACTCTCTATATACGAGTCGAAGAAGGAAGCTTTCCAGATTCATAGCAATACTTCTCTACCAACCATGGCGAAAGATCTCATCGAGAAGGCCTCCAATAGTAAAACCAACCATTTCAATGATGATTCTTCGCAGTGGGTCTACTTGTATACCATTATGCTCAAGTAGAAAGAACATCCAGCCCAAGATAGCGGGAGTGACGATCATGCTACGAGGGAGCCGACTTCGTGGCTTTAACTAAGAACAGGGATAATGTTACGTCGTCATTCACCGAACAAAAGAGCAAAAGGTCAAAACCAATATTTCGCAAAAGAGCTTGATCGAGAGTCGAACATTGCCCCCATTCCCGGACTGCCTCCGCTGCTGGGACGGAGGACTATAATGGGGTTCTTTGGTATTGCGGCGGGTGAGGACAGGACCCACCTGCACCGCGCCCAGTAATGGGAGCAATGTTACAGCCTGGGGAATACAGCGGATGAGGACAGGACCCATCTGCACTGCGCCCAGGGACCCGAGAATGAAGGGCAATGAAAAATTAATCAAACTATATACCTTAAGCAATGCTAAGCAGTGTTGTGATGTTACATCCACTATCTCGGCCTTTTAACCACGTGCACCATAATTCAGTCCCTTTGCCACTCTTATAGCGAAAGTCCACTGCCTGGAAAATGCCTTCGATCGACAAGAAACAGTCCGTATGCTTTACACGTGATGTAATGATCCTTAATATGTCGACGGGTAGAGTTGGGAGCCACGGTGTAATCAATCTAGAAGATACGGCGCACATATAGACGCCGCCTTCAATACTAATCATTTTTGTATTGGTATTAAGATGGCGTTGGAGTAATTCTTATGAATCTGGTCCTTTAAGAGACATTTTGAACATATTGATCAGGCGTACCGGATCGCAATGTATCTCCAATACATTCTAAAAGTGGATGGAACGTAGAAAATTAGAGAAGTTGTCCAATACACTGCATAGATGCTACCGCGACGTAGTACTAGAGGGCCTAACAACATTCTTATATTTATGTAGTTTGATGCTGGGGTTTCTGCATTGCTTTGGTGGTTGAGAAGGCAATCTTCGTTCGAAGTCGTTCGAAGGAGAGAAACATCGACATGCGATTCAAGCTCCATTGTATTATATTATGTACGAGGGCTGCAAACTTGTTTTTAGATTCGGAGTCGAAAGTACTCGACATTCTTGACTGAAAAGATACTTTTGACCTCTCGCTACTTTAAATTGGTTGTGTGGCTTGGTCAGTATGGCTTTCTTGTTGGAACCCACAAGCCGCAACCATGGATGAAAAGACTGACCCAGACTTCAGCTTGTGGGCCAGCCAGTCTAATTCCATGCATTTTTCTCACCCTCCATTTTGTTTCCGCCACCTGTCATTTTAAACACACTTCAACTACACTTGCCAATTCCCCGAGGGAGAACTACGAGCACATTGTCGCAACCTTCGTAGTCCTAACTCGTTGAAGTTATACACTACCATCCTTACCGAGATACTGCCCGTTTAAGCTTTCTCACACATTACCGCAATTCATACACCTACTACCTCGACCGCTATTGAAGTGGCCACTCGAACATACACTTCAGCACTTCAAGGCTTTCCAGAGCACTCCGAGCTAGCGCTAGCACCATGGATGCGCACCTAACACAAAAACTCGCCGCTCTTCACAATGCAACCGAGAGCCACCTTCTCCAACTACCCAATGAAGTTCTTTGTATGATCGGCAGCCACCTTTCGCCGGTATCTTCGCTCGCAGTCGGACAGACATCCAAGAAGCTACGATATGCTATTCCTTTTGTTTTCTTCCCCTTGAACGAATTCGACCCAGAGACCTCGAGATTGGAGAAAAGGAACCTTTCGTCAGTACCGGGTAGCCCGGAATCTCTATCTTCGCGTCGTATCTGGTGTAGTGCGTGCGGAAGTCGACACTCAGCCAATGTGTTCTCGCCACAGCAACGAGCATCTGACCCACTTAAGCGTCGCTGTCTTGGGATGGAGAAGGAGTTCTACGCGTGTGCACACTTGAGCTTTACACACGCTGAGCTAGACGCAGCCATCCCTCGCGGATATAATGGCCTATTCTGTCTACATACCGATCACGTCGTCCCGCATTGGCCGAAACAGTGCTATCCAGAAGTCGAACGGTACATCAGAATGGGTCATCCTGATAACTTTGAAGTAGAGAGATACTGTCACCGCTGGTGGCTTCCAATCATGCAGCATCCTCTCTCTACTACCGTCCCTGAGTTCATACCAAGACTCAAAGCAGCCTTGAGTACACTGGACGTGCCGCTATGCTCGCATTCACGTCTTAGCGACGATTATATCGTACAGCAGGTGCAGGCAATCCTAGAGAGGAATTGTTATGAGCACGACAGACCCTGGAACTCGCTTGCGGAGGCCTGGTCTACTTGTAGGCCGCCACATCCCTCCACGCATGGTATTAGTATGTCTAGTTGTCCGGGCTACTACAGTGGTTCCCACAGTTGCTGGAAGACAACAATTCCTGTCCGTTGCAAGGCCGTCAATTGCGGTTGCTATTTTCATATACATAGGACTTACTTTCCCACCACGAACCACAAAGATGTTTTTCTGGAGGTCAGACAGGATTTTAAAAGCTCGGCGCCAGCAGAGAGGGCATGGTTGGGACTCGTTTGCACCGAAGCTGAATGGTCTGGCATGGACTAATATCGAAGACACTCATTTACACACAAATTCTAGAGAGACATCATTAGTGCCACCCCTAGAAAACCTTCCGAATTGATCACTCGATACCTGACAACAATTTGCTTGACACTTGGCCTGCTGTGACCCGCCACAAATGCCCGTACACCATTCTGCCACCGCCTGTGGCGTCCCATGGTATTTACAGCCTCTCGATTTAGACGGAAGTCCCACGGTTTTAACAGCTAAAAATCTCAAACAAACCTCCCTAAGCAGCGACAGAGAAGTGTACATAGATCAGAAGTGTAACCCGCAAAATATTGTCAAGAATTACAAGGGGTGGCAGAATAGTGTCCCAATATCTAGAACCATGTACTGTAAACTGCAATCGTAGCTCGTTACCGACGCCTCAATTTCTTCACTTCTATCGCGGCTTCATCAATTTAAAATACCATGATCAACCTGCATCAAATCAATTTGATATCCATCAACCGACCTCCTGCTCTAATAACCACCTTCCACCGTTGACTACCCAGATCAGCGTCCCTCTTCCCTCCCACACCTTCTCTCGCACCCCTCTCGCAACCCCTGGCAAAAGGCATCCCACAGCCTATTGGAAGCATGTTCAACCTCCGCCAGCCATTCTCTATCACTTCGATATAGAAGCACGCCATCACGATCTGTCAAGTGGAAGTAGAGCCAGAGAATCATTGCCGGAGTGAAGACCAGGAGGAAAGGTCTTCGCTGGATAAAGATAATGATGTATCTGAGGAGCCGGAAGGCGGCGCGGAAGAAGTTTCCCATGGCGTTGTAGCGGCCGAGGAAGTATGCAATCGTAAGGAATAGGATGCAGGTGGCGAGGTATTGGTGAGGTTCGGTGAAAGAGGATGTAGATGGCTCGGTAGACGTTGCTGTAGAGTTGGCGGAGGTCGGCATGGTGACTAATTCGGATTTCACTCCTTGTCGGAGAAGGGCTGGTTATGGTACTGACTTTTGGCTTCGTTGGCGGCCATTTGGTAGCTCAAAAATGTCCTATCTCGAAAGCAAGAAGGTCCTGGGTGTGTGTCTCGTTTCTTGAGTATGCCTTCCAGAACACGTTGAGTAGTTACTAGTGAAAATGTACAAAGTCAAGATGGAGCGAAAAATTGGGGTAGGCGAAGATGAGAAGTTGCGTTTATTTAATTAAGCAGATTCACATACTAGAAAGCGGTGGAAAAGGTGAGTTTGCGAATCTTAGTGTGTACTTCTTTTACTCATTGCAATCAAACAAACTCACAGGCCACGTGTGCATCATATCAATGAATACTATTGAGGTTTGTCACAAACCCGTCTGAAAGAATGCTTTCATCTGGATAAGCAGAATGTTCCACATGCTCTAAACAGCCCGCTCATGGAACCCAGACTCAACACCAAGTCATCCTCGCTACCAGGCTCGAAAGTCGGAGAGGTCCCACGCACTCCGACAGTTCCCCCTAGAATGACGAAGGTCTCCATCAAATTTGCAGAGATGGAACTCCACTCACTACCAGAGCCACGCCTTCGGGTACTTGACTAGTTGTCCAGGAATGCTTGGATATTGCTGTCAAAAAGTGAGAATCCCACAGACCAAGCACCATTCCATCGCCCGCTATAGGGCTTCTGTGACATCATATGGCTCCCATCAGACATCACAACTCACACAATCGTCTAAGAGAACCAGCTCCACGAGCTCCCTTTCGCCGTATTCTTGTTAGGTTGCATTTTCGGAGAGAATTGATCGTGGCCAGGGCTAAACACTTTGCAAGAACCGCTGTAGTAAGCGCAGCCAAGTTCCAGGAGGGAATCTCCTAAAACTCTCAGGACGCGTTGTGGGAATCGGAAACCAAGCATGTTCAGAAAAGTGAACCAGGGCCAGACGATGGCCCATGTCCCAACCCAGAGTATGAAGAGGAAAGCCAAGAAGCACAGAACCAGAGCGATTGGGACGAGGGGGTTCTGGGGAGCTTCGTAGAAAGCTTTGCAGAGTCCCTGGTAAAGAGAGGTTGTTAGGCTGGCAGGGCGGACGGTTGAGGGTAGAATGCCGTTGGTCATGACATTCGAGTTGGCAATGGGGACGGGGACTACGGCTCCGCTTAGAGCACCGCTCGGTGGAGCATTCAGGTTCGCAACGGCGACTGGGACTACGGCTCCGGATAGGGTACGGCTCGATTGGGTGTTCGCAATGGGACTGTTAAGGTGCTGCATTTCGGAGTTCGCGCGCTCTGCAATCTGGCGGACTCGCTTTGGGTCTGAGAAGATATCACAGTCAGTTAAATTGCCAGTGCTACTAAGAGTACAAGGTTTTACGATACCGGGACTAGGCCATGTAGTCTGGATAGCCCGACGTCTACTGTCGAAGCTAGACGGGCTTTCAGGATTGATCTCGCTCGAAGCCTCAGAGGACTCTAAGGCGGTAGCATGAGAACCCCCGGGTGCTGTGGAGGTGAAGGAAGAATCATTGGCCCGATCTCTAGCAGTATGTGCTGCTCCAAATCGGACGATGCGCTTGTCTTGGCTATCCACAGGCGTATGAAGACCTTCGGGGCTTGATGTGTCGGACGATCCGATGCCGGGCGACTGATTCTCGGCGGAAGGAGAGAAGATGGTCCCCTTGCGAAGGCGACCCGGACCACGTCTCGTCGCAGGTGTGGGAGATTCCCCATCTACTGGAGACGGAGTGACTAGCAGCTTACGGGCCGACATTGTGGCAGGGCTGCTCGTGGCGGTCGAGCGAGCTTCTTTCTTGGTCATGTTTGGCATACTCTCAGTGATCTGGGCAGATGATGGGGTGGATGTGTTAGGTAGGAGGTTCGGTAGCCTGGTGGTGAGGTTGCAGGTGTGTGATGTTGTTGATGGAGGGAACGTAGTTGAAAAAAATTAGAGCGGCTCAAATGCGCACCTAAACAGCCTGCCGACCCTTTTGATGGTGAATGACTGCGTCGGGAGTTCCCACGGCATCTTCTTTTAAGACACCCCTGCTAGATTGATACAGTACCAAGACATACGTTTGGGCACCTCTTGCAACTGCCTGAGGTATCCCGATGAGCTTCAAAAACTCTAAATATGATGTAAAGGCCAACGTAGTGGAACTTAGACGACCTTTTGATGAAACTGATACCTGCTAGCTGGGGTATCCCTTTACAGTAATGCCAAGCGAGCAAGAGCGAAGCCGGAGCAGCGATATATCCCTGTGCCCAAACTTGTGACCTAGTACTGTATCATTGAGTTAAACTGGTGGCGCTCCCAATGAATCAATCCATTTTACTTAGAGAAAATTGTATTGGGCATTTGAAGTCAGAACAAAGCGGAAGGACATCCATGTTGATGGTCTTCGTGAGCTTACAAACTTGCTACAATTTATGAAAAGCTTAAGCTCAAATGGCATGCCTAAGCGTAGCTCTAAGCAGACTAGAAGCGATTTGAAAGTGGGATCACATAATTATTGAGCATATTCTACACACTTTGAAAGAACCACGAAACCAGTAGATACTGCTGTTCGGTGTCGCGTTAAAGCATGCTTACCAATGAGAAGCTTCTTCGTTCATTGTCGCCAATCGACAATGCTGATGAGGCGATGGTGGAAGAAAGGATAAAGGGAACAGGATTGAGGTTGAAAGAGGGTTTGAAGGGCATTCCGAACAAACTCCGGCCCGAGCCTTCTCAACTCCACTTTTCCCCCAATCGTAGACCATAAACCATCATCGTTCCATCTACATACCTTTCGCAACTACTGATACATCGTGAGCATAGAAGAAGCTACTACTTGAGGTAGGCCTCAACGACGCCATAGTTTGATCCTGTGGCCGTATACACCTTCTTTAGGTTGAACCCCGCGTCATCGAGGATCTTCGTCCAGTCGCCCTTGGTTCTCTCCCTTCCATTAAGAGTCATCATGGTCATATCATACCAAACAGCTTCTATGTCAGCTTTTTCTTCCGGGAGACACATCTCGGCAATCAGCAGCCTTGACTTTCCAGGCTCCATGGCGTCTGCGACGACCTTCAGAATACGGACACAATCCTCATCCGACCAGTCGTGCAGACAACGACGGATGTAGTATATGAGAGCTCCTGCCCATCGATAGCTTATTAGTAAGCTAATCACTAGAGGTCTCGCGTACGAACGTACCTTTCACTGGCTGCGGCGTGAAGAAGTCGTACTTCATCTTCTCCACACCAAGCAAGGGTTCGCTGATATCATCAATGACAGCAGACCGATCTTGCAAGATAACTCGTCCTTTGATGGGTCCGCACAACTCTTTGATGCGGAAGGTGGTATGGCCTTTTCCTCCTCCAACGTCCACTACCAGCGGCGTATCGTCCTGGGTCTCGAACTTGCCAAGCTCCGCCTCGAAGGGGAAGATAGCCACCGTCGGCATGGCTGCCTGAGTCTGTGACTGCATGGCAAAATTGAATGTCTGGGCCCGATCTGGATACTGATCGATGTGCTCCCACATCGACTTCCCGCCCGTTTGGTGCGCGAACGTGTAGGGATTGTGGGTCTCCGACTCTGGGTTCTTCCAGCCATCCTCTTTCAGGAACTCACACATTCTCGCCATTGGAGGCCAATACTCGTCTAGCCTATAGTTACCAGTCAGCTTACCGAAGATCTGGGTTGTGGTGATGCAAAATCCCTCAAGTTGGCCACTCACATCAGCTTCACCAGCCCGCGTAATGCAGGAACGATGTACATCTGAGAGTAGGGCGTATGAGCGTAACTCTCCGGGCCAACTTCAGCAATTGGCCCCTTCACGGTAGCCATTCTCATGAGCCGGACTACACAGATCGTCAATCTTTACCTAATCTGAAGAAAGCATCGTCATCGACTTACTGAGGAGTGGCTTGTCGACTCCTAGGCTACCTGCTAGGTCGGTTGCTGTGATGCTCGAACCGTCCAGAGGAAGCTTATCGAAGACATCCATCTCGAGGAGTGTCCGGCAAGCGGCAGTATGCGACATCTAGTGTATCCATTTATCAGTACCCGGTCGGTTCATTGGTGAAATTATAATGACTCGGCAGCTTGTGGATTTATTACGTTCTCGAAATGCTCGAAGAGCGTATCAACGGGCCCTCGAATAGCTGCCAATAGCTTCCAAGTATCCATGACCAGAGCATTTCGTGCCTCAGAAACCTCGCCGACCTCCTCGATTCCATCTTTGCCCGTGTTCTTCGTTGAGATACCCCTGTACGAATCTGCGAGGGAGCTAACCCCCTCCAACGCTGTTTGGATGGCCGCATTCTGCGCGGCGACGGCTTCGGCAGTGTTCATGTTTGCTTTCTGGGGGTCGACTGATCGAAATTGATTGATTGTGTGAGCGTCGACCAGCTCCTTGGGATTCCAAGCAACAAGTCACACGGCGGCAAGTGGGGGAGGGAAGGTGAACGGCCTGTGTTGTACTTGACCCTTTGCAAGGTTCCGGCGCTAGGATTAATTATAGTGCTGTACTCCGGCACCGTGGAGCTGGCCAAGGTGCAGGTCGCCCAATCGAGCCCAGTCACTTCACCTGTCCCGAGCGCAAGCTCACCCGCTTTTCTCGGAGGCGATCTTCACGCCAAAACTCTACCCGAACTGCTGAAACGGCCGCTATCATTCTTCCCGGTAACTTTGCAAGGGCGGGGCGTCGTTCCTGGGAACTTCCCCCACGACATTCTTCTGAGTATCACATCTCTGACGGCCTTAAGCTCACACACACAGCCAATGCCTGGGCCCAGTAGAGGATGCGCAACGACCGGCTTCAACCGCTATCATGGTACAAGACTGTGTTTGTCGTTACACCGGAGGTCACTCGTGTATCCTTCGGGTTTGATACGATCATGTTGCACCGCGATGAAATCTGGATTCCCAGCGATTGAGACGACCCGTCCTCTCCTTTTCGGATCGGGCACAGGCCGCAGATCAGGCAGTAGGACGAAGAAACTCGGAAGTCAATGTTGTAGCATCTACTACCCAATAATAGACCCAGTCTGGCTCGTACAGGAAGCGTATCTCTCACCGCCAGATATCAACCCACGATCGACCCCGTCCACGGGTCCCTTGTTGCTCTAAGTATCAACGGGCTGTGAGGCTGCGGGCCGTCCCGTGGCGGAGAACCTCTATCGCTATACAAAGGTATCCTGTATATAAGAAGCCTTCACGATCCCTTGAAGTTGCCTTCCGACCATCTCAGAGCCTCGAATCTTCCTTGCGGCCCTTAAGTACGACTAGACTGTCGCACTTCGGGAAGTGAGGACTTGAGTCTCTAACCCCATTTCGCAAACCCCGGCTGTTACCGAACGATATCCACCAATCCTCTGGCGCCCCGCACAAGCAGGGAGTGGATCTGCATTCTAGTCGACAGAATGCATCGGCTCGCGGCAGTGGCCTCAAACACCAAAACCCATCGCACCTTGTACTGACGCGGCACCCTTGCGATTTGTACCTCTACTTGTTGAATCTGTACGCTGTCTTACTACGATGTTGCGCTACACTACCATGAGCATAAGGTGCCGAAGTTGTCTCGTCTGACTCTCCCCTTCTCCGTTCCTGCTGGTTTCCATCTACTCATGCCATCTTCTTGAAGCCACTCAGCCGCTTGACTGTGCTCCTTGGAGTGCTCTTTGCGATGGCGGTCGATATTTCGCATCTGCCGGCGACCACGCCTCCGTCGGGCGTGAAGGCCAATTTCGATCACCCCGATTCAATCGCATATCAAGTGATCGCTCTCAGCCTCCCGTTCACGTGTACAGCAACTGTAGTTGTTCTCTTGCGAATGTACACTCGGATACTGATTGTGCGCTCGCCTGGACTCGATGATCGTAAGGACTTTTGCTGCTGAGGTTCACGGCTTTCCCACTGATTCTCGTCTAGTTACGATCGTGATTGGACTGGTACCACCACCGCACTCTGGCATCCTCAGGCCACATAGATTGACGACTTTTAATAGCTGATATCATGGATCTTCTGCGCTCTTGGGATTGCGAGTAGGCACTACCTGCCAGTCCTTAGCCAGCAACATCCCACTAATCCTGATCGTAGACATTCCATACGGCTACGGGATCCACCTATGGGACCTCTACATCCCCAAAATCAAACACTTCCTCATCGTACGGCCACTCCTAACTCCCACACATAGCCACTAACACCCCCAGATCGACCTCCTCGGCCAAGACTTCTACTTCGTGGGCACCTGCTTCGTCAAAGTCTCCATCCTCCTCTTCTACCTGCGCCTCAACCCAGACAAGACCTTCCGCCGCGTCGCCTTCGCCATCATGACCTTCGACGTAGTGTACTCCTTCGTCAGCATCGTCGTCGCGACATTCGGCTGCACGCCGATCGCCGGCGGCTGGGACTTGCTGATCAAAAGCTCGTGCGTGAACAAGAAGGCGTATTATTATGTCGCGGCGGTGTGTAATATCGTCACGGATTTCGCGACGCTGGGGCTGCCGGTGCGGATGTGTTTGAGGCTGAATGTGAGTAGGAGGCAGAGGTGGTTGTTGTTGGGGTTGTTTGGGGTGGGGTCGTTGTCAGTATCATTACACCTGCTTCAACACCTCGCCTATTAGACTGACTCTTTAAGTGCCTGCATCATCTCCATCGTCCGCCTCGTAACAATGCTCCCCTCCCTCCACAGCATCGATTTCACGCGTTACAAGGTCCAAGTCGCTGGATGGGCGTACGTACTCCTTCTCATACTGCCCACTCGATTCCCCCTCCTTACATTCCTCATGCTCACCCCATCCACAGCGAAGTGGAAATAAACACCGGCATAATCTGCGCCTGCCTACCCACGCTAAAACCCCTCCTAAACACCGTCTTCCCAACGCACTTCGCGCCCTCCTCCAATCGCACTCCCGCCTCCTCTTCGCCGTCCTCGAACCCCTCAAAACGCTCCCGGGACAAGCAGGTCGAGAACTTCTCGCTGTTCTCGCTGCGATCGCTGAACGCGGGGGCGCATCAGCGGCTGGATGGGGAGGGAGAGGTAGAGGGCAGAGGGGCTGTGGCAGGGGTTGATGGGGAAGAAGGGGAGTTTGGGAGAGTGCCGAGTTATGTAGGGTGGGGACGGCAGACGGGGAGGAGGGTGCGGGTGCGGGGGCAGCAGGCGTGGGGGCAGGAGAGGGAGAAGAGAGGTGTAAAACGGAAGGCGCGGAAGAGGACCGATAGAGAGACAGGACAGGGGCAGGGCGAGGGAGATGCGCAGTGGAGCGATAGCGTACAAAGGATCCTGAGAGGGGGCGGGGTGGCGAAGACGACGGAGTATGCGATTGAGATTGGGGAGGCTGGAGAGGGAGGGAAGAAGTAAGGATATGAGAAGTAGGAGGAAGGGGGAGAGGTGGATGTGAAAGTAGATATACCCTAGATAGAATATGAGTTAGAAGCATGCATATCTTCTGCGAATCAGTTTGAGAAATATGCATTAGGCGTGATGCTTTATCTTCTACCTCATTCATCCTTCTCCCCTTTCCCAAACCACCTAGCTTTGAGCTTATCGAGCCTAGTCCTCAACGCGCCTGTCAATCCGCCGGGCTGCCATCCCTCGATCTCATCTACAGCTACAAAGCGCCGCACAAGTAAATTAAAGATGTTCCCAAATCCGAGCGCCATGACGGTACTGGTGAGAATGATGACATTGTAAGGCATACTAAAGTCGGGTGTGGGAAGTGGGAGGAGCAGCGACGTGGTTCGTAAGAACACAGGCGGCGCGTTGGGATTCCCATCGGATGGTAACAGACGGATGACAGCTGGAGCGACGTCGAATCCGCGGTTGGCGTCTGGCGGGTACTCGGTGTAGCGTAGGATTGCCTTCTCGAAGTCGTACGTTAAGATAAGTGATGAGTGCGCGGGGATCTCGAGGAGGAGCTCGAGGTGGGTACCACGGTGGCGGTCGACGGCGGGGCGGTAATATGTCTCTTTGATAGGGTTAGTAGACGCGGGGGCGCCAGGGATAGAGGCGCGTAATGTGTGCAGATAGGGCTTCATGAACCAAGGAAGTGATTCGAGGTAGATGAGTGAAACGGGATAGTCTGAGGGGTTGGTGATGACAGCCTGTACACTGCCCCGTTCTTGACCATGACCGTTAATGGAGCGAGCAGCGGTAAGGGGTGGTTGGGGGAGGAGTAGAGGGGTTGGAAGAGTTTGTTCGGGGAGGGATATATCGAAGTCATCGCGGCCTAAAATTGGGTGGTCAGTCATTGTATACAATTTATGCGTGAAAGGCCACTTACTTGGAAGTTTGTAGCATCTTAATAGCCCCTCGCCTCTCGGTACTTCGGTGTATCCGCCATTAGTCTTGATGTCCACATTGCGCTCTGCGGGGACATTAAGGCACACTGTCTCAGCATTTTCACCTTCTTCACCTGTAATAGGGCAGGCTCCTTTAATGGGCCTTCCAAATATTTCAGAGAGGCTCCAAGATGGTTCTGATGTTTTAACCAGTGGAAAACAGCTATCCTGCGAGTTGTAGGATTTCGAGGTATCGCATTCGATATCCTCAATTGGAAGAGGGCGAGGGATTGGATTATCTAGACATGATTAGCACGAGTCTCGATGCGTGTAAGGGGACACGAAGTACCTCGTGGTCGTTTCGACCTGTCCAAATCCAGAACCATGTCCACAGTCTGCTCCATCTCGATAACGCAGTCCGAACCATCATTGTTGCAGACTGGCCTCACATCAATTGACATAGTCTGCCACGACGCATCAAACAGCTTGTGTCCATCCAGGAGGCTTGATATCCCAGCTTTTCCTTTGCATGGGAGTAGCTTGAGGAAAGGCGTCAAGTTCTCCGTACACACGACTTCGTGCGGTAGCGTCCCGTGAAGTAAGTGAAGATTCGGCGAGGACATATTGGGGTGGTTTCCTTCAGGCTTAAAGGTCATTACTGGCCGTATAGTCTTCGTAGAATCGATAAAGTTGAGAGAGGCGCAAAATAAGCCCGAGAGTGCATTCGTGAGGGTCAGCCATCTCGCAAAGGCACTATAATCTCTTAGCTAGGTCCAATTGAATTTAGAGTACGAAATCGTACTTTGCCTCACTCTCTGCATCTACCCAAGCCCATAATTCGACTCCTGTGCCTCCTTCTCTAGCTCCATCCCACGGTCTTGCTCCCCAGCTCTCCGCATCCCACCGCCCTAGACTAAACCGCAAATGGAGCTCCTTTGTGTTTGCATGTTGTAATATCTGGCCTAGTGACCGGGGGAAATATCTGAAATTCTGGCGCTCGAAAGAGCTTGAGGATTCATTACTGCGGAAGTTGAAGGACGCGAGGAGGGCGTTTTGAGGGAGAGGTCGGAGAAGAAGGCGTTCGTGGTAGTCGGAACCAGCTCGAACAAACGATGTTAAAAGACAGAGAGAGACAGCAAGAAGAGAAGAAAGCATGGCAGCCTTTCAGCCAAGGCAACGTTCACGATAGTTTCATGGTGTTGAGGCGGCGGGTGCGGAGGACGGGAGAAGCCGCCGATCGCGCCAAGACTTGTCAATTTGCCATCAATCTCCAACTCCAACCTCCACACCTCAACCTCCCATATCTCCTCTGATTTGACGTCGCAGAAGCTCACTCATCATGGCGGCTGAACAGAGGAAGCTGCTCGGTATGCCTTTTGGCCCCCAAATATACAAAACACCGCTAACAGCTCCCAGAGCAGCTCATGGGCGACACCCTCTTGCTGGGCCCCGGCACACGCGCACCCCAAATCTCTATCACCGACCCCAAAGTCTGCCCCTCCTATCTCGCAGGCACCTGTCCGCACGACCTCTTCACAAATACGAAACAGGACTTCGGTCTCTGCCCCAAAATCCACAACGAGGGCCTGAAGACCGAGTACGAGGCTGCCTCCGACGAGCAGAAGCGCCAATGGGGCTTCGATTTCGACTACATGAGGGACATGCAGAAGTACGTGGATGAGTGCAATAGGCGCATTGATTCGGCGCAGAGAAGGCTGGAGAAGACGCCGGATGAGATTCGGCAGACAAATGCGCTGGTATGTGCCTCCCTATGCTATCCTCCTGGCGCATTGCTAACGTGGACATGTCAATAGCTCAAACAAATCAACGACCTCTCCAAGACAATCCAAAACGGCCTCCTCGAAGTCGCTATCCTAGGTGAAGAGGGCCAAGTCAACACCGCCGTCACCGAGTTCTTCAAGATCAGGCAGGCGAAGCAAACTAAAGAGGATCGCGAAAAGGAGCTAAAAGCGCTCTCGGATACCTCTGGTCCGTCTGGTCACCAGAAACTCCAGGTATGCGATGTCTGCGGCGCATACCTCAGCAGACTCGACAATGACAGGCGGCTGGCGGATCATTTCTACGGAAAGATGCATCTAGGGTACGCGCAGATGCGGAAGACGTACGAGCAACTGCGGAAGGAGCTGAAGGGACGGCAGCCTCCGCATCGGCCACCTCCAGAAGACGCGGCTCCGCCTAGAGGAGGAGGAGGCTACGATGAGGGTGGCTTTGGCGAACGGGGTGGGTACGGTGGGAGAGGGTTCCGCGGTGGAGGTGGCTTTGGTGGTCGCGGGGGGTTTAGAGGTAGGGGAAGCTTTGGTGGTGGGCAGCGGTGGTAAAGAGCTCTGGATTCCACACCTTTGCATATGAGCGTGGCGTTTCAATGGGTTGGGGTTCAAAAATTGATTGGCAGGGGCCGGAGTCTGCGTAGGTTCTTTAGAAACTCTTTCTAAGCTCTCAAGATCAACCGTAATGTTTCATTAGATCACTATTTCCGCTTGCAAATCTGCTATCTCCGAGCAGTCTCTATGCATATGTATTCCTCCTTAGCATCTGGCGATGGGTAAACCTTCTACATGCTTCACCAATCAAGCTTTCAGCTGAGAACTTCATAGTAGCATCGCTGGGCTCTACAGAGATCTGTAGCCCAACTGCCACCAGGCATTGCTACACCTCACGAGTGGGCGTCAGACTTGTGCTCGCTGCTACCAAGTCACGAGCATGCTTACCAATTAATCACGTGATTTGCTCTAAGCTCTCAGGCTATAGTATAAAGGCGAAGCTTTGGTCAGTGATTCAGAGTCGGGCATGGTGATTACAGTGGAGAACGGTAGCAAAATTTAGTGCCACTCACGTAATGGCCAGTGAGACTGGTGGAGGAGCTTATAGATCAAACCAGATCTGACCGGTTTCCATGTCCAACAACTTTTGCATGGGATCTCGCAATGTGGTCCAGTCAACTCGAAGGACGGTAAAAATGATGGCGGCACTGTGTGGTGGTGCGCTGGCGCCGGTAAAATGATCATCTTCTATCTTCCATGCTACTGTTCTTCAGATATGAATACAGTTGAGTGTCATCTCCTAAGAGTATCGAATATTTCTTACTTTTCTGTCCAGTCATCTACTATCAATAGCCTTTCATGCGAATGAGCATCATCGCCTCCAGGTAGGCTCCTCCACGCCCACTACTTTCCCATGCGGCTGGCGAGAGGTGTCTTCGATCCTCTCCGCCTCCTATCCACAACACTGGTCCATGGCGTGAATGATTTGCACACCGCCTCAGCCATGAAGTGGTTCGCGATTCCTTTTTTGATCCACCGCTCCAATCCCATGCTGAATTAGTATCTTCTAGTGAGCGAGCGGTTTATATATCCCTCAGCGAATCTCCGGGAGCACTTTCCTCCTCTTTCCGTTCTGTCGGGGCCACTGGTTCCGGATCACGCTGAAAGTCGCAACTTGGCGAAAGAGACTACTCCTATGGTTACGCTGAAGTCATGTTTCTGGTGGCGGCTCACAACTTCTTGTCTTTCCGTTGGGTTATGGACTCTTCTATTGTTGATCTTAAGTCACGAGGATACTTAGCTCCAGGCACGTGAGAGCTGAAGTTCCGCTGCACTGCAGTATAAAAGTGAGACTCCTAGTCAGTAACTTAGACTCAGCATGGTGTTTGTGGTGAGCAAGATGCATCAAAATCATGCAACAGGCTCATTCCATGGCCGGTAGTGGTTCTGTGGTGGATGGATTGCTGCATCGACACGGCTCTTGCTGCAATGTTATGTTCATATGCGCATTGCGGCATCCCTCATGTGGGCCGTCAAATGACACATTGAGAGAATCCAATGGCGGCGGTGGCTGTTGGTGTGCTAGCGGAGATACAGTTGTCATCTCCTGTCTCTGACGATGCTCGTCATTAGCTATGCGTCTAATTGGATACCGTCTGCACTCATAGCTGATAGAGTATCATTCCATGCTCTATACCGTCATTTGTCAGCTTTCCTCTGCGGTAAGAATGAGCATCATCGTCTCAAAACCTTCTCCGCGCTCACCCACTCCCCATGAGGTCGGCCAAGCGTCTATTTCAACCTCTCCGCGTCCTCTCCAGACCATAAAAGCGGCTGCAATTGTGTTTCTGCACCGCCCAGCCATTGGGCCGCGACTAACTCGGTGTTGATCCTCCCCTCCGCCTCTATGTCAAGCTCCAAACTTCCAGTGACGGGAAGGTTCATATACCCCACGACGAATTTCCGGGAGAATGTTCCGCCTGCTTCCGAACCTAAGTATAGCCAATGGGAACATTCGAGATCATAGGATTGTCACATGGCAGTGGGAAAGATCGGTTTGGTGATGACATTAGGGTGGCATGCTAGTGGGCAAGAAAGGGAAGAGACAAGATGCCGATGATGGTTATAGCAGGACCAGACTATTCGCGAAAGGAATTTTACACGGCATCAATAATGCATTTACACTAGGACATTTCCTGGCATGGCAGAAAGACAACGAATCAGAAGACTGCTGCGAATTCGGCGCGCAAAGAGATGTCAGCAAGAAAAGATAAATCTGTACCTTCCAAAACATATATTCAAGAACTGTTAGTTAATAAGATGACGGTGGAACTTGATGCATCTAAAGATCCCAGGTTTAAGATGCTGGCGACTCGTCTATAGTCCGAAGCGAAGGTAGATATAAATGGGTCACTGTCGTTTCAAAATTGTAGGAGTATATAGTCGACCAGAGAAACTAGGTCAAACGAGGACAACCTTTCGCTTCTCAATAGCTTCAAATCGGTCTGAGGCACTCAACCCTTGGAAATTCATGGTATCCCAGTGCATCGTGGCAACTCCAATCCTCCTGTGTGTTTCAGAGTCTTCTTTCCCAGTGTGCTCGACAATAAGCGCTTCCACATTCCCAAATCTTTCGAAACTGTGATCGGAAGTAAAGCCGCCCCACGCTGATTGCCTTGATAGTCTTCGTCGTTATCAAAGAGCGCATGACACTCAATATCGTAGCCAATCTCCGGAGCCGAGGTCTTCGTGACCCATATTTTACTGATGTCCAAATCAGTCTCCCAATCACACCAATCATTCTAGCGTTGACCACGAGCTCGGCGTACCGCAGTTGGCCAAACGGATTGCTTGGGTCTACAAGATCGACCCTAACATTTGAAATGTCTAAACCTGCTCCTCCCAGTTTGAGAGAATTAGCGTTGATTAAGTTTGGGAAAGCTCCACCGGTTGTGTCAAGTGAGGCCCAGCTCCATGGTGGTGCTCTATACACACGCAGTAGGCTTCTGAGCAATAAGGCTGTCGTACCAATTTTCTACACGCCAGAGTAATGCCCAAGGCAGTTCGCCAGCGAAGAATCCTGCGAGGTAGTCTTCTTTGAAGATAGCCGCCATGTGCTCTGCGATGCCGGAGAATGCGGGGTACTTGTCTATATCGAGGTGAGAAAGGAAACATCCAGAGTAGGCTTGGATCATTTGCCACCAAATCGTATATCTTCTGCTGGGCTCGTTTGGGACTGGAGTATCCTTGGGGGGTGACTGAGCTGAGAGATCCGGTGCCTTTGAAAAGCTACCAAGGCCCTCATTGAGTCCATTGGGAAACGTCTCAAAGCGATATGGGTTTTCCAAACACTCCCATGAGATCTATTTAGTCTCAAAATAGAGGACCCTTGGCGATAGGATGCGTTCTTGAAGGACCCAGGTTGGAGTGAGTGCCGGTGTTTGAAAGTCCGAAGCGAAAGCACGTGATTTACACATAAATCCATCGTCTCCCTTAAAACTTATAAATAAGACGTCTCAAATTGTTCAAAGGGGGCATAAAGTCTATTGAAAATGGCTGGCCGACTGTATGTAACCAAAACAAATACAACTATTGATGGTATACGACGAAGTCTCGTGAGACCCCAATTCGGCTCACAATCCAACTCTCTCGAATCGCGATGGAAAAGCCACTAAACTTCGCAGTACCCGATGATTAGATCTTGAAGAATATGGCACATGGGAATTGCAGATCAAAACCCATAGCGATGACGCGCGAAGAAGTTTCCCATGCATGACGTCAGAAAAGCTAATCCATAAAGCCGACGACCATTGTGCCATTACCACGGGAATCCCCAACAACCAAAATCCCACAAATTAAAGCCCATTACATCGCTCATATCTTCTCTAACCACTTCGATTCCATACTTCCAACTCATACCACCAGAATGCCACTATTCCGCCTTCCCCACCGCTTTCCCACCATCGCCCACCCATCTCTCCGCACCACTCCCATATCTCGCTCATTCGCAACTACACCATTCCGACAATTGAAAGAAGATGCCAACCGAAGCGGAGACGAAATCGAAGCGAAGAAGCAGGAGCAGCTGAAAAAGCAAGACAAGGGCGAAGGGCATTGGCATGAAGAGCTTGGAAGCCAGAGCGAAAGTCACGTGAAGGCAGATCAGCAGAAGGTGGACGATCACGACGAGCATATGGAGGATTTGCAAAAGGAGACGGCAAAGAAGGGGGAGGAAGGGAAGATATAGGGGGGAATGGGATGTGTGGAGCTAGAGAGCAGGTTTCTGGGCGTGGATATCAGGCTTCGTTTTGACTGACTAGTCATCTACTATCTGGGCTGCTCCTGACAGCGGTGTCGAATGAACAAGCCTGGAGCCCGAGTAGTCGTATATCTAGGCACTTGTACATACGTTATTGCAGTGGAAATCAGCCTGCTCTTGGCCGATCAGCCACCTACTAGCTGGGCTGCTCTTGACGTTGGTATGAATTGAGGAATAGTACAGCCTAAATAGAGATATCCGCGCGTATCCATCTTTATGTTCATGCGTTGAATTTAGACTACCTCTTGACTGGTAAGTCACCTGCGAGCTGAGCTGCTCCTGACAGCGGTATCGAGAGAGCAAAACTAGAGTCTGAGCAACCATATATCCATGTACCTTTACCTCTACTTGTATCAATGCAATAGAAATCAGACTGGCTTTGGCTGACCAGCCACCTGCTGGTTGGGCTGCTCCTGGCGGTGGTATCGATTGAACAATAACACAGCCTGAAGAGGGATATATCCGAGTATCTATTCGTATGTCCACGCACAGAAAACCAGACTACCATTTGACTGCTTAGCCACTGCTACCTGGGCAGCCCTTGACAGTGGCACCTAGTAAGCAGCAGTACGTACGACTTGACTGGTGGTATATATGAGCATGTGGAGTTGTAGAGGATTGTGCGGGATTTGGATTCTTAGGGGTTGAGATGAAGCTACCTTTTGACTGACTAATTAACTGCTGGCTGGGCTACTCCTGACGGCGGTATAGAATGAGCAGGAGTAGAGCATTGATAGAAATATGTCCGACCCTTCATCGTCAGGTTCATGCATTGAAAATCAGACTACCCTTTGACTGACCAACTGCCCGCTAGTTGGGCCACTCCTGATGGTGGCATTAAATGAGCAAGAGTATGGTTTCGTCGGTGGTATACCTGAGTGTACGGATTTAGAGGGGATTATCCGGGATTAAGTTCTCGGTCATGGGAATTGGGCCCCCTATTGATATACCAGCTAACGGCTAGCAAGGCCACTCCTGACAGTGATATTGAGGGAGCAAGATTGAAGCTGAAACAACTAGATACCGTACGTTCATCTTCTGCTTCGTGCAGTCGAAATCGGTGTACATTTTGGCTGGCTAGCAACCTACTCGCTGGGGCAGCCCTTACAGTGGCATCAATCAAGAAAAATTAAACCCCGGCGTAGTACGGTATCCTTCATACAATAGAATCAAACTGCCTTTTAACCGACCGAGTGCCTCCCAGCTGGGCTATCCCTCACAGCGCATTTAAGCATGCAAAGCTGTAAAACACGATGTAGAAGTTAATACACTACAGATCAGATGACTTTTTGACGGACTAGTAATCTGCTAGCTAAGCTCTTCCTCACGGCGCTATTGAGCATGCAAAAGTGTAGAACACGATGTAGAAGTAAATACAGTGGAGATTAGAGAACCTCTTAGCTGACCAAGAATCTACTAGTCAGGCTCCTCTTCGCAGCGGTATCAAGCATGCAAGTCAAAATGAACGATATTAAGATCAATGCAATAGGAATCACACAACTTCCTAATAGTGTCAAGGACAGTTGGAAAGATCATATATCCGTATGCCTAAGACTATAAGTCAGTGCTCTAGGTATATACATCGTCCTGCTAATCTGGTTCCTGGATTATGTCAAATATATGCACACCCGTCTACCACCGCCAGAGGTGACTTGACAAGGTAGAAGACCCGTCAAAAGATAGGATTCAGGTTCGGAAAAGGATTGGGGTCACCTCAGACGGCGCTAGAATGATTGTAGTACTGTAGAAAAAGAGCTTAGAATTCTAAGCTGTCATTTCTAAGATCCTCAAAATCTGGAGTGACCAGTAATTCAGTTGTCTATGTACACCTATTTACCACCGGCAGAGAAGGCCCGGCGAGGTATAAGGCCTAGCAAAACGATAGGTTTCAAAATCAAGAAACGGATTTGAGGCACTTCAGACGGTACTAGAACGTTAACAGTACTGTGGAAGAGGAACTGACATTCACGAGCTGGGACTTTCAAAACGTTCTAAATCAGGAGTACTAAGCTAAGCGGATGTCTATGTGCCCGTATCTACCACCACAGGAAGTTAACCGGCGATGTATGCGGCCAGTCAAATCGATGAGTTCCGAATTGAAAAGAAGGATTCGAGGCACTTCAGATAGTGCTAAAACGATCGCATTCCGCAGAAAATGAAGTCACATTTATGAGCTGTGATTCCCAGCATCCTAGAAATTTAGACCAACAAGTCCAGTGTCTGTCTATGTGTACATATCCGTAACATGGGACGTTGCTCGGCAATTTGTGAGGCTCGGTAAACTAATGGGTATCAATCAAACAGCGTGGGCAGTAATCCGTCCAATCCTCAATCCGTCCATCGGCCAGCCAGTTAATCCACACCTATTTAATCCAATCTACCGCCCCAGGTGTCTCCTGCTAATTGGGATTGGTTTTCACACGACTCTAGATTCCTGGCATTGCTCGACTCCTACAACTCGGCAATGGTTGCCTCCAATCGCCCGTGTGTGACGCCCGCTGACTTCGACGGGATGGATCACCGAGCGGGTGGACTGGGAGAATACACGAGCAGCACGATCTTGGAGTGCGTGAAAGACCGCGACATATTCAGAGTCGTACCCGCCAGTGTTAATGGCAACATCCTCTTTAACATGCACATGGCTGCGAACCATAACCAGTAGCCGGGAACTGACCAAATCTTGTCCATATGATTTGGCATCCGAGTTTGAGGACCATCTTAAAATCGAGTGGACAGTCTCCATGTCGAGACCACTGGGGCCTGAAGCACCACCCTACCACCCCTCCCAGATCTCCTGGCTAATGCCCAGACTGCTCGCAGTGGCGGCGATTGATAGAGTTTCGGATAAGGTCAGAACGGCCTTGTCGACGCTCTCGAAAACGATGCCGCTCTGGTGAAAAACCACAACATTACCAGCATATACTCTAGGCCTTTGAGGTTCCACTGGAACCCTAGTAACACCAGTCGGGTGTGGTGATGCCGAGCCAATCCCGCATAGCCCCGTACCAGCATATTATCATTTGGGGCTGTCTTCCGGGGCTTCAGGGAGAAGAATTTCCGTACATAGTACTCAATGTAGATGGGTGGAAAGATTGGCATCAAGTCGCCGACCGCATACCGCGCCATTAGTGGGTGTTGTTTCTTCAAATTGAGGGCAGGCAACTCGTCGATGTGTGCCTCAGGCCCACAATGCAGAGCGACCGCTTGAAGTTTCGCATAATACGAGAAAACCGCTTTTCACTCCGCCAAAACAGTAGCTGTCGAATCGATAAGGACAGTTCAAAGCGCTTCAAACGGCACCAAGACGGTAGCAAAGTAGTAGAAGAGCTCAAGATCATGAAGTAGTGTTTGCTATTGCCTTTTTTTCCGCCATAGATATATACAATGAGTGGATTGACTTAGGGCGTTGATAATCTCACACCCCCTAATTCCTCCACGCACACCCCCTTTTCGCTATTCGCACACCCCCTCCCCCCCTAGTCGTTTCACCGCCTTCCTATTGGCTCGGAGCAGCGCGGAGCTTTCTCCGGGCATTCACCTATACGTTTATATACACGTGATGCTATACGCGAGGCCGTATGTAAGGCTATACAAATTGGAAAGAATGCGCTATAAAATGGAGAGGCTGTATAGCCTCTCCATTTTATACAGCCTTGCGTATAGCCTTATGTACAAGCTTATATATAGCCTTAGGTACAAGCTTACGTTTCTATTCTAGAAGTGCCTACGTGCCTATAAGTATGCCAAATCCGTTAAACCCTTACTATATTACGGCTCCTTTGCATCGAGCCTGGCCCCCTAGCATCGCCGCCTACACCTACTCTTTACCCTGATTAATATACCCCTTAATTTCCTTATTATACGCTGCAAGCTGACGTAGAAGCTCCTCTCGGCTAAGCCTCTGTGCTTGAGGATGAGGCTGAGGCTGAGGCATAGGCTGAGGCGTAGGCTGAGCGCTATCTTGCCTCTGAGCTCGTGCCTTTTTCCGTGGTACCTTATCCTTTGCATCAGGCGGCCGACCGCGCTTCTTAGTTGTAGGTGCAGCTGTAGGTGTAACCGTAGGCGCTGCTGTATGCGCTGCCGTAGGCGCTGCCGTAGGCGCTGCTGTATGCGCTGCCGTAGGCGCTGCCGTAGGCGCTGCTGTATGCGCTGCTGTATGCGCTGCCGTAGGTGCTGCCGTAGGTGCTGCCGTAGGTGCTGCCGTAGGTGCTGCCGTAGATGCAGCTGTAGGCCTAAGAAGGGCTGGATCAATACGAGAAAGATCAACCGGTGTAGCTGTCGACTGATAGGCATTCCGAGCGTCAGGAGCTGGACGAGGGACTACAGAAATAGGCGGTGCTGGCGGCGGAGCTGTCGGCATGCGTCCTGGAGGTATGCTCGTATGTCCACTCTGTCTGGTTTACTACGGTATTTTGCTAGGCCGTAGCCCCGCGCTGATGCGTGCGCTTGTAAAGCAATATGCGCTTCCTCTGCTGTAGCGTAGTACGCCAGCCGTGGCGGCTAGAGGGCCATGGTGAGTGTATTGTAGAGGGAGAGGAAGAGGATGTAATTGATTGCGATCAAGGCCGCATTTGGAGAGAGCATTTGGAATTAGTGAGCAAGTTAAGCGAGCGAATCGGAGGCTCCGGAACACCCCTCCGAGCCAATAGTAAGGCGGTGAAACGACTAGGGGGGAGGGGGTGTGCGAATAGTGAAAAGGGGGTGTGCGTGGAGGAATTAGGGGGTGTGAGATTATCAACGCCCTTGACTTATAATGAAAGAACAATAACACAATGAAAAAGAACCAACTACCAAAGGCACATATTGACATAAGAAGTCTAACTAAAGGCCCTTAAGACCCTACCAAAAGGTCCCACAAGCCCGATAATCCAGATAAAGGCCCCGAATAAGGCACGCGCTGCACAAGCCCATTCGACCCACGTTTTTAATCCTTCCAGAAGTCGTCATCGTCGTCGTCGGGGAGGGCATATTTAGACAGCTCCTGCGCCTCCGCGAGTATTTCCTCCGCAGAGAGGCTAGGGGGAGGCGTTACAGGAGAAGCGGCAGAGCTAGAAGCGGTCGCAGAGGGTGCAGCCTGCTTGGGCGGATGCGACACCGAACTCTTTGGTGTGGCTTTGAGCTTGGCCTCTGTACAAACGCCTTCTCTCAGCATGGCGGCGTTTATCAAAGGGCCAAATGTTTCTAGCTCCTTGACCAATTCTTTGACCAAATCCTCCCGTGGCTCTGGGAAATTATCCACCACGTTGTACAGTTCAAACAGAGCCGTTGGACTCCAACTCCAATGACTCCACTCGACTTCAGCTTTGTTCAACGGAATATTGTCCGTCTGTATCGCCTTGTTGGTCTCGCGGAGAATCGCTAGCAGGCTGCGGCCCGGGCTCTGGCAGTCCACGCTGTCGGCAATATTATTCAGAATGTCTTCGCAATACAATTCTGCGCGTCTGCCCTTGCGTCCGTAGTAGTCTAGATTCTCCCCGTGCAACTTGGCCTCGGCCGTGGTATAATGTGGAACTTCCGCGTCAGATGGTTGCGAACCGCTCTGCGCCTGTGCCTGCACCTGCGATTCCGTTGACCGATCGACAGCTGGTGTATCACCAGCTTTGGACTGGAGCTGTTGACCAAATGGGAGGGAGAGTTGATGGAGTGTCGAAGGTTGCTGTTCTTCTTGGGTGGAAGTGGCTTGGGTGGGCGGTGGCTGCTGCTGTGGCGAGTTCTCTACCATGGCACATGTGCCTGTAGTGTTCAATGCTGTCTGGAGACGTCCCACAAGTGTCTCCAGCTCACGACCAACTTCTAGAAAAAGCTCCGACTGATAGACTTTGGCAGTTCCTGCCATCTTTTGAAGCAAAACATTAAGCTTTTCCGGAGACCACTCAATCCACTCGACCTCGCTGTTATTCAGCGGCGTGACATCCTTGCCTAGACGGTCATTCGCTTCGCGGAAGAGTTCCTTGAGAGTATAGAGGCGATCATCATAGTCTTCGTTGGTATCCAATTTCTTGGATAGCTTCCTGCGATCAGTGCGCACAGCTTGGCGTTTGCCCTTCAGCCAAAACAAATTGTCTTTATGAATCTGATGTGATGTGTTCTGCGGGATATTTGGGAGGAAAGGCTGCGGTTCTGGTTGTTGATCGATATCCATACAGTCGGAGTCCACGAACGAGTTTGGAATTGAACTTGTTCCAAGGCTATGTCCAACGCTCAGAGGCGCAGAAACTGGACGAGGAGGTACCGGAGTTGATGGAATGTTTTCTTCGATAGATGGCTGCGCGGTTGGCTGCTGCACAGAAAAGCCAGATCGCATCTGAAATTCCTGCGAGCCTAAAATCGGATTCCAGGTGCCGAAAACATGGTTCTCTTGCTTGATGTAGCATAGCCCAGGGGTCTGACGAGCCCTAATGCAGTGTTGGGCAAGGCGCTCCAGAGCTTGCGCCAGGTTTTGGGCGCGCGGGTCGTCCATGCTCGTGGCAATGGTCCGGAAGATGGTCTGGAGATGTTCCCAAGGCCAATTCAGCCACTCCAGCTCTGCAGCATTGAGGTCCGTCAAGTGGCTGTCCAACTTGGCGACCGCCGCTGTGATTGCAGTGGCAAGCATACACATCGGCCAAGTACAGTCTTGGCCACGATTGAAATTCTTCTCGAAATTGCCGATGTGTTCATTCACATGATGCCTCTTCGCAGCGACCCATTGTAACGCCTTCGTGCGGTCTTTCCTGGCTCGTGTCTCGCGAAGCTTCTCCCCGAGAGAGAGCAAGGCGGATGGAATAGGGTGCGACGAAATGCTATTGGATGCGACCCCTGGTAGTATTATGTTAAAATGATGAAAAGGTTGAAGATATGCCAAGCCACTTACCAAGAGAATGGCCGAAGTGGCTGGTGTTGCTATCCTTTGTAACAGGGTACTTCCCCATTGAGCCAAAGTTCTGGCTTATCCCATAATCCTGTGTAGCCGAGTACTTCCCCATAAAGCCGAAGCTCTGGCTGACGGGGGCCGAATAAGGGGGAGACGACGGACCAAATGAGAGACCAGTTGATCCGACTGAGGGCAAACCAGAGAGAAACTGGGACGGTGGCGAGGGGGGAGGCGTTGGGGTTTGGATTGCCTGGCTCACGTTGGGGCTCTTGGGCGAGAAGCATAGAATTCCTCCTAATATCACAAGTAAGTCAGCATGAATTAGGAACGACAAAGTGTAGGAGAGGAGAAAAGGGATGAGTGTACCTGCTACAAAGGGTTTGACGTAGGAATAGGCCTCCCAATCTATATATTGATTAGACGTTGCTGCACTATGTGGACAAGAATCTACGAAATACCTATAAGTCCCGCCTCATCGTGGTATGTTAGCCATTTATTGACCTCTTCGCCGGTATGCCGAAGGATACTCTTCATAGTCGTAATTAGGTAAATTTGGAACGTCTGGCAAAAGCTAGAGGCATTCGGTAGATCCCTCATGGCGAGATGGAAGGCGTCCGCGAACGTAAGGTCGGCAGAGCGCATACCGAAGAGACCTCCGAACAAGGACATTTGCTGTAACATCGTATTAACATTGCGACAAATTGCACGTCGGCGAGGTTATAGCGCCGCGAAGGGAGCAGCATATGGCAGTTCACCCACGAGTAGGTAGCACTTACAGACATAGTTGGAGACAGTGTATAATGTGTATCAGGGAGGAAGTGTTGTGATGGAGGAACCGGTGGTCTGCCGGAGTGACGTGGACGCGGAGGCTTGGTTGCGCAAGTAGCGATGCAAGAAGCAAGCGGTTTGAAGCTGTGTGGTATGCTGGAGTTGAAGGCGCTGGTTGGTGTCACGTCGATGTACCGGTGTGGTGGTGGGGAAAAGAAAGTTTTGATTGTCGGCGCGAGGCTGGCTTTAATTTATGGGGAGAGGCGGGCGTGGAGCTGCGCCGGCCGGGGTGCACGGCAGGAAGGGGACGTGAACGGCTGGAGACGGATAGCAGACGGAGTTTTCCATTCACATTCACCACCTCGCGCTCCTGGGTGCTCGTGATGTCACGATAGGGGGTGGAGGTTGAGACGTCACGTGCCCTCCAGAGCAGCCACGCTAGGTCCATAACTTTAACCCCTCCTGAATACTGTTGAGAGTGTATATAGATAGACATAAAAGGGGTAAATCGTTACTGTACAATGACCTTATCTCTGCTGCGACCTACCTTAGTGGCTTCAACGACCGCCTGTGCGAAAAGCAGAGGAAGCGTTGTTGCTGAAGATAGTCCGATGCAAACAGGGGAGAAGAACGCATATCCTGCAAAACTTCACTGACAACACTTCAACAAACTAAATATGCGTTTAAGGGGACATGTGTCGTACGTCTTGTTTTGTTGGATATAAGATGTCTCAGAAGACTACACCTGGTGTGTACGGCGTACATTAATAAGTCATAAGTCTATGCACACAGATATGCCGCTGCATGGGCCGCAGTCCTGCTCTCTCGATAGCACTGTGGGATGTGGCTAAGCTAGCGGGCAGCCGGTAGTCAAAAGGCAGTCTGATTCTTACTGTGTGAACCTTTGGATTGCGTTGGAGTCCTAATAAAGTCAGCTACACGGAAACGTCCCAACTTAAGCGATACTTCGAAAATTGATACCACTGTCAGGAATAGCCCCGTTGTTAGGTAGCCGGCTCGTCAAAAGATAGTCTAACTCTGGCTACATCGACTTTGACGTTGATTTTCTGTGTCCTGAGTTTCAGCACACGGAAATAGCAGTGCTGAAGGTAGACTTTTGCTTACCTAATACAAGTGTCAGGGGGAGCCCAGCTGTTACGTAGCCGGTCGATCAAAATGCAACCTGATTTCCACTTTATGGACGACCCGGGGCGCAAGGTTTGCGACTATTACGAAGCCACCGCAAACAGCCTTTAAATGACACGCCAAGAACCGTTTCGCTGAGAACTAAAGGATGCTCCAGGGTGGAATGCGATACTTCTAGAACTCGCACGTCGTTTGATTAGCATGACGGAGATTATATGAGAAAATACGGAGAGATGTGGAATCAGGGATAGTCTTTGGAAGCATGTCGTCGACAAAGGAAATAATGGGACATTAATGACATGAGCTCGGCCTGACTTTTCTATCTTGACTTATACACGATGCTATAAAGGGCTTCCGAATCGTTGCTCTGGATCCGAAACCCAATTTCAAGCCTGGGCTGGCGCGTCCCAACACGAACGCGCGTCTACCTTTATGTCCAAACGCTTGAGACGAAAGCAACCTTACGGTGAAGTGAATAGTATGTTTTGTCTCGGCGCGTGGTAAGTGACGTGGCCGGCTCCGTCACATAGTGTTTATGTACGACTTGCTGCTCCCTTAAGCTCCCAGCATCGTCGCCACCACCATTGCCATTACCACAGTTCCGCACCCCCCGACCGTCCTTTCAATCGCAACAATGAACTTACTTCGCGGAGGGTATCACCAGCCTCTTCATCTACAAGACCTTGAATGTGAACGAGAAGAACAATGCCGGCGTGCTGCAGACCGCAGCGTTTAGGGTTCTCCTGAACTGCCCAGAGCTCTTGGAGCAGATTCTCCTCTTCCTACCCCTTCCGAACCTGTTCGTCCTTCTCCGCGTGTGCAAGCTGTGGCACGAACTCATCGCAACATCGCTTGCCATCCTCCGCAAAATGTTCATCCTAGCGCCGAATACAGGTGTCCTGACTCCTCGAGATGTTGTCCAAACCACCATGAAGATTCAGTACAACCCCATCTTCACCCCCGAGGACCTCTGGTACGAGGGCCATTCGCAGAGAGCGCTACTGCCAATCATGCACCGTGGAGCCTCTCTCTATCACCAGAGAGGTAACCACTGGGTTTTCAGTTGGCCAATCGACAAACTCGTCTTCCCTCGTTGGAAACATGGCCAGCCGCCATCTCTGATTGAAACTTGGCGCAAGATGTTCCTCACGCAGCCGCCTGTCTCTGTCGTGAATATATGGGTTTGGGGTCCGGCATGGCTCTGAAGAGGACGTCAGTGGCATCGTGTCGTGACGGTCAGAAACCAGAAGGGAGTTACAATTGGCAACATTCTAGAGGAAGCAATAGGCTGGCTGGACTCGTATTGGGGGGATAATAAAGAGAGACGAGGAAGGAGGTACTGAAGGAGACTAGGAAGCTTTCTGAGTGGATCAACCTCAATCTCATCGGCCCGACGGAGCTGCTACAACTCGATGCTTACGGTTGGTCTTTGGTTGCGCCCGGGCAACCATCAGGGGTCGGGGAGGATTGACCTCCATCGCCGACGAGCTCGCAAATTAGAGGTAGATACAGAATAAGCTGCTACCAACCACTCAATGTTGAGCAGCTCTCCAACGTCGTAAGGAGAGTCTTGGGACTATTAGAAGTTGGATTTCGATCAAACTAGACTCGAGGATATTGGATGAAGGTGGGTTCTTTGATGGAGGTTTATCCTTTGCAAAAATTCGAAACTTAAGTATCTGCGGAGATGTAATGTGGGGTTATTTGATAATTATGGGCCTTACGAAAGCCTTCAATAAAAGATCAGTCAGCTAATATGACCCTTGCGTTTGCCATCATTGTGTCTTTACGACCCTCCAGGCCGTTTTGAACTAGGGCCTTCGTAAGAGCAGGGGAGCTTCGACACCAATGCATTTGTCTGGATAGGCGCCATTTTGGTAGGTGACGCCGATGCACTTCCATAAGAAGTTCAGCAAAAATAAACCTTATTAGATGGATCTGCGAAGGCGATGGCGGATATCCACGAAACCAACTCGGTTGCTGATAGAACTCCGCGTTAAGTCTCATGACATCTACTATAATCTTGTGGATTTTAATAATTGAAGACTCCACCTTGCTCGCAGTACCCTTTGAGTGATACCGCGGCATTTCTTCCGCAAAGTCGGCTGACATCTTGAGTTTTGGTAGAGCTGATTCGGAACACTTAGGTACAGGCACCTGACGGACTAGAAGAGGACGCGCGATGTCGGTTGCAAACGGGAATCACAAAGTAAGGTTTCTATCATGATAGCTATACGTTGTAAAGTTCCAAGGGAAGACATCAAAGTAGATGGAGAAAGGAGGCATGTCGTCTTGAGTGCCGAGGATTCGGCCCCACCTTTTTTGAGTCTAGTCTCAAAGCGGCCCAGTTAAACGAGGCCAGCGGTCATATATCGGACTAGTCTACATTTGACGCAACGTGGGAGTACTGTTTCATACTCTATAATCAGTCACACTACTCTGCCTCTTGGGAACACATTCAGAGCTGTAGGATGTGTCCTCAAATGCGTTGAGATTGTCCTCTATAGCAGGTAGCCACGCGCCCACGTGTTCTAGCATGTTCAACGCTTGGCAAAATTACCCCGCTTGCATCACTCGATATCTACTCCTTCTTCTCAGCTCTGCTTCTAGGCACTAGACTCCTATGCACTAAACCTCTCCTTCAGATCTACTAAGAACCTTTTTCCCTTCAAAGTTCTTTTCTGAAGGCATTGTATTCCACCTACTTTACTAGACAGAGCGACGAGACTCGGCTGAGATACGATCCTCTAGGGAACTTCATCTAAGCCTAGAGAAATGTCCGAACCGCAGAAGTTACGAGTTGGAATTATCGGAGCTGGAGAAGTCGCTCAAGTGATTCATCTTCCCGTCTTGTCTCTACTCTTCCATCTCTACTCCGTCACAATTATCTGCGACATATCCGCAAAGAACGCCTCGCACTGTGCCGCAAAATTCCACATTCCAAAGTCCACCACCTCCGCCGCTGATGTCTATACCAGCCCAGACGTCGATATCGTCTTCATACTCACCTCGGACGAGTTCCATGCTGAGTATGCTATCGCGGCTCTGAAAGCTAGGAAGCACGTCATGGTTGAGAAGCCGATATCGCTCTCCATGCAATCTGCGAAGAGGATCATTGAAGCAGAGAAAGAAGCAGGAGGGCCAAGGGTGTTTGTTGGGTATATGAGACGCTATGCACCAAGCTTCGTACAAGCGTTTACAAGAGAGGTCGCAACGATACCGCGAGTGCTTTATGCTAGATCGCGAGACTTCAGCGGGCCAAACGCTCAATTTGTGTCGCAATCCGGCACTTTCCAGGTGCAAAGTACGGACTTCCCTCCCGGAGCAAGCGAGGAACGGACGAAACGGCTAGATGATCTTTTCGCAGAGGCTTTCGAGGGTCGAGAAGTCACGCTGGAGAAGAAGAGGTACTGCCGTTTCCTTGGAAGCTTAGGCTCGCATGACATCTCTCTCCTACGAGAAACTCTTGGATTTCCGGAGTCCGTTGCTGGCGTATCTGCAAATGAGCCGTTCTACTCGGCGATATTCAACTACAAGAATAAGTCAGGCGAGCCATTTGCAGTCACTTACGAGAGCGGCATCGATGGCGTACCGAACTTCGACGCGCACCTTGCGGTCTATGGAGAGAACAAGCGCGTTCAGATACAATACCCATCACCCTACGTCAAAGGACTACCCATCATAGTCAAAGTTGACGAGTTGAATGAGAATGACGAGACACAGACGAGAGAGATATTATCATCATACGAAGACGCATACACTGCCGAATTGAAAGAGCTTCACGCATGCATTACTCAGGGAAAGACGATCAAGACGTCTGCAGTGGACGCACTGGAGGACTTGACTATATACGACATGATGTACAAGAAGTATGAGGGGATTTGATGATTGCTACTGGAGTTGTTCGCAAGCTAATAGAACGCCTTGATGCATCAAACTCTTCAAATCCAATCGCAGCCTCCTGCATTCTGGAGCGTATCAACGATCTTGAAGATCATCCAGATGTATCACCTTCGTTATCAGGCCCATATATTCGACAGGCACATGGCCCTTGTGAACATGTCGCTCTACGTATCACATACTAGCCTAAAACTGGCAATCATCGATGTTCAGATCGACTGTTTCTATCCATCTTCATGAACGATGTTCAGCATGGTGACTAAGCCTTTCATCTAATCTGCTTGAGCCAGTCTCGTCGATTATTGCGTTGTGCAGTATCGTAAATCAATCGCCTTTGTTGAATGGTCCAATCAGAATCTACAAGGTCATGGTTCCAAAGTTCCTCCACTAGCATCCGAGACAGGTAGTGACGGCCGGGATATTCCTCCAACCCAAGCCAAACGAGGCACACTGTTCCCACCCAAGTATGGTCTGTTGGTAATGAGCTTTTCCAGGACCTAGTGGCATGTAGCATAATCTGATCGAAAGTTTCGCACCCCACACGATACTTGTACATTTTTATCCTGCAATGGCAGTCAATGGCCTTGCAGAGTAACTTCCCATACTCCGATACCTGCTACTGTTCATGGTCTCTCACCGAGCAAGGAAAATGCATGGTTTTCGGGTGTGTGTCTAGGCTTTGCTGTTGAAAGGCGTATTGTGGGCTTTGAAGCAACTTGATCAGGGCGCGTAGCACTTGGTCGTCCGTTGTACGAAGGTGCGGGCACGACGGCTGGTCCAACCCAACAAGCGCTGCTGTAAGCTCCGCAACGGATTCTGAAGCCATGGTGCCACTGGGTATGCGCACTATCGGGAGCCACCATTTGCAATAGAAGCTAGTTCCTCCGGCCTTCATGATGCTCTGACGGGGCAAAGGCGCACTTGACCAGATCCGCGGAGAAGATTCGTATTCGGTTCCAAAGAAGTGGTTGCGATGATCGGGACGATGACAAGAGAACATGTTGTCTGGCTCAAAAAACTCGCAAAGTTCAGCATACGTAAAGCTATGATGCTCGCAAAGCAAAACTTGTGTTCCATTCCTAGACAGCAGCGTTCAGAGGCAGAGGTTGACCTTTGTTGCACAGAGAAAAGATAGGCCGGATAGCGAGTACTGCACACACTGTACCAAATGCGAAAACGAGGAGGCCGATTTCTGTAGGTCATTAGGAGTGGCCCTGGCAGCGCTAAGTCCTCTTTTGGTAAAGAGGAGAGGGGCTTTCCCTCTAATCTAGATATTTCCCAGTTAAATTCATTGAGTGGGAAAATTCCCAACTCCGGCAGAATAGTATATCGCAGCTTCCTGCGGCTTTGGCGTATCGCGAGCTTAGATGTCGGCGAAAGGTGATTGGCGACCATGGAAAGGAGTTCAAAAGGCAGTACATAAAGAGCACTTTGCGTCGCGTTGTGGAGAGCTGCGGCCTTTCGGTCTGGGTATGATTCCATAGTGCAAAAGGGAGCATAATTTTGCGGGCTGCCCTTGACATCCACTTTTCGGGAGTAGTCTCCATACTTTTGAGAAAGCGGCTTCTCGCGAGGGTACGGAGGCGTCTTGGCCGGCGTGGTCGACTCGATGAGTGTTGTAGCTGATGTTGTAGGAGTTGTAGTGTTCCACGAAGTCGCCAGAATCTGTGACGTGTCTAGACTAGACGATGGGAGCACTTATAACTTTGCTCGCGGAGGTGTTACAAAGATAGAAGGACGATTGAAGAAGAAACAGATCATATGGCGAGGAAGATGCCTGCCTCATCCGCGTCGCTCATTTCTCACAGCAAGGCGCGGTTGTCATCGAAGCCTTATCTCAAGCGAGAAAGGTGCTGTGGGTGCCTTGGATTAGCTCGGGTAGTTCTATGATTCCACTTTTTCTGAACGCCAAACCACCCTGCCGCCGCCCCCTTCTTCTTTCCCTCAACACGGGTACATGGTCTGCATCACTTCGACATCAGCATCACCTCGATCGGAGCATCCAAAATCTTCAGAATGCCAAAAAAAATGCCAAGGAGTTAACCCTCAGACACAAGCTGCAAAACAGCGTCCTACTCTAACGCCTTCATCGCATTTCGCCCTCTCGAACACGTCTACTTCGCCTGCCTCTAACTAACAAAGCTTCAACTCTATCGGTAAATATAAAATTCACTAACAACGTTCAACAAACTCTAAAGAAACGCAACAGCGAATTGCCTCTTCTTTTTTTCAAATCTTGCTAAGACGCATTTTATGGCACAGACCTACAGCCACCATTGACCATGCCGTTGAACACGCCATTGACCATCGCCCGTAGAGAGAGTTATGGGTGGGCAGAGTAAGGCCAGTGGTTCGAAAGTACAGTACTAGGTCAGCAACTTTGGCACAATGATGCCTTACGACTTGGGCTTTACTCACGCTCGCTCGACGACACCACTTCAAAGAGTATCCTAGCCAGCAGGTATGAGATTGTCAAGAGTTAGTCTGATTTCCAATGCATCAGTCTCTGCATAGTACTTTGAGGCGACACCAATGTAAGTAATAGACCAACTATCAGGTCTACTGCACGTCAAGAGCGGATATATTTTCTATAGAATCAATTATCACATGACGAGTGGATAACCCAAGCAGTCGTACGGAGTGCCCAGGTTTTCCGTCTTAGTACTGTAAGTCATAGAAACTCTAAATTCTCGTCATAATAATATACTCTCTTTGTATATGTGCTGTCAAGAAATCAAAAAGGAGTTGGAAAGATTGCAGGCGAGAAATGCCCAGCACGTGACTCCCGACCTCAACCGCTATCAAATATACAAGGAGCTCGAACGATGCTTCACGACAGCTAGTATCAATCAAGTCCGAATTGTGAGTACTGGCGTGATCTCGCGTATTACCCACCGTCTTTCACCGCGTGGCTCGAGGCTAGACCACCCTGCCCGTCCGTTCACATTCACCAACTGCTTCCCTCCTCACGCCCGCTGCCTTCTCGCGCCGCCGTCTTTCATCCGACTCCAGCCGTTCACCTCTCCCGCGCGTCCGTGCACAGCGTCGTCGACTCCCGCAATCTAGCTCCACGCCGCCCTCCTGCCACGCATATAAAACCCAACCCACTCCCCGACAACCCAGACCTTCTTTCCACACCACACCGGTACAGCAAGATACGTTCACATCACATTGTCAACTCCCAGTCTGCCATCTGCACTGTTCTCAGATGTCAGCTTAGCTCCAGCACAGATATTCTCTGCGCCACCACCATCGCGTCTCTCTGCAACTCACCGGCTTCTCACACACCCAGAACTCTCCACTATCCTCCATCACCTTCATTCTACACATTCGAAATGCCAGTAAGTAATTCCCGCGTGCGCCTTGGTCGCCAAATTCTGTTATGCTCTCTTTCGCCTCGCGACATCTTGCGCAAGGAAATGAATACTGACACGACCTTTTAGCACTACTATGGTCTCCATACTGATATTCGCGACATCTGCGCGCCTGTGCCGGACCTGATGGGCAAGCCCAGGATATCCTTCGAGCTGGCGCGTCAGGTCGTCAACCGTGGAGTCAGGAATTACAACCTCTCCAACGACTTCATGTTGGCACGGGAGATGGCCGAGCTGCTGAAGTGCCGTCCTGAGGATATCTGGCGCGAACATGACTTGAGAAAGTCGATCGTTTGCCATCACATCATGGGATACGACCCGAGTGCCATCGCTGCGAATCATGACGGTACGTCGAAAACTCCTCTCCACGCCCATTGCATCTGTCTAATGAAGAAAAGTGAATGAGCAGGATGTCCGTAGCATCCTTCTATCCCCTGGAATTGCCTCGATCAATGGTATGCGCCACCCTCCTCTCTTATATTCTTATTCGGCTATGAGCATTCATACTGACTCCCTTGCGACCTCAGGTGGCCTTGCCAACTCCCCAGTCGGCCATCGCCCAAATCCTTACGGATGTACTCTGTTCAACAGCATGCCAGCTCTGCCTCTCACCCCACCCTCGTCCCCACAGTATGCTGAGCAGGATCTGGGAAGTATGGGACACCACAAAGTCACGAGAGAAGAGTCACCGCCACTTGGCCCAACTGGGCAATCTCTCGGGCTCCAAGACTCGATGACTTCCGGTCTAGGTACGCTACATTCACCTGTAATTATGCTCCGTCTAACTCTATATGATTAGGATACACCGCTTTACACGGCCAAGCGCTGAAGGAGAAGCAAAATCGAAAGGACCACAATACCCTCCTAGAATCTCTGAAAGAGAAGAAAGATTATCTCGAACATCATCTTGCACTGTTTGTTCGCAAGTGGCTTGCTGGTAATGATTACAACACCGTCATGCACGACCTAGGTTCCTTTTTCGAGAGGGTCAACGGCTATCTGGACAAGGATCCAATTCCGCTTAATGACGATGATATTACTTGGCTTGATTGGCCTCTCGTGGATCTAGACGACTTCTTCAAGGTCCTTCTCAACGAGGCGCATCCTGGGTGCCGCTGGATCGAAGCTACTAGTCTAGAGCTTCGAAAGCTCGGAGCACACATAGCCACGGCCAGGAATACTCCAGGTATATGTCTGCTCCGCGAGGGACCCTCATCCGCATCAGGTCATCCTGTCCAGGCACAGGCCCCGTTCACGCAGCCATATCCACCCCAGCACAGCTCGCAAACAGCATCCATGTCAAATATCTTTGGGTATTTAGCTAAGCCCCAGACCACTCCCTTTTCTTCCGCAACCGAACAACAACCGGCACAGATTCATACCACGATGGAGGGCACTGAGGCCAATACGACTCCACAGTTGGCCGACTCCACGATAGAAGGCGGCCCGCTACCACAACCAGGCTTCCCTGGCACATTCGGACAGCCGCCACAGCAGTCGAAAGTTGCTCAGAACTCACCCTTCACCAACCCGATGCCAGGTCATCTAGGGTCTTCTCCATTTGGCCAACCCACAGCCCCGCAGCAGCCGAGCGGGTTCGAGCTCAACCCCCAGCAGAGTTCTCCGGACGCTATCCACGAGGCGTTCCTCACGTATGCGGAGCACAAATCCAAGGATCTCGTCAAAAGTAGCAAAGCGGTAATGAAGAGAATTGCCAACGGCAAAGCATACGAAGTTGAACTTCATGGCCTGTTGAGTGTTCTGAAGCAGAGCAGGAAAAAGCTCGTTGTTGACAAGATACCATTGAATCAGGGGGACGTTGAATGGATTGGCTGGGATGTAGAGGCTCTCTTAGCCGTCGGTCAGGAACTCCACAACTTTGGTAGCCCTCGTGGCGATAACGAGGCCGGAAAGACCCTCGATGAGCTTACTGAGCTCATTCCGCGGTTACAGACCGCACTTCAGACACCAGGTGTTTGTGTTATGGTGTCCAAGCCCGCCCAGGATAGAGCTAGTGTTTCCACCAAGAGCCACCCCGCGCCTACACAGCCATTGCCAGCGAATACACGAGGTGGCCTTCCACGACGGAATGCTGGGCAGGCTTTCATGATGGTCTGAGATGGAGCGTCCACACGCGGAACCGAGGCTTTGAGTCAGGTTTCTTGATTTGAGTGAACTGACATTGTGGATCACGTGCGGGGCAAAAGTGAGAATGAAGAAGTCGGCACGCTGGGCTGAAAAAAGTGGTACACTCACCAAGTACTCTGCCCGTGTGCACACGCTAGGACGCCAAGAGGCTTGGTGCTACGTCGCTAGCAGGTGACTTATTTGACGCTTTTCCCGACGTACAAACTCCACTCTTCAGCCTAATGTAGCGATGACGAGCGCCACAGATACGATCGAATTGCAGAATCGTAATGGAGATACCGATGGCAGGAATCGGCGTACGTAGCTACTTTGAGTAGTGGATAATTTCCTGCGCTAACTGAAAGATAGTAACGCCCGAGCTGTATGCTCGTCTAGTATTAGGCTTTGCGAAACATTCCAAACACCCTGTCTATCCCGGGAAACACTATACTGCCTTAGCACGGCTCCTCACCTCCCCATACCAACGGCTTTCAACAGACGCTGAAAATCCTACTGTCGAAGAGACAAATCCAAACGCGATCTACCTCTACGACTTAGCTGTCGACAGTGGTAAGCCGGAACGAATCCACACGTTCAATACCATAGACGAGATCGACCACTATGATGAAGAAAGTCGCAGAAAAGAGCAAGGAGGCCGCCTCATATTTCTTCAGGGATATCTCGCACCAAAATGGCTCAACCATAATGGATCCAAGTTCGAAATCGATCCTGAATTCTATTTGAGACACCTGGACTTCTCATCCTCAGTGGTTGCCCGAGCACTATCCAATGCTTTCTCTGCCGTCCTCCGCAGAGATTATTCGCGTCCGCATGACGTCGATGATGTCCTGGAATAATGTCCACCCATCTGTACGTGAGACGACGGCATATTTACGCTCATCGTGCGAGAAACAGATGACAGAGTATCTGAAGAGTCTGGGCCAGGGCAAAAAGGTCGTACCCTCAGACTTGATCGTCCGTCACTTCTCCGTATTTGACACTCACCATTTTGCTATCGAGCAGGCGGTGACCATGCACGTTAATTACGACAATCCTGGTTGGACAGGTACGTACGCATGAACCTCTCCAGTGGAACAAAACTAATGCACGACGATGTAGCACTCATCTGGCTCGACCAAGGCCGAGATCTACATTTATCCCGCCACGGCCCATGGAGGGATCTACAACGCGGAAATGCAAGTAGTCTAGCAACCCAGCCCATAATCCAATACCGCAAGCGCATCGCGCTTCAAGGCGGCGGAGCCCCACGCCCACCTAACGGACAAGCTTCCTCCGGGCATCAGCTCGCTTCTACATATGGCAGCTCCCTCCGACCTGAGGTCATGGAGACAGACACCTTCTAGGCGCTCGACGAGATCTTCCGGCTCGCCATCGCCTCCGAGTCGCAATTCCTCACCTTCGTTTTGCACGAGATCAAGCGAGCCATTACCGATGACCAAATACAAGATTTGCAACATGTCCTGGCCCTCGTCGAAGACCACTGCGATCATATCCGCGAAAACCTTTCCTCTGTGAAATCTGGCGGCCATGCCAAATGGCCCAAAGCACCTAAGAAGCTGCGCGCAACAGCACTTGCCAATAAAGAGCAACTGCAAAAAGATCTCGAGTATCTCCTAGTATATTCTGAGCATCTGGTTGATCGGTGCACGGGAGGAATATCTGTGATGATGAACGAAGCAATGTTCAAACAATCTCAGCGCGCGATTGAGCAGACGGAAGCGACAATCAAGCTGAGATTTGCTGGTTTTCTTTTTCGCGCCTCTTTCCGTTGCGACTTCTTTCTTTTCAATGTCGGTGAGGGAGGTGAGCGAGACGCATTTGAGCGTTTGGGTCTGGGCTGTCGCGTCTGTGGTGATGTTGGCGCTGTCATTTGTGCTGTGGAAGTGCGATCTGGGTAAGCTTGCAAAAAAGGCTTGGGCTAAAGTCAGACATCGTAAATGACTGTGTATTATCATATGGTAAGCAATATCCATTTCCCGTAATGGTGAGTTTCCCTTCCAATCTGTCGTTACGAACCAACGCCAATACCAAAATATTAATTGCAATTTCTTTCCATTCTGCAAAAATTTTCCTCGAAACGCTTGGCGGGAGACGCTTCATCTCGAGTAGTAATAAACAACTTTGTCGAAATCTCCGTCACCTAATTGGTTCTAACTCCTGTGATCGTCTGGCACAATCTCCTTCCTCAGTGTCATTGCTCTCTGTAATTGTGCATCACCTTCAACGTCATTGCCCATACTCTTCAGAAGTTTGCCTTTCATGAACGCTGAACGAGATGCCTGGGGTTTATACCAAGGGGTATCCCCATAAATCTTAAGACTCGGTTCAAGGAGGCGACTGGAAAGCGTTAGCGCATGAACGCGAGGAGGCAAGTGAGCTGCATACTTTGCCTCATCTTTCTTTCCTGTTCTGATAAGCTGCTCTGCAAATCGGTAGCATGAATCGGCGGTGATGTAATGGTTATTACCGATGGTGGCGCGAAAGATTCCTAGAGCTCGCTGGAAAAGATCCAAGGCCTCGTTTAGGTTACCCTGCGAGCGCCGAAGGTCTCCAAGCACGTGCAAGACTTTGCCCGACCTTTCATAGTTTAGCAGTTTACAAGAACGAACGTTGAAGAGAAATTGAACACTTACACTATGGACAAGTTGGAATCCTTGCCGAATTTCTGCTCTCGCGCCTTCAATACTGGTAAGAGAATATCTTCCCCCTTTTGCCAATCAGCCGGATCCTTCCTCAGAGCGTAAATCAATGCCAAATGCACGGCAGGCCACTCTTGTTCAATCAAGGTACTGCCAGGGATACCTCCAAACGCCTCATAAGATCTGGTCCAATCCGAAACTGCCTCCTCCTCTTTGCCAGGATCTCGCATTAGCGCCATCGCAGACTCGTTGCACGAATCAGCAAGCTAGAGCGCATCCTTCCTATTATTTCCATTTCTGCAGCCGTCCGACGATGAGATCGGTTATGATCTTGAAATGATCCAAAGCGCCTGGACTGGCAGTGTAAATGCGTGAGACGGCGATGTATTGGTAGGTCTGAGAGAGCATGCGGTTGAGGCCTTCATCTTCTCTGAATGTCTCGGAGGGTACGTTATCTAGGACAGCAAGTGACAGGTCGGCATAAACTCCCATGACTGAATCGTGCGCTCTCTCGGTCATATACCTATGTATATTAGTATAATTCGACCTAGGTAGTAATATTTTCAGAATGAACTTGCCAGGCCACTTCGTTGAAAAGTGCTGCAGAGGCAGTTGATGGTTTGAACTTTCCAGATTTGATAGGCTCTTCAAATAGAGATGGGATCTTTTCAACATGTGGGAAAAGCTGTTCACACTTATGCAACCTTTCTAACTCGTTGCGTTCGTCAAATTGAATGAATGGCCATGAGTTCGAAATTAGGACAATAGTATTCTCATAGACTGCAAGAGTCTCCTCATCGGACAATCTTTCCCTTACAAGATCCTGGACTAGCCGGTGAATGCGTAGCTCGTTGTTCTTCATGTCCTTTGTTATTAGAGAACTGCTCAGGAGTTCAGTGCGACTATCAATATACGCGGAGCGGGACTTTGGATAGTCAGGAAGCTCAACACCATTCGTATCGCGAAACAGTAGACTTTCTTGGATTCTATCAGGATCAAGGAAAGAAAGAACTCGTAGAAGTGCGGTAGCTAACTTGGGAAGGGCTTCTAGCATCCAGACGGAAGAGACGGTTTGCATATAGGATCGCCTTTGGCCTGGAACTGCTGTATCATGTAATTCCCGGCATTTTCTTCATAGTAGGCGAGAAATTCTTCTAGAGACATGTGTCGACGCCGGGTGATACCGCCCATCTGCGTAATACCCGAGGGCAACCCTCCGAGAATCTCCACAATCTTTGTGCATGCCTCTAGACTGTTCTCCTCATATTCGCGATTGGAGAGAGATTGAAGAAACGGACCCGCTTCGTTGAGTTTGAAGGGAGCAAGATCGATGCTCAGGGAAGGTGAATAGACAGTGTCTTTCGAAAGAGGATTTCGACTCGTGACAATCACACAACCGGTGCCGGTGTCGGGCCAGAAATCGTAAAGGATGTTCGGATCGTCGGCGTTATCTAGAACGAGTAACCACGAAGCTTCGTCATTTGCCTTGGGTGTTCCTTGATTTGCCGTAATGATCGGGTTTGAGAGCCAACCTTTCACCCTTTCACGCCTCTCAATTTCGTCCTCTGGCGCTGACTCGTCTTCGAGACCAAGGGCCATTGACATTTCGGTGAATCCAAGGCTCAGCTTCTCCGTTGTATCTGCGTTGATCCAGAATACAGCATCAAATTTGGTTCTTCTAGAGAAGACGTACCACATAGCGACTTCGGTTTTGCCGATGCCGCCCATGCCGCAGATAACGCAGCTTCGAAGTCTTCTCAGTCCAGATTCCCCCGTGGACGGGCTTGCTGGGAAGAAAGTCTCATCAATCTAACTCAAAATACCTTGCCTTCCATAAAACTCGTAGTTTTGAGCTTGCCCGCTGACCATACATACGGGTATCCAGCCACCTCTGACAGGTGAGTCAAAGTCGATGAGGTCCTTAAGTGCACTAGGAGGTAGCATGTTCGGCGACGGAGTTATTGGCGTCGCCGGTGTCTCGAGAATCACTTAGTGCTATTTAAACGGAATTAGAATGGACGAGCTTATTTATCACCCCCCCTTTCTCTAATTATCACCCCCCTTTTCTCTATTCATCACCCCCCCTCGATTAGGCCTAGCTCCGGCCCGTATGAATATTGTTCCACCAATCAAACTCACTCGCTTGCCCGCTCGTGCTCAATACGGAATTTACATCACCTACGCACTCGGTTGTGATGCATCAACACCACTTCCTCTACATCAACAGCCTCATCACCATGGCCCTCCGGGCCCCCCCTTGGAGCCGCTACGCGTCCGTAGAGGAGGGCATGAAGTCTATTAACACTTGGGCCAAGCGGGAAGGATACGCGATCATCAAATACAGCAAGAAAATGGACAAGCGCACGCCCCCTCAGGTGCGGAAAGTGCTTGTTCAATGTGATTATGCCGGCACCTATACGTCAGCCAGCAGGAAGCGGAACACCCATACAAAGAAGTCTAATTACCTTATGAAAGGAGCCTTCACGAGAGACCTACAAGTAGGTGATTGGTTCTTTGAAGTTAATGTTTCTATTCACAATCACGAGCCGTATGATCCTGAGGATGGCACTCCAGCCGTGCATCGAGACGGTATGGATGAGGCTACAGTTCAGACAATACAGAATCAGCTCAACGGAGGCACGCCCGTAGGTGCTATCTTCAACAACCTTATCGCTGAGGGCCCTGAGGATGCCCCCCCTATGTCCACGCCTGAGGAGGAGGCTGCTCGTAGTGAAGGAACCGGTGCAGCAGGAGGATATTCGGGTGTGAGGCCATGGTATACAGGCCTAGTCGGCGTTCCTTTCAGTCAGCAATTGGACGGTGGCCATCTAGGCACTTTCCGCTTCTAGACTAGCTAGAGTAGATAGAGCGAATAGACTCCTGTTGGCCTAGATAATGCATCCTTTCCCATTCGTGTATACATACTCTCCATTTTACGCAGCCTATACGGAGGCAAGCGAGTGAGTTTGATTGGTGGAACAATATTCATACGGGCCGGAGCTAGGCCTAATCGAGGGGGGGTGATGAATAGAGAAAAGGGGGGTGATAATTAGAGAAAGGGGGGGTGATAAATAAGCTCGTCCATTAGAATCTATGTCTCATCATATAGATTTGGGCTAGTGTGCCTACTGTTTATGTTGTTCTCGGAAGAGCGGTTAATCGGCTCCGAGTGCAGCGTCAGAGAGTCGTTGAACACCGGCTTATTGCACAATAAAGCGACATCTCCGGGCGCTTCTTCTGTAACAGACCGGAAGAGCTTCACGAGACGATTGTAAAAGTGACTGTCTACTTTGACGAGCCACATGCTGTTATGGTCTGCGTCGACCTCGAATGTTTCCTCGTATCGCGAACCTGTTTGGCACAATTGTTGATCGAAAAGCTACAACGAGGTCAGTAGAGGCTCTTCCACTCTTTCTTGAAATGGTTTACAATTTGACGATTCGTGTCACTTCGAATGAACTTCAAGAGGCTATCCCGAACTTTGCTCTTGTTTGCTTCAAAGACTGAAATGACGCGTATGTGCAAATCTAGCTTTTCGAAATGCTGGCACACTTCGCCTATATGCCCAATATCTTCGTCCGTGAGCGATTGCTTCGGAACATCTTTTCGTGTAGACTTCAAGATCCATTTCCGATTCTCCCAATTCTTATCGTCTTTCGACGTGGTGTGTGGGCTGCCGAGGAATAGAATCCCAGAAGTTACATCTTCAAGAGTCGGGGTCTCGGCGTCTGGTGTATGTTGGTGCGCGATCCAGAGAGCCTTGATACCGTTTGTTAATGATACTTGACGTTGGTGGGGAAGAACAATACCTGTTTCAGGATCAAACCACCAAGGCTGTGACATATGAACAGCACGGGCCGTTGTTGGGTCTGATCGAATTTGTGAAAAAACAATCATCATTCATTTGTGCCGCTTTTACATACGTTGGTCTCTTGTTGAAGTTTCTTAATGTCACTGAGTAGTGAGTGGCTATGATTGATGAGCTGCTTCTAAACGGACGTGCCATCCAATTCTAGGTCGTATGCGAAGTACAGCACCCGAGTATCGTTCGTCGTAGCCGCAACAAGGGGCTTGAGCCACGAACATGTTTCGCGTCTCTCTGCAATTTTGAATTGAGAGAATGCGGCGGGCACGATGACAATACTGGGGCTTACAGTTAGACGGGCAACAGGCACTAGAATAATAGCTTACTCAATCCCTTCTTCCGACACGACAGGCTCCTTCAAATGAAACACCAGCTTCAGATGAGAACCGGGTAGTGGCTTTCCTCTCATGTTGAAGCTATAGAATAAATCTGAGAGATGGAGAAGGCGGATACGCCCTGCTGATATCATGCGGCTCCATGGTGGTGGCGATGACACATGTCGGCACTTGCTGCAGCACAATCGAATGTTTTCATAGAGAGACGCTCGTTGTGCTTCCGATACGCAGGTATTCTCACCGTTCTGGGATCAGCTTAGAATGTTTGAAGTCTTTGTCTCCAAGCAGGTACAGTTTACCTACATTGAATGTAAAGCTGACAGACGGAGGTACCTCGGATGCTTTAGTATGATGCCTTGACTTCCAATATCCCCGTCGGGCTCTTCGAATACTGCGGCACAGCAGTCCCCACGTGTCTGCTGTAGAGCGGGTTGTTGAGAACACCTGACGAGGCTAGAATAGGTGCGGGTTCACTACGTTATCAATCGTTTGTAAATGGCATTATGCCTATTGACCAATGAAAGAGCAAGGCGAAGGATGGTGGCGCTCGACCTAATCTATGGAAAGTCGCCATTCACTCGTCGCAAAGCCTCGTCGACTGTGGCAGCTGATCTGTATGCTGCAAGTCATCATGCGGAGCATCCCTACAGGGAAACCGATCACCACCGTCGCTCAGCCTTACATATCGATAAGCAGGGATTGAAGGTGCTACGCCTACACTATCATACATCTGGAAGTTTTAGAGTAGGCAATTAGAGTACACTTAGCGATTAGCCTGCAAACGAGTCAATGTAGCTGCGGATGCTACCAACCTTGACAGCCTTCTACATGTTTCACGGCATTGGGCCACGAATCCAGCTGTAACCATCGCGCGTCCCTCACAGTCAGAAACTCTTAGGGAGCACAAATGCTAGGTTCCGCCTATCAAGAACGAGGAATACTGGTGAGTCCCAGAAGCAACGTGATGATATTTACCAACGATTGCCCCAGGACAAGCCCAACAGCAATGGTTATCACTGAAAGCTCTCCCGTGCGAAAGATCTTCTTGCACAAATAGTGTGCAAGACCTCCTAAGACTTGCGGAATAGTGTACATTGGGAGGATGTAGATTCCTGGATGCACTTTTAGCAATAGACCAGACCATGGCATAGGGGACCTTACCAATACCGATTGCAATGCCACTGGGAATTTGCTCGGTCCACTTTTTCCCTTCAGCTGCGATCCTTATGACCGCGAAAAGGGCTGAGATAATAAAACCGGTCAAGGCGAATACGAAGACACCAGGTGGAAGCCCGCGTCCGTACGCAAGATGCTGATGCAAGCCATAACTGGGCATGTGGAACCGTAAACGTCTCACTCGGAATCGTATAGGCGGATGTAAAAAGTTTATAGATGCAAATGCAGAGCACAGCCCCAAAGGTCGATCCGATGACCTAGCCGTAGAAGAGGCTCTTCGGGGAGGCACCGACCAGATGACCTGTTTTTAGATGCTCCATCACGTCGCTGGACTGATATGGACCCGCTTCGGCAATACCACCAACCAACAGGCTGATGATGGTAGCATTAGGGTTCGATTTCGGGATGAACACCGCGAAGAGAAACTGGGGAATCTTGCCTGCGGGGATAATGAGCCATCGTCAATCCTACAGGACAAAGTAGAGAAGCGCAAACCGAGGATAGATGCTAATGCATTATCCGTCTCTCCCATTGAGCGGATGCTTGCAATTCCCAAAGGAAAAATCAGGATAATGGAAAGGCTGATTTCCCAGATGGGTAGTAGATCCCCGAATAGATACCACGCGATGAGAACGCACAATACCGTCACTCCCACAAGCCATAAGACGGCACTTATGTTAGACAGCGCGTCGTCCGCTGAGCTATTGCGATCATTGGCGTGCAGCTTGTGTAAGGAGTCTAAATCAGGTGGCAAAAGCAATGTTCGTTCGTCTGGTGTTGAATGCCGATTTCTAGCTCCGAAAAGCGAAAACGACGCAGCTTTGGCCTTCGAGTGTGCTTGTGTGAATCTAGATCGAAGCTGCTCAAATAGTCCCCCTCCATAGTCACCGTCTCTTAAGAGGCCAAAAATAACCCAGACGATACCAATGAGGGTGTCACCCAGTATCACTCCTAGCGCTACCCAGATATTCCATCCTTGACTACCATCGTCCCAGTCCTCAACGCGACCTGACGCCCAACCCTTGGATTTAGCAAGGGGAGACAGAAAGGCCCAGCCGATGACGGCGCCCAAAAGCATGTGAGCGGTTGTCAAGGGATGCATTATCATCCCAAAGCCCAAGTATGCAGGAGAAATATCGACAGACCAAGCCCACATTCGAGCTATCTTTGTTCCGAAAATGGGCAAGGTTTGAAGATCTGGAACAAAATACGTGAGTAACGCCTGTATTGCAATGTTACTGACAGAAAGCACCAAAAGATCCACAAGTGAGACATACTGTCAATCCTGAGATGATGAAAGACACAAGTCCAGAATACATCCTGGGATTTGACCGATTATCGATATTCGAATTTTCTGATTCTTCCGAGCGCGTATTACCACTGTGGAGCACAGAGTCTCCAGAGTCCACGTTTACACCATTTGAACTTTCCGGTAGGAACGGTGGAAGGCTTCGCGAATCCGCGTCTTCTGTGCGTATAGAACCATGATGGCTGCTGTGCTGCTTCGAAATATTCTCCGTGATACTTGGCCTCGTGTGCAGCACGCCAATGACCGCAGCCACTACTTCACTAATTAGCTTGCAGAATGACAAAGTGAGAGACGTAACATCGATGAAAACTCGGGATGAATCTCATTTCAGTGACGAGGGTCAAGTGCTATGAATCAAATCTAGCTGTACGCAGATAAAGAAGGGGAAGACGTACTAGCCGTCCCTGTTGGAAACCGAAGATAAGATCTTAGAACAAAATGATTGCGGAAGGGAACAGCGAACACGATTCCAAACACGCAGACGCCTAGACACTAAAGAGTCAATCGCCACAATGTGAACTTCAAGGGCCCATTGTCGTGAGTGGTGGTGAGGTACTCCAAAGCCGGTATTATGCCGCTGAGACCGGCGGTGTAAGGAATACCACCCATTGAGGCAGCAATCATCATGACCAGCACATTTTCGCTGGGGTTGAATGGTCTATGCAAGTATCTTGCGAAAGGCTTAAACACGGCGTGAGCGAGAAGGACTGAAGGTAATGGCATCGAGTTGGTCTGCCCAGCCTGAAGCCCATAGTACAGACTAGCAAAGCATATGAGGGTCCCAATGAAGAGTCCTGCGAGTATTCCTCTGAGTGAAAAGGTCTGTTCGTTGTGCCGTTCTGCCGTTGGTTGCGTCGGCGGTGAGTGGGTGCCGTTTTCTTCACAGCTTCGTTCGGATGGGGTCAGCCCAGCCTCATTCTCAGCATCAGGCATAACCACGAGAGCGCTCTCAAAGAACGAAGCGACTATGCTGTGCTGCTCACAATGTAGTGATTGTCAGCTTGAGGAAGGTGGATTGACAGATGGCGGTGACGCTAGGCAGAGCGGTGACGCTAGGCAGAAGGCCGACAAGCTCGTGTATGTGGAGGGTCCGTGCACGCATCACCGCTTAAAACGACTTGAGCTTTGCAACAAGACAAAACACGATCTACATAACATTTGGGCTAGGAGAAGAAGTAGTGTTAACTACTCTTTCATTCCACCACATGATTCGAGATATATCGTGATTCAAGCAAAAGTGGCTTGATGTGACGTTAAACATCACGTGCGGGGCGAAAGTGGCATGCAGGGCATGGAAAAGATGGCACTCTACACGAACGTGTGCATGTGTATGCCAATGCTTGAGGTGCTTCGATGCATTTTCGGAAATCTAAACGGGATAAGCTCTTCGCTCGGGGCTATGTGGAAACCTGTTGAAGCACTTCAACAGTGTTAGAAAGGTGCACCTATAAGATAGCGTGGTTAATGAGGGCCAGCAGAAATGGACAGTCTATGAATCCGGTGTTCTGACTTTACACTTCCTATCCAGTATGTACTCACTATTTCTGTGCTTGCGTACACTTGTTTAGCACCGCTTGAGGTCCTCCAGTATGTTGTTCTTATTCATGAAGTACCAACTCTGGCGAGCCTGATAGCTCTCTGGGCCACCTCGGACGGTGCTGAACTGCTGAGTGTGCCACTTTTCTCATGCCCTGCTTGAGTGGGGATGAAGAAGTCGGATCTTCGGCACATCGCCATCGCTCAACGACATATGCGGCGCACACCAGCAATCCGGCGTGCGAAGCCACACCGGCATAGAAACCAATGAGAAGACGAGATGAAAGAGTCTAAACTACAAGGAAGATGGCGGCAATGCTCATCCCGCAATGTCTTTTTCTCAATCGCGTCAGCCATCCCACCTTCTCTCCATTCTCTCACTCCTGGTAGAATCGTGCGAGGAAAGACTACGTCAACAGCGTATTATATGAATTCAAACTGCTTTCCTAGGCGTTCTAAACTCTGGAATTTATTTGAATGAAACGGAATCATGCGCCACACAACACTCCACAGAGTTCTTCGGTGGTTGAGAGAGCTGGTTTTGACTCCGAATCGATAACGACCACTCCGAGCTCTCCGGCTCCAAGCTTTAGGGAAATTGGAATCGAAGATGTGAAGAAAGATATCCTGGATTCTAGCAGCCGGTCGTCCTCTGAGGACGAAGCTGATAGCCATGCGCTGCTTGGCAACGGGAACGACCAAGAAAATGATCGCGACATTCACCAGCCTCGTAATGCCGCACCTGCTCGTGGCCAAAGGTCTCTAAGCCGACTGGTCACCTCTGTCTTCTCCTCTTCTACACCATCGTCGCAGCCAGCCTCAACACCCGCCGATGACCCCGCCAGGATGGCTTCCACGGACGTCCGTCATAGATTGGCGCCTATTGTCGAAGCCGGCACCGGACTACCTCATATCGATGAGGATGAAGGAGCAGGTGCCGCGAAGGAGAAACCTGTCACGTGGCGCTCACTCCCTAGGAAAGACCAACTCCTTATTCTTACTCTAGCCAGACTCTCGGAACCTTTGACGCAGACCTCTCTGGGCTCCTATATCTACTATCAATTGAAGTCTTTCAACACTTCTCTTCCGGACTCAACCATTGCTTCCCAAGCCGGTATCATTCAAGCCGCTTTCCCGGCGTCTCAATTTCTTACGGCCATGCTGTGGGGTAGATTTGCAGACTCGGAATGGGGTGGACGGAAGAGAGTCTTGTTGATTGGGTTGCTGGGGACCATGTGTTCAGTCATTGGGTTTGGATTTTCTACGAATTTCACTGCTGCCGTCATTTTCCGTTGTTTAGGGGGTGCTTTGAACGGCAATATAGGTGTTATGCGAACTATGATCGCGGAAATCATTAAGGAGAAGAGGTTTCAATCAAGGGCTTTCTTGATCTTGCCTATGACATTCAACATTGGAGTTATCATTGGACCAGTCCTCGGTAAGGCCCATATTTTCCCCATGTCTTAACTTTGACTAACATACTTCAAGGTGGTTTATTAGCGGACCCAGTTGGAAGCTATCCTTCCATATTTGGCCCGAAATCACTTTTCGGAGGCAAAGATGGAGTACAATGGATGATCAAGCATCCGTACGCTCTTCCTAACCTCATGAGCGCTACGTTTCTCCTTGCTTCCGCCACAGGCGTCATTTTTTTTCTAGAGGAAACCGACGAAATTCTCAGACACAAAACAGACTACGGTCTCCGTATCGGCAACTGGCTAAAGCGTAAGCTCTGCGGCCGAAGGGCCACCTCAGAACAGGGCTACGCCGCCATTCCACTAGACGATCCCCCGGATTCCGCCCGTTTTGCCGACTTGGAGCTACAACCCACACCGACGTCCGCGAATCCTCACGGATCAGCAATAGACTCTGACAAGCCTTTCCTCGCCCCCATCCGCCGCCGCAAACTTCCCTTCCGACGAATGTGGACCAGGAACGTCGTAACAACTCTGATTTGCCACGGCCTCCTCGCCATGCACGTCGGCACTTTCAACAGTCTCTGGTTCATCTTCCTCTCCACTCCACGCTTCGACCCGGCGCACCCAGTTCCGGTCAAGTCGCCTCAAAGCTTCCCTATACACTTCACAGGCGGTCTTGCTCTCCCACCAGCCCGTATCGGTGTTGCCCTCGCAATTCTCGGCTTCATTGGAATTACCCTACAATTGCTGCTCTACCCCCGCCTGAGTGCACGTCTAGGGACGGCGCTCTCCTACCGCATCAGCCTCGCTATCTTCCCAATCACCTACGCGCTGGTGCCGTACTTGTCGATTCTTCCCTCGAGCACCAAATCACCGCTCCCCGTCGCAGGTATCGTGGTATGGGCGGGAATCGTCGTGGTGCTATTCATCCAAGTCTCTGCGCGGACATTCGCGCTACCGGCAACCGCGATCCTGGTGAACAACTGCTGCCCGCACCCGAGTGTGCTGGGAACCATGCATGGCATAGGGCAGAGCGTGTCGAGCGCGACGAGGACCATTGGGCCGATTATGGGCGGGTGGCTCTTTGGGAGGGGACTCCAGATGGGGATTGTTGGCTTGGCATGGTGGTGTCTTGGGTGTGCGGCAGTTGTGGGGTGGTTTGCGTCGAATTTTGTGAGGGAGGGGGATGGGCATGAGGTTCTGATGGAGGGGGAAACGAGGGAGGGAGAGGAAGTCGAGGTGAGAAGGTGATGTTTGATGGGCTCCATGCGTTATGCGTAGGTAGGGTCATGATGAGTATAGGTCATGGGTTATGAGGAGTTATAAGGGTATGAATTTAGAGGCAGGCCTTCATGAGCACATACAAAGGACACCGGGACATGGAATACGGAAGCGAGTACTCAAGAAATATTTTATACAAAACCATACCATTATCGCTGCCGCGTGTGTATCATCGTAACATCATCTATCCCTGCCAGTCCTCCGACGAAGCAATTCTTAGCCCAGTCGCCCCCTCAAACACTCCCCTCCTCAAACTTAGTATCCTACACATCCCACCGGCCCAATCTACACCTTCGGCTTCTCCGCCGCTGCCGCATCCCCCTCCTCCTTGGAGAAGTTTATACTGACGCTGTTAACGCAATGCCGCTCGTCCTTCGGATTCCCAAACTTCTCCCCCTTGAAGATGTGCCCGAGATGCCCGCCGCAGTTCGCGCACAGGATCTCCGTCCGCGCCGACCACCCGTGGCCGTCCGGCTTCTCTTGAATAGCGCCGGGGACCGCGTCGAAGAAGGCGGGCCAGCCGCAGCCGGAGTCGAACTTGTGCGAGGCTTTGTAGAGGGGCGCGTCGCAGCCGACGCAGGTGTAGACGCCGCTGGAGGGGTAGTGCTTGTCATACTTGCCGGTGCCGGCGAATTCGGTGCCTTTTTGGCGGAGGATGCGGAATTGTTCTGTTGAGGGGAGTATATTAGCATTTGGGATCCGAGATGGTGATAGGATGGAGGGTGGCGGGGTATAGAATGGGGATAGTGTTCTACCTTTATTCAACTGCGCCTGCCACTCTCCTTCGTTCTTCTGCACTGGGTATGAGTCCGACATCTTTGGTTTCGAGGACGAGCTGAATAGGGATCCGATGAAGGGGATAGTGGGCATAGACGACTTGAGGAGGGCGATGCGGGGGTTCGGGTTCAAGCCGCGGAGGTTCGAGACTGGTGTTGAGTGGAATGTGGTGTTGGAGAATGTGTTGAAGGCTCTGAGGATGGTTGGGATGGATGGGAAGCGCATTAGGATGGGAGGTTATATATCATAGAGGGAGGTTGTGATGTGGAATCAATGTCGCGGCTACGGTTCGTTTCGTTGGTGGCGGAGCTGGAAGCTCGGAATTTGTCAGTTGCGTCATGACCTCGGACGCGCTAAGGAGGTATATCAAATAAGAGATGCTCGAGATTTTGTGGCTATGATACCTTTGTCTGGACATAGTGATATGGAAGCATCTGAAAATAATAATGTTCAGGTACCGGCTTAAATTCCAAGATTCTACGCACATCAATTCCCCTGCCCCCAGTGCTCAGAATACTCCATTTGATTCCGGAATCCTGCCGCGTGAGTGGGTTTTGACAGATTTGTCGAATAGGACAGTTCCTTCAGGCTTTCCTACATTCTACCTTATCGATCAGTCAAAATACCTTCTCTCTTCAGTACCTTTTAATTTAATTGGTATGCTGATAGGAGTATTCAAATAGCCCTTCAACTTTCGAGTTACGCCAAGATGACTAATCACATTAGCTCCAATTTAACTATGTGGTTGGTGTCGTTTCACAGCGTTTCTACAATCCATTTTACTATCACAACAGCCTCATTTCAACCTCTGCCGATATAGATTGACATGTAACACTATCGAAATAATGTGCTCGAGATGAAACACTCATCAATCGGCCTTTAAATGATGCCGGCCCAGCAACAGCGGAACAGGAGAGTCACATTTCCGCACGGGTCGAGACAGCATCCGGCGTACAATGCGAGCTATAAAGAAACGTTCAAGAAAGCTAACAGTTTCTTTTTATACCAATTTTGCTTCTTCTCCTTCTCTAGTCGATCTACTTTCTTCTGCTTTGCCTTTAGTCATTCTCAATCAACCCCTTCAAAAACATAGAATACTCTAAACATTCAGAATGAAGACAATGCTCATTGTCGGCGTTGGGCCAGGCATAGGGTCAAGTCTCCAGATTGTATTTGACTAGCTTCGGCGAACTAACATACCTGAAGCATGTCGCTCGCACGACGATTCGGACGCGAGGGCTACCAGATTGGCCTCATCTCTCGGTCTCAGAAAAAGCTCGACGCTTATGTGAAGGAGCTCAGTGGGCTCAAGATCAAGAGCGTCGGTGTCCCTGCTGACGTTCTCGACCGTGATGGCCTGAAAGCAGCAATCGCAAGCGTTGTTACGCAGCTAGGCCCCATCGATGTCCTCGAGTACAGTCCATTACTAGACATGGGCAGTCTCGTGGACGTTCTCTTCATGGACGTTGAGCAAGCGCAACCGCAGCTGGATATGCAGATCCTCGGGGCCGTCACCTCTGTCCGGGCTGTTCTCGACGGAATGATCAAGAAGGGGGATGGCGCCTTGCTGTTTACGCTCGGCGCAAGCGCGTACTCCTCGTGTCCTAGTCATTCGAACGGGTCACTTGGTGTGGTCGCCATGAAGCAGTATGCTTTGATGCTTAATACGGCGTTAAAGCCAAAGGGCGTCTACGCCGGATGTCTAGCGATTGGACAGCCCCACGACTCGGACGAAATCGCCGATATCTACTGGGACAAGGTGCAGAAGAAGGGGCCGTGCGAAACCCTCTACGGTGACCCGCGTGTTCAAGCTTGCTACGAAATCTTGCTAGCCCAAGGTGTTGGACGAGTTTTTCCTCCTGGACTCGTAGGGAAGTTGCCTGTGCCGCGCGACGAAAATGAAAAGAACATCTTCCTTATCGCACTCCAACATATCGCCAAATGTGCTGTCATATTAGGAGAAGGACAGGCCAAAGTTGACGAGATGGCGGAACTGGCGGAATCGATTGGGGGCGATAGGAATGCGCCGCATTTCGGAGGAGTCGTTGATAAGGCGTTTCCGCAGATTTCTACCTTCGCGTAAAAGCGAATCTTTCTCATGGGACTTGCCGGTCGCTAGAGAAGATATGGTTTTCGAGAAGTGATGAAGAGGCCGGATATCACGTGCCCTTCAACTGGTCATCTCGGGAGCCGAAAAGCGAATAGTTCCATACTGCTCTATGTGGTGGGGTGTTCAAATGGGCGTCCCGCAGAATATACTTAACTAAATTGCATGTGCTCTCTTCCCTCGTCAATTTCAAAAGTCAGCCTTAGGATTTTCAGCCTGACCCCGCTTCGCTTGTCTTCACCTATCTTGTGAATACCAAGACCTTTGGAAAGTGGCAGTGCAAGCGGCGACTTTAAGTGAAGATGCTCAGTCTCCGGCCTTCCAGCTTCGTACCTTGCAAACTCAGAAATGGCGACGTTCGGATTCTCCGTTGGGGACTTCGTTAGCGCTCTCAATCTCACCCGGGAACTAATCCGCGCTCTTAAAGACTCAGTGGGCTCTTCGACTGATTATCGCGACCTAATCAGAGAGCTGCGCAGCCTAAAGCGAGTCTTGACGGAGGTAAAGCGGCTTGACTTGGACGAGAGTCTCAAGCGCCAGCGTGTAGCTGTTGAGCAGGCGGCCTCGCTATGTCAGAACACAATCACGGGCTTTCTACGGAAGATACACAAGTTTGAGCCTTCGTTAGGGGAGAGTGGGTCGGCCGTAAGGCGTTCGAAATGGCGAGTGTCGCTAAGAAAGATGGAATGGGCACTGTATAAGAAAGAGGAGGTAGCGGCGTTCAGAGCGAGGATCACAGGCCATACGTCTGCCATCAATATGCTTCTGTTAACAACTCAGCTGTGAGTAATCTCTCATATTACCTTATTACGGTAACAGAATTCCAAAGCAATGGCTAATTAAGCTTCTATAGAGCGGCTTCAAATCTGAATGGACGCCAACCTTGTGCCAATACAGACCACAGCGATCGCACTCCAGGCTCGAAGCAGCGAGATGACATACCCGAAGCTACTAACACGCTACTCTCAACACATACTGACCTGCTCCTATCGATCACGAGAATAGCGACTGAAGGGGCGACAAGGGAGCAAAATGACGACCTTCGAGATCTAATGACTGAAGTCCTGAAGACCAACCTCCAAACCTACGAGCTGGTACTAAAAATGCAGACAGCCATACCACCGCAGGTCGAGCGGCAACAACCAGTCTATTTTCTGGATGCTTGTGGCCAGCTCGCTCCGTTCCATCTTGAATTCATCTCCTCAACTGAGGCTTTTCTTGCGGTTTTGAAAGTAAAGTTTCGAGATCGTGGAGCTCGTAAGATCGAGAGGTCTGAGTTTGTTCTCGAGGATACTATCACTAATCGGGAAATCGACCTCAGGAGGCCGTGGGATATTTGTTTCAGACCTGGGCAGCGAGTGTCCATGAGCATGTGCTTCAACGACTTCAATGCCAACATTGAATGCCCTGCATGCCACACATCGATATCTGCTCAAACAGATCAAGCAATAGATTGGTGAGTACACTCTTCCCCGTTGTCAAAGATTGAAGCTCACCGTGTAATCCTCTTTGCGGCGTTCATTTCCGCCGCGTAGAAAATGCGGATGGCCTTGAAGATGATGCCTATGGAAGAGCCCAGTATGCTAGCATACCGCACTCTGAAGAGTCGTCCAAGCCCGATGTTCCTTCTCAGCCTAGCTCAGCTGCTTCCGCAAACTCAACTACGGAGTCACCGCAAATAACGAGTCAGTCTATGGACGTCGATCACGAGTCTGACAGTGATGACCCGTCTCTATTTCAGCGCATCCGTTTGCTTGAGCCCAAAGGAATAGCATGGACCGCACTGCATGGAATCGTCAACATACAAAAGAACGGAATCGAGGCTCTGAATATGTACCCAGTACACCTCGAAGTAGAAGGGCGATGTGGTGAGAACGTGTCGCCTCTTTTGTCGTGGGGAGCAGTGCAAACGAGCAATCCCTTGCCGCTCTTCTCTAACGATAGTATGTCGTACTTTGAGGTGCTCCTGGGTGCTTTGGATAAATGCGCATGCCATAACCAGGGCCAAACACTGGAAGACGTCAAAGTAGCTGTAGGATATTGCATCGACCTTCGAAATCCGGAATGTCTCATTCGTGCAATGGTCGAGGTCCTGGAACGCGTTCAGCTAGATGATGGGAAAGTTAATCCTATCATAAACAATTGGGGCCATCTTGAATTCGTGGACTCTCTTGGGTCTTGGGTTCCTGGAGACTTGATTGGATGTCTTCTCGACCCAATCCGAGGCCAATGCATCTTCAGCCGGCAGACACCAGAAGCTCGACAACAACGCCATTTTGGACTACTCACAGCAGCTTCAAGTCACACAAAGTACCGTCCGTTTTCCGCTGAAAGTTGGCGGCCTACGGTGTTCTTTGGCCCTGGCTCTAGTGTTGTAGCTAATTTTGGCCAACGACCCTTCCAGTTCAACTTGAATAACTACATCGAAGGTACCGAAAACTACGTTTGTCGCCATTGAACAAATCTAATGAATAAATAGGTATAGAGTTTGGGCCCAAGCGAGTACCTTCAAGACCCTTGATTGATCTTCATCGTCCTCTTGCTGGTGCCAAGATTGACATCCACAAGAATAGGCGAATGAGATGACGCTTCACTTGGTCTCAGAAAGCTATCAAAGAACTCTTCGAGCCAGATATAAAGGAAGTCAACTCAAGAACAGGTAAGTCTTTCCATTTTCGTTCTAAATAACTCTACCAAAATAGCTTAAAGCAAGATACACTCCGCCCCCAGAGCTATCCCCGATTCATCGAATAGCTCCGGCTACGAAGAGCTCACGGAAGAGGCACTCCAGCCTTTGGATCACACCCCTGATTCAATCAAGTATTCAAGAAGACATTCGTGTTCTCTCCACCTCCCTAGAGTCTCCGTCAAATTTCCTTCAGCAAAATCTCCTTCGTCGGATCCGGCATAATGTGCGCCCCAAACTGCCAATTTCCCGGCCTTCCCGCTTGCTCGTCTACGAGCTTGGTATGGTACTTCAGCACCAGCGTCGCCAGGATAAGCTTAATCTCATTCTCTGCAAACCAACGCCCGGGCACGCATGCTTTCCATACCCCCACCCAAGCGAGTCCTTATTCGACGTCGTAAACAAGTACTTGGTTTGCTCGCTGGCGGACGCTGCTCTCCGCTGCTTACAAAAGCGTAGTGGATCGAAGGATTCGGGGTCTGGGTAGATGGCGGCGTGATAGATGCCGTAGAGGTTTGCTTGTAGGATGGTGCCCGTGGGGATGTGGGTGCCGTCGGAGAGGTTGAAGGGGTGCAGGGCTAGGCATTGAACGCCGACTGCGGGATATCAGCCTTCGAACGGGCTACCGAGGAGGGAAACTTACGGACACTAGATGGGTTGAGGCGCATGACTTCGCGCATGAAACTATCTAGCTTTCATGCGTCGTTGAGCACGGTCTTGTTCCACTTCCCATTGTTGGCGTCCAGCAGACCTTGGAGCTCTTCACGCGGTAGAATGACTAGCTCTGGACGATCGGTGAGGTCGTACATCGAGTGCGTGAGCATCATGCTAGATGTGTGGATGCCGCCCAAGCTGAGCGCAAGTTGGATCTCGGCCTAACGCTACACGTCAGCGCAGCTTTACCTAACAATACTAAAAGAGAACGTACCTAGCGCTCCACTTTCCTATTCATCGTCTTTCCCTCTTGATCCAAGCACCACTGCAAGAAGTCATCCGGTCTCTCTCCATCATATTTTCCGTTCGCCATGGCCTCTCTCCTTGCCTTGATAATCGGGACCATGAAATCTTCCGCGCGTTGCTTGAACTTGTTAGTATTTTGAACCTCCTTGATAAAATATTGCACGTAAGGACGCAGCCACGGCCGCCATTTCCCGATAGCATTAGCGCCCGCGAAGACCTTCAGGGTGTAGTCAATGGATATCGCAATCCAGTCTTCGTTCAACCAGAGCTCGGGACCGACGAATATGCGATTTGATACTTTCGCAATCACGCGGAGGAGCTTTTGGTTTACGTTTACGGGTGTCCATTCTGGAAGATCATGAGAGGATATTCTATTTGTAAACTCAGAAAGCTTCACATACCTTTATACGAAGGGAAATCGGCGGCCAATGCCTCGTCCACCGTATCGAACAAAACAGGTACAAATCGTGCTGCAAGCCACACAAAGTTAGCTATCGCGTTCTCATATCATACCACACGAGTTCGCTTTCTTTCTTACCCAACCCTGGCGTCAAATTCGTCCTTATTAAATTCACCGTCTTCAAATCATCCCCTACTAGGAAAGCCCGTGTATTTCGCGGAGAACAGCTGGGTAGGTACGTTAGCGCTGAGTCAGTTTACGCCTCTAGCACGCTTGCGACACAGTCATCCACTCACAATCTCCAACGCCTTCGCGGAGCTAGAATGCTCCTTGTCCGTCTCCGTTTTCATTTGCTTGATGGCGGCGCCGCTGACGACAACAACGTCGGCGCTTTGGGTTGATGGGTTGAAAGTTTGAAGGCTGCGTTTTTGAACTGTAGAGGTAGAAAAATATGTTAAAAAAGCGATCGCTTCTGGTGTGATTTCTGGAGCTTCTACCTTTTTATATCCGTCGCGGACAAGACTGGATGCATCTTTCGCGAACTGGGCGCGCCGTTTTTCTGCGTCGCCGTATTCAAGGCCGATCCATGGACTCGGGTTGCAGCACTACAACCTAGGGTCAGCAACTCATATGCAGTAACGTATCAGGATAGCATGCTGATACAGGAGGAAGTAACAGGTAGTGCAACAGCAGTGCTGCAGCACGGTATCAGTACTGTATCAGGAAACAGCATGAATCAAGTAACGCGTCAGGAAGAGATACCACGTTATGCCCCCGGGGCTGGCCCCCCTCCTTCCCCTAGTATATAAACAACGAGCTAGACACCCATAGAAATCAGAGTTCACATCAATTTCAACCTGAGTCATGGGGCGTTTGCGGAGCTTTTGAAGATGGGACTTAGGGCCCAAGTAAGTGCTATGACGGCGACGGAGGTGTATAACAGTAGCCCGCCTCTCTAGACGAAACTTGAAAGTGCCTCCATGATTACGAGTACAACTTCAGAACAAAGGTACGAAATTATAAGAGAATAAGATCCAAAGTCAACGAACGCAGGAATACATCCTCAAATTTATGGGAGCACAAGCAGGAATTCATAGTACCAAGGATTCCATATCAGCACTACACATCTCTTCTTGATAGTGAATAGAATGCTTATGTTGGTGCTTACTCGTTTGCGAAACGCACCCTATAGTGCTGCGAAGCTTCCGAAGCCAGTCTTACAAAGGTAGAGTTTCAAGTATCGGCCGTAACGGGCCGAGTGTATGAGCGTATGAGCGTATCATTAGCGACGGAATTTTCTGATATTGCGTCGTCTGGTTAGAGTGAGCATGAGAGGAGTATGGCAACTTGTTAAGAATATATGTATCCTATCAGCTTCTGCGCCCATATGCATAATTGCGGCGCATACGACACTTCCTGGAAGTCTATGGTACCGTGTTGCTCGCGACTAACATCGGGTCAGGTCCTTTTTTATGTAGAGAACACCTCTCGGGCTCACTATACCTTTGATTCATTCATAAAGACCTCCATGCCTCACTTCTCCCCTCTCTCCAACCCCCCGATCCCCAAAGACCAACTCTAGATGCCTCGCTCCCGTCTCCCTCACCACAACTATCCGCTGCCACGTCCGCTTATGCTCCATCCCCACCGCCGTATTCGTCAGCAACTCCGACGGCCTCGAATTCACAGCCAGCGTAACAAGATCACTGATGCCCGCCCACGCCTTCTAAACCAACCACTGCCAAAGCGTAACAGCCACCTTACCCACCGCAAGCACAAACTGGATCCCCAGCACCACAAACGCAAACCACAGCGTTGGCGTCCTAGTCTCAAGGTTCCAAGCGTACCCAAAGCGACGGACCCGCACCTGCAAACGCATCCAGCTGTTTTTCAGCGACTCGGCCTCTAACTGGCGCGGCGGGTGCTTGTGCCTGCTGCGGAACGTGATGTCGGTCGTGAACTCCTCCTTGACTCCCGGCCCAGCATGGACGATATATATATACCGGTGCCGCGGCCGATTAAGGTCGGTGCGTCGCTCAGAAACTTGCTCATCGACGTCGCTACCATGCGTGTAGGTAGCCGTTTGTAGCCACCCCGGGGCGCCATGACGCGGCTGTTGAAGTCGGAGGCGACGAGGAAGATGTCCGCGAGGTCGCCCATGAGGGTGTTATCAGTGCCGTCTGTGGGTACGTTGAGGGCGTCCGCCCAGTCTGTCCCCATCTCAATGCGACAAGAGGCTGTGGGGAAGGGGACAGCGGCGTTCAGTATAGCGGCTGCGTCAGCGGGTTTGTCCCAGGCTTGGTGGATGAAGAGGTCTTTGCGGGTTTCCAGCCACATTATTCCAGGAAGCCAGTAGGCCGTTATGGCGCATGAGATGATGCTGTAGCTTGAGTTGAGGTATTTGGGGTTCTTTGGGTCCGTGCGGTCGAATATGTCTACTGGGACGAAGAAGATGCCGCCCAGGGAAGCATTTCCTCTTTTGCTAAATGTGGTATGTTCGTCTATTGGTACTTAGGAGAACTGAGTCTGATTGCCGGTGAAGTTTTTCCCTACATCTAATGCCGACTGCGGAACATGCCAGAGCTCATCGCTTTCAATCCCAAGGTGTCCAAAAGGGAACGCCACTTTCGGGTCATCATTGTCATACCACGCACATTAAACTCTCACGAAAGGTTTCAGGATGTTCGCGAAAGTCTCTGGCCTCTTTGCATCCGCCGTCCTCACGGTAATGTCGAGCCGCAACGGCGTCGGGTCCCCATCTTCTGCCCTCAACTTCGGATACGACGACTTCCACGCATGTCTCCAAAAGTTCGCCAGGTCAGTAGCAAGCAGGTGGGTAACCGACGTGCCAGAAGCCCACCCAAACCAGCTCATTTCAGAAGCGTAAGTAGTGTTCTCGACATCGACTCCGTCCCAAATATCAGTCGAGTACGGCGGCAGCATCTGCTGCGACCACAAATCGGAGCTGAGGTAGCGCATTGCACCACTTTCATTATCCACGATCGTGAGACTTGGCCACATTTGGCCTCGCACGTAGCCCTCCTGCCACCCTTTAATAACGTCGATGTTAGTTGTGGGGCATAGGCGGCGAGATTTTGCTCCGCGCCGAAGACACCGGTCAGATGGTAGCAAACTCGCGTCCACCTTCGAAGGCCAAATTTGCTCAGAAGTTGCGGCCAGATACAGGAGGTCGTCACTGCCGTTGAACGGGTCCACGACAGGCCAGTAAATCAGCTTCGGAAGCGCAACAATCGCAGAGACCGGATTCGCGATCGCTGCAAGCAGATACCCGACACAACGAGGAGTGGCCGTACTGGTAAGGTACTCCGAAACTCGTTGCTGAGCAAGTAATTGAGCTTTGTGAGCTGATATCCAGAGGTGAGGAGACTGAAAGGGACGCCTCTCGTTCTGCTGAGACGTCTGCGGATCTCATCCAGGACGATGTTGGATAAAGATGCGAGGAGAATCAGCTCGTGAGCCTTTGCAACAAATTGAAAGCCATTCAGGATTATTGCTTGATTCCTTCCGCCGTAGTCGGTCGGATAGATCTTTCGCGCGTAGAGTGCGACTAGGCACATTGTCACGGCTATCGCGAGGAGGTGTATGCCACACCGCCATAGTGCTATCCAAACGCTTTTTACGAGAGCAACTTTGGGCTTCTCATTGATCTCAGTAGAATGCTCGGATGCTAATGCTCGGACGGTAGGCGATAGAGGCTTGGGGTCAGGCTCGATGCGACGGGCATCCAGGGGAACCTGCTTGTATGCGATGTACTCCGTGTCTCTTTGGCTCTGAAGGTGGAAGTCAGTGACTGAGTTCAGATCCACGGACTTTTACTTACATCCATCGTTGAGGATGAGTGAACCAACGTTCATCTGCCGCGATGCCAAATCAATATGCAATCTCATGAAAATAGAAGCTTTTCAACGAAAAGGCATTCCGAGCAAAACAGCGAGCAGACGACCGTAAAGTATATGGGCATGTGGCGCCTGTCACCTTACCTAGCTCTGCGCCATTTGTATAGCACCAATAGGCATTGCGTTAACACAGCCTTACTGCCGTCGTCTTGTTTGGTATTCGAATGCAAGATATGCGCCAATAGAAACACCGCTCATACAGCCTTGCTGCAGCCACATCCTCATACAGATTACCGTTATAATTCTGCATGGCTGGGCACTTGGCTTAAAGTGGGGGATAATCGTTCGAGACGAGACTACGTAATAGGATTCAAAGGTCAACTCATCTCTATTAGGTGCTTAGGAGCGGTTGATGAAATTCGAAACGGCCTTCACGTCTCATCTAGTTTCCAAAAACCAAATCAAGTATTCTATTGATCAGCAGCCAAGGGCATCCGTAACCCTAAGGAGCACGCGTCAGATGTTGTCCTTTGAAGATGATAAATGTGTAGCTAGGTAGGTTCAACTAGCTGAATGGCGCAAGAGCCAATGACCATCCGCGAACGAGCTTACATGATCCGCCACACGAGATGGCCTAGCGAGGCTTGGTACCCTGTAAGTGATCAACATCCATCCCGTGCAAGTTTCTGAAACTACGATGAAGCATTCGTTACATTAGCAAGAAAGCACACAGACAAAGGATGATTGAGGACTGGATGTATCAAAAATAGGTGCTATCGGCTGACAAGGGAGCGGAGAAGAATAATAAGAATGAGCGAAGAGACGAAGATAGGATTTTGGACCAACGAATCAATGCAATCCAGCGTCCAGGTAATAAACCGGTCTAGGTACCGATCTACCAACATAACTGTACCAAGACACCTAACCTTTACTCTCCCAGTAGTGTCGATCTAGAGCTTTCTCCCCGCCACAGACCTCACACAACCCTTCATACATCCGATTGAAGGTCCTATGTTTGCTGAAACATTTTTGGCAAAGGAGCACACTAGGAAATCGCGAATCTCGATTGTGATATTCGTAGACTTGGTCTCGCTCTCCTTTGAGCACATCTAATGAGCTGGTTTGGGACCAAGAGAAAGGGTTATCGGAACGCGATCGTGCAGGCGACTTTGGAGACGGCGGCTGAAAAGGCCAGACTGATCGGAGGCGCGACGGAGACGAAGGGTTAGATCCTGGTGATCGGCTGCTGGTTGGCGACATGCTCACGCTAAAATGTCTTCGAGACGACGCCTCGAAGATGGAATCGGTATTTCCAGGGAAGAAATTTTGAGGCATAGGGAGCTCTGCAGGTGATGAAGACTGAACAGGTGAAAGGTGATGACCCTCGACAATAGGCTGCGAGGACAGGCGACGTTGAGCCAAATCCGACCTCATCCGCTCGACTAATGGCTGAGACGCGACTTCGTTCCGGGCCATGGATACCCGTCGGATCATGTGGCTAGGTATATGTGACTCCGCCGATTTGTTGGAAGTCGCCACCCTTTGTAGAGCTTTAATGGAGGATTCTTTGTATGGGTTCGATGGTGCAAGACTCCAGCGTCTGTCGCTCGCGGCAGGCGCTGCGTCATTGGTACTGACTATCGAGTGGCGTTTCAGTCGGGCCATATCCAAAGCGCGCAGCTGATCTCGACGCTTCTCAGCATCTTCGTTTCCACCTAGCCAAATGGATGTGCGACGGGAAGGAGGTGGAAATGGAAACGGTGACTCGGAATTCTGCTCGATGAGATCTCTTAGCTCGGGAGAAGGCTGGAAGAAGTCTGGGCTGATAGAAGAACGCCGATCCGGAACGGCCTTGGGAGACTCCATCGATACGCCACAATGTTTGGAAGAAGTATGTCCGGATAGGAGTAATTTATGAAGGACAGAGGCACGGGGATTAGAACCAGGGCGTTCGAGGATAGGTTGTGCTTCCAAGCGTCGTGTGAAGGCTACAAAGTTGCAGTCAACTGCACCTGCCATGTACCTCCTCTTGCCGGGCCACAAGTCGAGAAAGAGCATGTTGAGAAGTGAGAAGAAAGACGGAAGGATAAGTAGATCACAGGTTAGAGGGCGAAATCAACAAGAAATATCCGCATTGAGATTGAGGCAATTTCTAGCTCACCTGAATGGTATATTACAGACCAAACTCTATCAAGTGAGATACCGAAGCACCCCTATGCATTCCTGTAGACTCCATCAACTTGTGTTTCTCAATTTACGTTTCTGACATCTCGGTGTCCTCCGCCTTCGCCAAGCCGTGCTCCTTGAGCAGGGCATCGATCTCATCCGCTCCCCAGAGATGGTGGTAGATCTTGCCATTCTTAGTCCTGCCTACTGTCGCAAACTCAACTATTGCGCTGTTAGATTCACTCGAGTATAAGTCGATATTGAGGTGAACTCACTCTTCTCGCTGCTCAGCTTCGTGGAATCCATCGTCTTACTTAGCACCTTGACCGCCAAGCCACATGCCTCCTTCAAGTCGTATTCTTCCTTATAGTCCTGCTTCAACAGACTCTGCGCGCTGGCGTTGTTGGCGCCTACACTCGTTGCCTTCCATCCACCATAATTGCCGCTAGGATTGCTTTGGTAGAGCTGGAACTGGCGCTGCGGGTCCCAACCAGCGTAGATGAAGGAGACACCAAAGGGCCGGAGACCGCCGTGCTGAGTGTAGCCTTGCTTGAGATCGCATAGGCGACGTACGAGCTGTTCGCAGGGGATGTCTTCGTTGTAGGTGAGGAGGTAGCGTTGGGCGGCTTGGCGGGCGTAGTTGATGAGGATGTTCGCATCAGCTGTCATACCTGCTACAGCGCAGATCATGTTGCTAGGCTCCGTTAGCTTGAAGTACGAGGGACGAACGTATGAGTCGTCTTACTCGTTGAGAATATAGAGCTTCTCTGCTGATGTATCTTGCTCCAGCAGCTTGCTCGTCACTTTCCTCTCGGCGGCGAGGACGATGCCATCTTGTGCGAGAATACCCAGCGCAGTACCAGCGTGTGATATAGCCTCCAATGCATACTCGACCTGGTAGAGACGCCCCTCTGGCGAGAAGATGGTAGTCTAGGTGGGTGTGAGCTGGTATTGATTGCGGCAGGGCTGCAGCGTATGGCTTACCCGTGAATCGTATCTTCTCGACATGTTGAAGTCTGGCAGCTACTGAGGATGAGAAAATCAGAGAATGTGCCTCAAGGCTGGATCGAAATCGTGGAGAGGGAGGGATTGAGGTTCACGCAGCAGTGTGATGGAGTTGAGCTCCAGGCACAAGCTCGATGCGCGTCTCGGCGACGGCGCCAGAACCCCCGGCCTTGGCACTTGTTTTCGTGACCTCGAGCATCATCAGGGTTTCATTTCTACTTCCACTTCACTCCTACCATCGCTGTGACCTCAGGATGCTCTCCTCCGCAAATCTCCCTCCCAAACCTCCACCTGGCGTTGCTCCCCTTCCTCCGGGATGGACTCAGCATAAGGCGCCCACTGGTATGGCACGCTCAGAAGCAGCTCAAACCTCTATCTAATCGCGATCTAGGGCACCCCTACTACTACAACATGGCCACGAAGCAATCCACATATACGCGACCCGTCTTTCAATCTCAAGCACCCAGCCCGCCGCCGCCACCAGTTACACCGTCCTCCCAAAACGCTCAGATCCCGAACGCATTTCCAGGTCCGTTCGGCGGAAACTTTGGCCAGCAGGGAAACTTTAGATCGCAAGGGGGCTTTGGACCACCGGGGAACTTTGGACAGCCTGGAAGCTTTGGTTCGCAGGGAAACTTCGGACCGCAAGGAAACTTTGGACAGCAAGGCAACTTGGTACCGCAAGGAAATTTTGGCCCTCAGGGAAATTTCGGTTCACAGGGCAACTTCGGTCAGCAGTATCAGGGCTTCCCAGGTGGACAGCACCGTGGCAATCACCGCGGTGGCCATAATTTCGACCGACGAGATGCAGAGAGACGGGCGAAAGATCGCCCAAAGCATCGAAAAGACATCCCTGGCTGCGCGCCATGGGTCCTAGTAAAGACGAAGCTTGGTCGGCGCTTCGTTCACAACACCGAAACAAACGAAAGCTTCTGGAAATACCCAGAGGAGGTCAGGAAAGGGGTCGTGGAGCTGGACAAGATAGAACGCGAGAAGAAGCAGCGGAAAGAATGCGGGGAACCCAACGGAGATGAGACGGAAGTACCTGTACAAGTGGAGAAGACCCAAGCTGATAAGGCTCAAGAGGAGACGGCCCAGGGAGCGGAGCCTAGGCCTGGCGCGTCAGAAGAGCGAGCCCAGGATGAAAACGGGGATTCTAGCGAGTACGAGGAGGTAGAGGTAACGGACGACGAAGAGGAGGACAACCCATCGAAACGGCAACGGACTGAGGAACCGGCTGAGGACCAACCTGTCGAATTCAATGAAGATGACATAGCGTACCAGCTTGCTGCGATGGGCCAAGACTACGGACTCGATCCAGGCGAATACGGAGACGGTGAAGATGGGGACTGGGAGGAAGGCGCAGAAGGCCTCCCTTTGACAGAAGAGGATTCAAAAGCGCTGTTCCGGGATTTATTGGACGACTTCCATATAAGTCCCTATCATACGTGGGAGAAGCTTATCGAAGAAGGGAAAATTATCGACGACGACCGCTACACGGCTCTCACGAACATGAAGGCGCGGAAAGAATGCTGGAGCGAATGGTCCAGAGACAAGGTCCAGGAGTTAAGAGAGCTACGCGAGAAGCAAGAGAAGAATGATCCCAAAATCCCATACATGGCTTTTCTGCAGAAGAACGCGACTCCGAAACTATTTTGGCCGGAGTTCAGACGGAAGTACAAGAAAGAACCTGAGATGAAGGATATGAAGGTCTCGGACAAAGACCGGGAAAGGTGGTATCGCGAGCATATCAATCGTCTTAAACTACCTCAAGCAACTCTGAAGTCAGACCTCACGGCTCTGTTGAAGGCACAGCCACTGTCAGTTCTCAATCAGTCAACTTCCTTGGATGCGCTTCCTCCTACTCTGCTAGGTGACATTCGATTTATCTCGCTATCTCCATCCACACGAGATTCGCTCTTAGAAACCTACATCGGTACCCTCCCAGCTGTCCCTGAAGGTGCAACAGCCTCTGCAGAGGATGACGCAGAGCTGGAGAAGAAGAGGGCTGAGCGAGAACGGCGAGAGAAGGCTCTCGCTGAGCGCGAGAAGAGGGTGCAAGCAGAGAAGCACAAGCAGCGACGGGATCTAGAGTTTGGGAGGGGCAGACTCCGGGAGGAAGAAATGGAGCTGGAACGTGCGATGAGAGTCAACAAAGATGGCCTCAAGGGGTATCTTGCTGAAGAATGAGACTGATCAGGGCACGTCGAGTTGGGTGTGTTACCCATGGCAACTTGTGTCTGCCATTAGTTCACTATGTATGTACCAGCCCCAAATTAGCATCAGTCATAGCATCAGTCATAGCGACCCAACCCATATCCAGTACCTCAAAGATCACATTTTGATTGACCTGCCCAATCGAACCTATGTTTGTCATGAAGAATCATGACTTGAATTTGTTAACATTAATGTATTAGATTCTAAATCGGTGACCCATTCCCGCCAACGCTTCGCTCAAACGACATTCAAACCCAAGACGCTCATAGAATCACGAAATCAGAATCGGCCGTTTAGAAAAACCCCATTTCTCATCATGCCTTTGGCTGCTGCGGCAACACAGGCGCCGGCCCAATACTCTTCGGATCACTCGGCCCCATCGCCGGTAAACTCGACTGCGCCGGCGTCGTGGTCCAGGGTGCAACGGTGTGAATCCCATCGTAGAAAACGCGCGCCATCTTCACGTAGCCATTGTCGTTGGGGTGGGTGCCATCAGATTGCATGTCGGCCATACTCCACCCTAAATTGCATCAGCTTTAACTTTCCAAAATAAAAGACATGTGGTAGGTGGTTTCACTTACAAGAGCTATGATTATCAACCATGAAAACAGGCTTCTTCAGGTCACCTCGCAGTATCTCAACAACATCCGCAAGAAGCGTGTTATACCCCTTGATCACAGCTTCCGCTTTCTTGTTACCGTTTGGCGGAAGCGTGGAGACAACGACGACGGCGTTAGTCGCGATGCTGAGGATGTAACTGATGAAGTTGTACATGTCATTTGCCATAGCGTCTGTATGATTGTCAATCTCAATTTTTGTCAACCAAATAAAGACCACGTACTCGGATCATGGCCCTGCAGCGCGTCATTTGTCCCTGCAAGCACAAGGACTACATTTGGCTTCTGCTTCAATGCTGTTTTCAGCCCCGTCTGGTTCTGGACCTGGCTAATCCTTAGACCGGGGAAGCCGTCGCATTCGTTGTCGCCCATTTGGCCGCATTTTTTGCTACCTGGAGCGCGTCGTCAGTTCTCGTACTGATAGTCAAAGAGCATAGAAGCAGAATTGGGGAATCTACGCACCAATCATATTCACCTGCCTCCCCTCTGCCACTAACGCGCTCCTCATCGCTCGCCGAAACCCATTTCCATACGCCGAGCCTTGGCCATACACGATCGAGGCTCCGATAGCATGGATGCGGAGAGCTGGTGCCTTGGCTGCTTGTGCAGACCGTGTGATCGCAAGAGCATTGTCTGCTTCGGTGTTTACTGGTATCGCAGAGACTGGGCGTTTGTCAGAGAAAGTCGAGTTGGAATGCGGCTCTCAGCACGTGTTAAGTCAACTTACCGGATAAAAGCGGAATGAAGCACACCAACAAGCTGCTCGCTCCCCAAATCATCTTCACGTTCCTATTTCAGCACGAACCGCGTAGCTATATGTACGACTCCTCGCCGGTCGCCTTTGAAAGATAAGACAGGAGCCACCGAGGTCGGAGTTCACGATCCAGATCCCAAATCAGTCTCTGATGGCGAGGAATGCAAACACGCGCAGCGAGACCCCAAGAACTTAAAGATAAGAGAAAAGACGCGTACTCCGTATGTACGTTGGACGACATGACAGTAGAGTTACATTAAATACCTCATACTCACGTCTTATTTTATATTCTACATCCTAACGTTCACTGCCCGCACACGCCCTGACTTGCCCGCTTTCGGGTTGCAGGCCCGGCCCTGTCATGTCTACGTTCGGACAGCAGTATCGAATCCATCCTGCAGGCGCAGGCTAGGCGTATAGCGCTTCGTATGCGTATATCGGGCATTGGCTTATTAGCCACGTGGAATCTCGAATTTCGAGCGGGAGATAGCGGATCAGTAACACGGCCATGTTAGTGGGTATCGCCGTTGTGAACACAGGGGATCATGAGGCCTCTCGCTGACACCTCTTCTGGGCTGCAAGGCGGAGTGCGACATCGCCGGCGACAGCACAGAATAGCCGCTCGTGGTCTCAATACTATAATCTACCTGGTAGATCGTTGATTGCCAGCACGCACTGTGTGCGGGGAATCCTGAGAGATAGTTGTGGATGTATGGATTGGAGAGGTTTCAGCAACAGTGGTGGTACAGAGTGAAGTGCGACAGTATGTACAGAACGGTTATTGTTTTCGTGATGCGCTAGAGTTGGTGTTGGTGAAAGAAGAGGGGTGAGGAGATGCAGTGGCAGAGCTGGTGAGACGACGCTGAGGTGGGCGGAACTCCAACGAGCATCCATGCCTTCCGTCTTTTTTTTACTGCAATTAGTTACTTATGACTCGACAAAGCACACAGGTCCGGAATTCTCGCTGTTTGACAAGTTCAGGAAATGCCCATATAGCTATGAGTTATAACAGAAGAACGTAGAGGCAAGCGTATTTCTAGTGGTAGTACATGCGCACTAGGTCCTCCCGAAGATACGCTAGTTAGCAATAATTACTTCATGCGGACAAGCTAGTCCGTCCATTCTTCCAGTCCAGTAATCACATGAATTTGGTGCAGTATCCCTGCCGTTCATTAGACTAGAGGTTTCTATATATAAACTTTGATCCGGGGTGGTATTAAGAGTACAAAACAGCGGCAATTGATGACCTAGTGCTAGGTTTGCCTCCGGCGCATAGCAAAAGCTCCGCAGAGTGCACCTTTGATCATCTGCCTCGCTGTCCACTTGAAGCCGAAGGACGTCAGACTTATAGATTTTAGTAGAAAAGGGAGATCGACACATGCAAAATACAGATCCTGCCTTGCTTGCCTGTCCAGGAACTTTTCTTGGGCGACGATTCTACCATCGGGCTGCCAGATTCACCTTCGATTCGGGTTTCGGATCAGACGGCCGTTGTCCTGATGAGATGGCTTTAAACCGGCCAGCTCGTATCGATACACGACACTGACGCTAGGCTGCGCAACATCGTCCAGACCATCCATGCAAGGGTGACAAATAATTGGTCACCGACTTATGACTCAATGCGCCCCTTGAAGCTTTTGAAGACAGCTTCCCATTCACTCGGATTCGATCTCGCCCATGCCTTCACGACCTCGACGCCTTCTCGATCTTCCCGCATGTGGTGCAAGGAGGACGTTCCGTTCAGCACGACGATGCCTAGATTCATGACTAAGCTATACAGCGCAATCGGAGCGGGAACACCGGTAGATTCGGCAATCGTGGCAATCTCGTTGCATCCCAGCAGCTTTAGATTACCCGTCAAAGTCCAAAATGATTCGTAGATGATGTCGTTCTCTGCACAGAACGCTCGCAATTCGACATCATGCCCGGTGGCGGGGTAGAACCGATTCTGAACGACCGAAGGCTTGACCTTTGAGGTCTTGTGTATCTGTTCGAGAGTCTCTAAGTCCACGTTGGAGATTCCGAGCGAGAGGATCTTCTCAGGGACGAAGGCCTCTAAGACGTGCCAAGCCTCCAAAGTCTGCGTTAGTGTTGGAAGTGGGGAATGCATCAGCACGCAGTCGATATAAGATCCAACTTCGGAGTCCTGCAATGGGCGAAGTTTCCTGAGTGATGAGGCTACCGACGTTTCGATCTGCTTTTGCAGAGAATCTGCGGCGTTGTAGGGCATGTTATTCCTGTCTTGGCCAGCGAGTGATGTGTATTTAGTCTGAAGCTATTTAAGGTTAAAAGAAGATATCGTTGGGATAGAACTCAGCCTTGGTATCCATTTTCGTACTTACATAGATGTCTTCCCGACGAACCACGCCATCTTTGTAGGCTTCCCGCAGGGCTTGTCCTACGAGCTCTTCACGATAATGCCGGGGCTGTGCGGCGGTGTCTACAGCTCGGAATCCTGCAATCAAGGCTTCTTTCACCAGCTTCGTCGTGTTATCTTTCTTCCAAGCCGTTCCGTAGATGAAAGCTGGCGAGAGTGAAGATAGAGACGACATCGCAGCTCTGCCCCCGCTTGAAGCCATGATAGCCCGACCTGCAAGCTACTGGAAGGACAGATGAAGGGATCTTGCTCGAAGGACTACTCGACTGGGATGATCAGGCTAAGCTAGATGCAGTACGTCAACGTGCACGAATGGAGTGGTGGAGTACACCTCAGAGGGACAAGCATTGCGGTGGGGTTTCGGTGTATCAAGCCAGCATGGCGCTACTCCGAACATGGCATAGCTCTTCACGTGATCAAAATGCTCATGATTTAAACAGCAAGACATTGCTTTATAGGAAGAGCACGACGTTGCAGTACCGAGGTCTCGGAAGAAATGAGCTTCGGAAGTATTTCTTCCCTGCAGTCCGCTGCTGTTCCCGTTCTATTCCGCCGGAGTCTGGAAGATTGAGAGAACGGTATCACATTGGGATGAATTAACGCGGAACTATCCCATACACTCCGGATAGCCCTCGTGAGCGCCGGTCACATCAAACGGAACATATGTCGGAGCCGCATACCCGTGCGGGGAAGCCGTTGGTGGTTTGAGGGTCGTGTCAGTCAGGATATAAAGACCCACTCTTGTGCCCATCCGAACAAGCTCTGGTTGACGATGGCACGATGAACATGAGAGATCGGAACAGACTATACGGCAGGACTCTCGGGAGTGTTAGGGTTTCCGGAAGTGAGTACAGCTCTTGAGGGAAGAAACGGAACTTGGACTAATCGTCAGGAAGTTGATGTAGGGACGAAATCCGAGACACTGTAGTAACACCACCGTCGTAACAGAACGGAACGGATCCCTATACAGAAACCTTCACCGGAGAAATGGCATCCATAGTAGTTAGCCGGAATTGCATTGAATGCGGGACGGAACGCTTCTCCGATTCCACTCCCCGGTGTGGAACGATTGATGACTGACACCAATATCCCGATCGTGAGGGAGCGGAACGAAACTTCAGAGAAAGCGAAATGGAGGAACCAGCATCCATCGCCATTAACCGGAACCGCGTTCAGTACGGGAAGGAACGCTTCTCCGACTTCCACCTCACGGTGTCGAACGATTGATAACTGACATCACCATCACCATTGTGAGAGAGCGGAATGGAGCCTCCACAGTAACTATCACCGATAAATCGGCGTCCAGCGCTATCAATCGGAGCCGCGTTAAATGCGGGACGGACCGCTTCTCCGACTTCCGCTTCCCGGTGTCGAACGATCCATGGCTGATATTGATATCACATCGTGAGAGAGCGGAATGGGGTCTTGCGTAAGAAACATCAACGGAGAATCGGCATCTAACGATGTCAACCGGAACCGCGCTCAGTATGGGCCGGACCGTTTCTCCGACCTCCAGTATCCGGCGTGGAACGATATTGATACCGTATCGTGAGAAAGCGGAGCGGAATCCTACGGAGGAAGCATGACTGGAGAGCCGACATTCAGCGCTGTCAACAGGACCCGCGTTCAAGACGCGAAGAATCGCTTCTCCAGCTTCCAGTTTCCGGCGTCGAACCATCGATGCTTGAGTTCGACCTCACATCGTGAGACAGCGGAACGAATATCATACGCAGTGACCATGAATGGGGAACCGGAATGAGAATGGTAAGATGGAACCGGTTTGACGGCGGAACCGAGAGTTTCTCCGATCTCCATTCCCCGGCATCGAATGATTGATAACTGATATTAACGCCACTATTGCGAAAAGTGGAAGGGACACGGAATCTTTCACACGAAACCGACGGGATTATGCGGCTCCCCAATTACTGAACACGGAACCGGACGCTCTAAGCAAAGGCACAACGCTGTTGGAAGCGGAACCGTCCGACTGAGCGGAAAGCTTGAGGTCAGATGGAGTGATCCGTGGACCAAAATCCGAGAGAACCCCTTGAAAATCGGGAAAATATACTTTACTCGGAGAGATACCGGTAGAAGGCCCTAGGCTGCGAAAGCTCCTTACCTCAATATCGAGTGTCCTCCCTTTCACCCTCACCCAGCCTTGGCGAAAGCTTGATGCGAGCCTGTCTTACCATTGTCTCGGTTCTAGAGGAATCTCAATTCCCTTAAAAGCTTCCGAGATCCTAGATCTTGGATCTTCGGACAAGAGATCTGTGGAGAGATTCCATTTCCCCAGAACCTCCTCTCGGAAATTTCATTCTTTAACCCGTCGATTCAGAACTTCGTCAGTGCCAATTCAGTACCTTTTCCCGGTACCTTCCTTTGACTATTTTGCCCCAATCGAAGAGAACACTATTTGGAACGCTCCTTGCGATTTCCAGAGTACTGGATGGCCGTTGTGTCGAATTGTGGTGAAGTGCCAGAACCTAGGTTTGTAGGTCACGTGAGACACTCAAGATATCTGGGAATCAACCTTATCTCATCAACGGGAACCTGCATAATCGGTCGGCCCAGCCTTGCTTTGCGATCAAGGGTGTCTCCTGATGGTAATGTCAGGAGTGTGGTGGTTCGAGGAAGAATGAGGAGAAGTTAGGGGCCCGGCCACCTCCGCCCACTCAAGCGAGGAAAAAGTCAGCCCATTGTCTTTCCACAACACCCGCCAAGGATCACTGCCGTCACCCCATCGCAACGTGAGCAGGCCACCTTTGCCCATGGATCAGCAACATTTCCATACAAAACAGTCCAAACATGTAAAAATCCATACCGAACCTGCTGAGTAAACTACCTGCTGCGGATGCCGTCTCCTGACATCTGCTCCGTCGTTTGTTCTAGGTAGACGTGCCAACATGACCCCATAGTGAGAATACGGTAATGTTTCGTGGCATTTCACGCCTCAGGTGATGCTACGCGATAGGACTCACAGCCCCATAGTTTCTCTGACCTGTCTTCGTGCTGCTGATATATAACTTCTCGTGCTACACCTCACTGTCTCTCCCATCATCATCAAGCATCAATACAGGGCATTCACACCGGTTCCAACAATCTCCAATCAACCACACATCTCTACTCCGGCTACTCACGAACGAACAAAAAAATTCGATCGACTCTCCTCTTACGCCAAAAAGTGTATTACTAAAAATCACATCTCATCGACGAATCAATAACGCCCTTTAACGGTCTTAATCTCGATTCGACATATAATCCCAAAAAAATGCCTTCCGCAACACCCATCCGAACCTTCATGCGCTCCGCATCCCGCTACCTCACCGAGCCGCACCCATTTGCGCGGAACCCAGTCACCACACCAGCGCACCGCCACTACGCGCCGTTCTTCATCAAGCGCGCCGCTGCGACCGCCGGAACGTAAGCAACTCTCCATTTTGCGCCTTCTTAGAGCAATCCCACCAACTCTACCAATAGTATGATCCCCTTCTACGGCGTAGTTCTGTTCTGGCCCATCCCCGTCGCCGCCCTCGGCCGCCAAATCGGGATCTGACTTGCTGAATCCCTCGTTATCGCTGTCGACGGCATGGGCCCCTCAACCTACCAGGGCCAGGCCTCGGTCCCATGGGAGGTCACCGACATGAAGACTCCCGACGAGATTGAGCGCGATCGGAAGGCGTCGGCTGATGCGAGGGAGGTTATGGACTTGATCCTCGGCATGGAGTTCGATGGTTGAGCATGGTGTTCTGCCTTCTTGTAGAAACCTTTATGTTTGGGGGTTTGGTGTTTATGTTCCGAGACGAATCGACTTTGATGCATGGTTTGCTGGAGTTCTGGGGCGTTCGGGGTGTTGAATGCCCGCGGCGGCTTTGTTAGTTCTTTTTAAGCATAGCGCGTTCGAATATGATCAAAATTTCAGATCAAATATATCATTCAGGGCACAGTGACAATGACCATTGATTGTATTAGGGGTCCAACTTAACTCCGATTGAGGGTGTACATTGAAAAGGAACAGGAGGACCAAAGCATTAGGGAATCTTAGAGACTGAACATGGAGACAAGCAACCTTTGATACACAGAGAGAGTCCTATTACCCAATGCAAGAAGACCAATGATCCGACAATGCCGCTTAACGCAGGACGAAGGAAACTCCAGAGAAGTTGACTAAAGGGAAGGCCCTCATCCCTCAGGCACCTAGCGGCCAGCATACAGCCGCCCTTCAAGGGAACATGGAATCATCCGGCATGACGAAACCCTTCGAGTCGAAATCGCGGCGGATGTAATCCGTCATGGCGTCAATCTTCTTGCGCTGAATATGCAGAGCTCCACCTTGGAGATCTCTATCCCGCTGGCTCATGTGGCTGTCGGCTATGGATAGAACCGATGGTTTCGGGGAGGTAGCACCTTCGATGATGGTGAATCCCTCTTCTTGAGCAATATCCGAAACTGCCTTGGGGTGGATTCCAGCGGTTTTCAAGGACCCTTCCTTGCTGCTAGGAGCTTCAGAATGAGGATATCGAGGATCGCCATGGACTTCCGGGGTGATCTTGAAAGACGCGTTTCGTCCCGGTGGGACTCCTCCCACAAGAACCAGGAGTAGCTTGGGCTGGAGAGCTCGAACGATGAGGTTGTTAGCTTCGAACTCGATGGTCAGAGTTTCCAAAGTTGACTTGGACAAAGAGCTGCTGGATTGTGCGATATCCGAGTCCAGACTGGCCTGATCATGAGAAAGTTTGGAGGCGATGGCTTCTTCATGCTCCTTCCAAGCCATCGAGATGAGGGCTGCCTGGTCTCTCAAGTCCTTGATGTCGACCGGCACAGAATACGCTAGAAGAGTTCCATTGGGTGACATTACACTGGTATGTTAGCGGGCTTTCGAGGCGCGGACGGCTGCATCGCGTACAACATGCGTGGATATAGTTTCGGATCCACATTCTTCGCCAAAAGTTCGCTAAGTTTCTTTGCGTTCAACATTTTGAGAGTCTCTAGAAATGGCGCGGTTTAGTATGGGGTTGGAGATATTGCAAAGAACATGAGGCACGCGACAGTGGTAAATATGTTATATCGGATGAGCTCAAAGTCCGAAAGATAGATACGTCGACGCGAACGCCTTGAGACCAGTTTCACGACGGGTTTGCGCCTAAGAACAGGATGGAGAATTGGAGAGAGGTGAATTTAAACAACTTACACCAACACGTCGCGCCGCGGCGCTGTGATAAGAACTGAAGTGGAAAGATTTCAACGTCCAACACGAGAGAAAAGGGTCGACAGAGCTCTCCAGAAGGGCATAGTCAAGGCGCCGGGTCTACCAACGTGAGAGGTGAATGCAATGCGGAGCTTTGGCGCATTGTTGATGACGGTGTGACGAGACAGGGCAAGACGTGGGAGCTCAGCCTCAACTGGAAGGCGCTCGGACGTGGAGTAACTTTTGACCGAGACACGGCACGTGACCATATCTCTCATCGTCCGAACATCCTCAAATCCTATCTGCGCTGCTTTTTCCGGCCTCTTAAAAGCTTTATCTGAATCACAGTGTGCCTTCGATTAGTAGCGAATGGTATGTCTGTTATTCAGGCTTGCAAGGCACGAGAACGCCGGGAGGGCACGCTGGGCATGAAGAAAGTGGCACACTCATCAAGCCCGTGTGTAGTGCGTCAACAAGTTTCCACATAGCCCAGGGCAAAGAGCTTCTATCTTCTTTAGTTTCCTGAAAATACATTGAAGCACCCTAAGCAGTGGCAGACAGGTGTACACATGAGACGGCTTGTTTTAGAATTAGTGTGCCACCTTTTCCGTGCCCCGCGTGGATGGCCCGAGAACGTGGGGTTGATTAAGCTCCTGCGCGTCATCTATCACTACAGCGCGCTCTCAATCCTTCCACTCCATTCAACCGATGCTTATATTCAGCCGACTGTCTGCGAAATCATACAATTCTAAACCCACATCTACTTTTCTCTCACGAGCTTCCAACCTTTCTTTGAGACGACCATTGGTCAGGACCTTCGCAATCATGGCTACCAACACGAGCTCCTACAAGCTGAATCACTCGATGCAAGCTCTTTCGCTTTTGCACTTACTACACAAATAGAAATGAATCAATGCTAACATTGGGGCAGGATTCGGGTCAAGGACCCAAAAGTCTCCGTGAAATTCTACGAACTCCTTGGCATGAAGCTCATCAACAAAATCGAGAACAAGGATGCCAGGTTTGACCTCTATTTCCTTGCATACGACACTCCCAAAGCAGTCAACCACGGCAACCATTGGACAGATCGCGAGGGACTCATCGAACTCACCCACAATTATGGCACGGAGAATGACCCGAACTACAAGATCGTGAATGGCAACAGCGAGCCTCATAGGGGATTTGGACACACTTGCATCTCGGTGGACAACATACAAGCTGCTTGCAAGCGATTAGAAGACGCTGGAGTCAAGTTCCAGAAGAAGCTGGCCGACGGGAAGATGCACCACATTGCGTTCGCATTGGATCCTGACAGTTACTGGGTTGAGATCATTGGCCAGAAGCCTGTCGAGGAGACAAAAAGTGTCACAGAAACCGATGTGGAGACATATCGAATGGTAAGTGTGGTGGATTGTGATGGTGGAGTTACGCTTACATGACGTACCAGAACCATACCATGATCCGCATCAAGGACCCGGAGATCTCGCTCAAGTTCTACCAAGACGTCATGGGAATGGACCTCAAACGAGTCACGGAGAGGACCGCGGGCGGCTTCAACCTCTACTTCCTGGGCTACGGACCACCAGCCGTGCAATCCGCGAACGGCCACAATCCTGTTGCAGACCGCGAGGGCCTACTGGAGTTGACATGGAACTATGGAACGGAGAAAGATCCAAACTTCAAATACCACGATGGCAATGCGGAGCGGCAAGGATTTGGCCACATTTGCATCTCAGTGGATGACTTGGACGCTGCTTGCGCCCGATTCGAGGAGAAAAAGGTCAACTGGAAGAAGAGGCTCACAGATGGCAGGATGAAGAACATTGCCTTCGTTCTCGGTATGTCATTCCTATTTGTATCGTTATAAGGCATAGATAACTAAAGAATCACACTCAGATCCTGATGGCTACTGGATTGAGGTTGTTCAGAACGAGAAGCTCAAGAACCGAAGCAACTGGTGATTGAGTTACCAGACGTCGAGATCCAGCAACATTCATCAGATTGACTCAGGCATCCAACTTTGCATGCATTGGATAGCTCAAGGAGTCGGTATCCTATGTAGCTTCTTTTACCGAATGGACAGCCTAGAAATGATTACAATGCCTTGCCATAGAAATCCGTACACCTCCCTGCGACTGTCTATGGGGCTCCAACGTTCTAATAGAAACGGACATAGTTCCAATCTGCGGCCTCCCCATTGACGCTGTCCGGGGTAGCCTCGCGAGCTTACAAAGGTACTAGAAGTCCAAATGCCGAACTTCTACCTTATTCGGAATGCTGAAAATACTATGAGGCTCCTCATGCAGCCGTAAACGAGTGTACGGATTCCTATGACGAGGCACTGTATTGTCTTCTCTTTAGCCATCACGTTGCATATTGGGTGACGCTCCTTTGTTTCATTTCACTAGCATGGAACAGCGTGGGGAAGGTGCGGGAGCGGGGTAGTTCTCTTGCCCTCTTTGGGATAGCTCGCCATTCCTCACCACTCAGCTGACTTCCATCATCGCAGCACCTGCACCACCTGCAGCTCTCACACAGGCGAGCTTATGGTACATTCGCCGATAGCGGCCCGGTAATTGCTCCGCTGAATAAAGCCAGCAAACGTCTCTAGTCGCGTCATTCTCGCTTTCCTTTTGCCGCGTCTTCGCTTTCTTCCCATCTGACTCACTTCTTTCGCTCTTTCATACCTCGACATGCCCATTGCCGTGCCCAGCAACGGAGCGTCGACTCCAAAGCCAAAGATCCTCATCCCAGAGAAGGTCTCTCTAGATGGATTGGCTTTGCTGCAAGCCTCATTCGAGGTTCACGAGAAGAAGGGATTGAGCGCGGAGGAGCTCAAGGCCATCATACCCGAATACGAAGCCCTCATTGTCCGGTCTGAAACTAAAGTTACGGCTGATCTGCTCAATGCGGCCAAGAGACTGAAGGTCGTGGCCAGAGCTGGCGTTGGCGTTGACAATGTCGATGTCGGCAGTGCGACGAAGCATGGGATCATCGTGGTGAACTCGCCTGTAGGAAATATCAATGCTGCTGCGGAGCACACGATTGCGTGTAAGGACCAGTCTACTAACCTTAGACATCTACTTACTCTGCTTAGTGCTAATGGCAGTCGCTCGCAACATTGGCGATGCAAGCTCAAGCATCAAGGCTGGAAAATGGGAGAGGAGTCGTCTGGTGGGCGTGGAAGCAAAGGGAAAGACGCTTGCAATTGTCGGTCTCGGAAAAGGTATGTGACTTCTGAGCCATCTCGAGACGCAATCTGATGTGGAGTAGTTGGTCTTACCGTGGCTCGTATTGCGAATGGCTTGGGAATGAGTCTGATTGCATATGGTAGGTGTTCCCTCCCTTTCCAACTCCAATCTAACTGTCTAGACCCATACGCAAATCCTTCTCTTGCGGCAGCAGCTTCAGTCACCTTGAGACCGGCCTTGGCCGAACTTCTCAAAGAAGCCGACTTCTTGACTCTACATACTCCTCTCATCGCATCGACCAAAGGCATGATCGGAGCCACGGAATTGGCTACAATGAAGAACACCGCGAGAATACTGAACGTTGCAAGAGGTGGTATGATTGACGAAGCGGCTCTTCTGGATGCCTTGAACGCTGGGACCATAGCTGGAGCTGGCATTGACGTCTTCACTTCCGAACCACCAGAGGCTGACTCGACTGCATCACGTCTCATATCACATCCCAAGGTTGTAGCCACCCCGCACCTTGGCGCATCAACGGTAGAAGCCCAGGAAAACGTATCGATAGACGTCTGCCAGCAGGTCATCGCAATTCTGTCAGGAGAACTTCCCCGCTCAGCCGTCAATGCTCCCATCATCCTACCAGAAGAATACCGCACTCTTCAGCCATTCGTACAATTGGTGGAAAAGATGGGGTCGCTCTATACCCAACACTACAGCCCTCACATCAACCCGAGCTCTAAATCCTTCCGCACAACTTTCGATCTGACGTACGAGGGTGCACTTGCCACTCTCAATACTACTAAACCACTCTTCGCCGCTCTCGTCAAAGGCCTACTTACTCCCATTACCTCGTCCGATGGCTTGAATATCAATATCGTCAACGCGGAGATATTGGCTAAAGAACGTGGCATCCTTGTCAACGAGAACCGCAGCCGTGAAAACGTCGAAGACAAGCCCTACTCCTCTTTCGTCACCCTCCGCGCTCGCACCTCTCGCTCAACGTCACAATCCCGGACTCCTTCTCCTGAGCTAAAACGAACGATTTCTCAGGCTACTATACCGCAAGACCAAGACGACCAAGTCATCCAGGGATTCGTTTCCGCGAACAAACCGTATATTTCCAGATTGGACCGCTTCAAGGGCGAGTTTATTCCTTCTGGCACTCTGATCATTTGCCGAAACTTCGACTCCTGTGGCAAGATTGGCTTCGTAGGCTCTGAGCTTGGCAAAGCGGGCGTCAATATCAAGTTCATGAATGTGGCGCCGCTGCATGAGGACGAGGAGGGTAAAGAGGGTGACACCGAAGGCAATGAAGCTCTCATGATTCTTGGAGTGGACAGGCCGGTAGGCGATGATGTCGTGAAGGGACTAATCTCAGAACAGGGCGTGTTGGAGGTGAGCGTTGTCACTTTGTAAGAATGGAGGACGAATACAATTTAACTACAGTAGGGATTCCCTACGGCCCTTTTCAACATAATTATCGTGTACTGAAAAATGGGATGCATGGCAAGCGACAGGCACAATCCGAAAAATCTTAGGGAGCATTGGGATGACTTCAACGTCATATACACCGCATAGCATTATACAGTACTAATATACGCCTTCTTTCAAGGCTAGTACATGGTGTTCCACCGTTCATGATTATTTTGATACCACCCCAATGTGCACACTGTCCAATAAGTCTCGCTGCTACGAGACTGCGCAGACCTGGCGTGCCCTCCCATAAAGTGCTAAGAATAAGAGGTTAGGGTTAGTTGTGGCTGCAGCAAGGCTGTCTTGGTTCCATCTTTATTGGTATATATTTGGCAGCCACGAAATGACATAAGATGGCTGCAGCAAGGCCGTATTAGCCTTTATATCCAATGCCTTCCCAGTCGCCCTGAAAATGGCCACGTCCTTGAAGTCATTGATGCCCAACGTGTCCCCAATAAGACGACTTTACACATCCCCAGACTGCTGAGCTTTCGATCGTCTTCAAGACATGGTGACACAGCATGGGGCGTAGAATTGCATCGTCTGAACGAGCGTGCCCAAGTCAATATGCAGCCTGGCTCGCATGTTTACGACCTTGGGGATCATTCACACCAATAGACCTTGCATTCGCAAGTGAGGCTGAACATGACAGCACGCCTCTTCTGACGTACATATACGAATGCTGTCCGCATCAGTTTACGCCTGCAGTGTTGACAAGGCCACCAATTTGTCTGCTAGCCTTATCGTGGCCATGGCCGATATTGCCGGCCTCGCAATGGCAATTCCTCAACTTCTAAAATCTGTCCACGAAGTGCATCGTTTCTCGTCCGACCTGATACAAAAGGTTAAATACGGTCCAGAATGTGTAACCGATCTCTCAACGCAGGTCGAAAGCATTATTGGCATCACAAAATAACTTCGACAGAGTAGCAGCGCAAGGGTAGACACGGACTTTTCGAAGCGGCTAGTCAAGAAAGGGGACGACCTCAGGCTACTCGTGGACAAGTTGATCTTGGTAGCAAACGATGGCAAAATGACGTTGTTAGAGAAATGGAAATTAGGTGTTTTGTTGAAAAGGAAAGAAGAGCCGATTGAAAGAATAATGAGAGATATACTCCAGGAGATATGCTTGTTGGTTCTGCATTTGCAGTTAGATTCGAACACCATTCAGGTGGCACAGCGGGTGAGTGGGGCCAAGCTCTCAATAAATACTATATCCTTGAAAGGCAATAGTTCTAAAATCTTCGTCTACACAGCTCGACACGATGATGCCATCCAAAAGCTCTTCCTTACCTCCAAAGAGCTTGGGATTTGTAGGGCGAGCTGCCGTCTTCAATGAGCTTGAACAGAAGCTAAAGTCTGCGACGATTCATACGCGTGCGGCGGTCGTCGGACTTGGTGGCGTTGGGTAGGTGGCCGCTCTCCCACAATCAAATTACGAGCTGAACCGCATCGCAAGCAGCAACTTCTATCTAGATTCAACACACAGGAACCAGGAAAGCCAAACCAAATGGAAATGTCGAACATGCAACGCTTTTTGCAAGGGCCGCTGTCTTATACTCCTGGGCACCTCCATCTAGATCGAGAGCAGCAGCTAGAAGAAGCATTACGGCAATTAGAAGAAGCATTGCAGCACCGAGATCAAGAGGTGAACCACCTCAGAACGGAACGTGACCGGCTCCTACGATTTGGCGTTGAGCCGAGGCCAATACAAGACGCTATCAAAGGTGCGGACGCAACACAGCGTGGGGCTCGCCCACCTTTAAAAGAAATGTCCAAGCCTCCTGAGCTGGCCTTTGGTACGTCTATTGCCTACCCCTGTATATGTTTAGCAACGTTAATAGGGCCATCAGAGTTCGAAGCAGTAGCAAAACCACGGAGCTACTTTACTAAAGGCAGATTCTTTATGGTCCTATGGTTTGAACCCGAAGGGAATGGCTCGCACGTAGGCACACGAATCCGACGGTTTATCGTCCTCCGGTCATGGTCTCATTATTGTATCTGTGTCCCAGTACATACTTACGGAAATCGAGGTACAGCCAAACCAGGAATCACGCCAGGCGATCATGCCGCTTCGGTTCTAGTCGATGGCTCCTACACCCTCCAGGACAGCGAAGAGGAATTGACTAAGGCGCCTATCCATGTCGTTCGTGAAAATTTAGCTGTTTCAATAGACCCGGCGTCAAGGATCAATTTTGCGAAGGTCTACACTGTGGACTATAATTTGAGGGTCAAGAACATCGGTAGAATTCATCCACCCGATTTGAAACATTTTGAGGCACGCTTCACAGAAACCTTCAACGTATCCGTCAATATACCGACGGTACAGCGCTCCATGCAAGAAACAATTTCTCGTATAGAGAGCTTCATGCGCCAGCATGGAGAAGCTTCCGAGAAACAAATTCCCATCAACAAAGCTTTCATTCGAAAGCTTTCAACTCAGTATCAAACTAAAACCGGAAGATGTAGAAATTCTCAGGCGCAGGCATTCCTGGACACTAACAGTGCCGTAAATCTTATCACTTCAGAGTTCGTGAAAGTCCACAACATGGCTATCTCTGAGGAACCGAACGAAGAGCTATGCCTCCTCGATGGAACTCGGATCTTCGTGGCAGGCTGTGTCAATTTAAACTGGTCCGAAAATACGCTCAAAACTTTATCTACGAAATTCTTCGTGTGTGAGGGCACATGGCCATTCGATCTTGTGTTGGGGCAGCAGTGCGTTCTGAAGCACGGCCTTATCTCCGTGAAACCTATTCCGTTTGATGTGCAACCTCACAGCCAGGTCGAAATTCAACCTCAGGGTAAAGAGCGAGACTATGAAACACTTGATCCCAGTACGTTGCAAAGGACTATGTTGTCAGATATTCGGTTTGGTTCCTCGCTGACAAATACAGGTTATCATGTTAGAACAAACGCACGCCGCTTTTTCAGAAAGGGAAAGGTAGGTTTGAGATGATTTCGAAGAGGTTCCGGCTGATTTACTCGTCCAGGTGTTCTCTACTCTGTTTAGCGAAGCAATGGGTGAATCCTCTTCCAACCAACTTTCTCTTCGGACCAACAGAAACGTCGCGGAAGTGCAATACGGTGGTAGGGTATTTACCCAGTTACGGCGTTTTGGTAGGAAAGACCCGGCCTTGAGTCATTTGGTTTGGCTAACAGATATTCAGTGGTCGTTGCCGAACGCCCGGGATTTTGCTATGCCTGGTAAGCCGTCCTTCCCTCACATGCAAGTTCACAGTCTTTAATCGAACGAAGTCCCATCTTTACATACAGTGATAAAGGCACCCTGACACGCGGCTGTAAGGTATCGGAGCATTGCGTTGCATACTATGTCGGGCTGCAGGAGCCAATGCTCCTGCCAGGAGAGACTGGCATAGTAAAACAACCTATCGGAGTCGTGCCTCCACCTGGACATATCGAAGCAATGAATTCTGCGAGCCGTATACGTTTCGGGATGGTCAACCCCGTCCAACACAACATCAAGGCCAAAGATCTCGGCAGCGTAGCCAATGCCGATCTAGAGCTGTTAGTAACTTACTACAATAACGAGCTCCAAGGGTAGACCCCCACACTACTCGGGCCTTTCCAAGCCCCCTGCGCAGGCCGCAAATGGGCTGGAAAGGCCCGAGTATGGCTGGGTGTCAATCAGTGAGTCGGAAGCTGAGATGAGATTGAATGGGTCAATCAATCAATTCGCTCGGGTCCTGTTGACTGTCTATTTCCTAGCCCTGCGCTAGACTCGGCACGGACTTCAGTTGGCGTGTCGTAAGTGAGAGCTGAACTCACTACCGGGGACACTCAAATTTGCGAGCTTTTCATGCATACCTTATCACTGAGTATCTTGGCCAATAGCTTCTGGCTAGATGCCACGGTCCATCAAAGAATGACTAACACTCACCCTAGGCATTCCACTCTTCTCGCGTGTTGCGTCTTTCTAGTAAAGAAACAGTGGCATTCACTACACCACCGCGATTCATGTCGCCTAACAGCTATAGCATAGTTAGAATAGTCACATCTACAGCATATTGAAGGACTCAAATCTTGGGCGCGGATATGAGAAGTTGACGGAGAAGAGTGATAAAAGGGAGTTTTTGAGGACTCGTGATGATGAAAAGGGAGTTATTATGTGGGACACTAGACGCTGCAAGAGTAGGATGGCGGCCACAGAAGAGAGGGAGAAGTAGATGGAAGAAATCAAGAAGAAGATTGCCGAGGGTACGGAGCAGACGAAAGAGGGTCAAGAACCTGCAATAGATGCGTTGGAGCGGCTGACGCTGTGCTGGAAACGGAAGAGAGTAAGGAGAAAATGGCGAGGATACGATCTAAGCTGTTATGCTCATGAAGTGCAAAATCGCCTGCTCGGAAGGTTCACGAGGCATGATATCTTCAATAACACGAATTGAAGCGGCTTTTGCGTACCCCTAGCCACATACTTACTACACAGAGTAGCCTATCTTGTGATGGAACGTCAAACCAAAACATCCACTGTATCCTACTTTTGCGAAGAGCTAGAGTTGATGGAACGTCCAAATAGGACAACGCTCTGATTTTCTTTGACGCCGTTCGGATAACTTGCCCTCTCCAAACCACAATGCACAGACCCTTCCCCGCATTCGTCCCGGCTTGCCCTTCTCAGCCTCAGCTTACCTCATTGTGTCATTGTGCATCCCACTTCTCCCACTCGGCTAAACATCAATGCTCCGCCATTCCGTTATGAAAACATCCAGTGTCCTGCCTTCTATGACGCCCACCCTTCAGTCACTCTTTTGACCGTAGTTCTACTCAATTGACCCCCCTTACGGTCCTAATTCTCACAATTATCCTCAAAGATGTCGCTACGCATCGCCCCCACACGTGCCGCCCGCGCCCTCTCCCTCCTCCGCACAGTACAATACACGCACCCGCCCTCGTGTCCGTGCCATTCGAACCCGGGACACCACCATGGCCCCTCTTCATCCATCAGAAATGTCGCGAAGCGCTCGCTAGCGACCCCGCTGCACGCGAGTCAGCAGAAAGAGTACGCGTTCGAGATGGCGGCGAGCAGCATCCGGTTTGGGGCGGGGTGCACAAAGGAAGTGGGGATGGATTTCAAGAACATGGGCGCGAAGAAGGTCATGGTGGTGACGGATAGCACGGTGAAGAAGTTGGATGGTATGAGGCAGGTTGTAGAGGGGTTGGAAGCTGAGGGGATAAAGTTTGAGGTGTTTGACGGGGTTAGGGTGGAGCCGAAGGATAGTTCGTGAGTGCCTCCTCGGTGTTGAGGGATTAGTGGGGATTTATGGGGCGAAAGGACGCTAATGAGAGTATAGAATCAAGGCGGCAATTGCCGCTGCGAAGCCGTATCAACCAGACGCGTTTCTAGCTGTTGGAGGTGGTTCAGTAATAGATACTGCTAAGTTGATGAACTTATACACAACTTTCCCTGGTACGCTCGCGTCGCTTCTTCTACTTCATTATACAGATATTCCGAGAACTGACTAGTGCCCCAGACGCCGACTTCCTCGACTTCGTCAACGCCCCCCTAGGTAAAGGCCTCCCCATAACCCGCGGCCTCAAACCTCTGGTCGCCGTTCCCACTACCGCAGGCACAGGCTCTGAAACCACTGGCACCGCTATCTTCGACCTCGTAGAGAAGCGCGCGAAAACCGGCATCGCACACCGGAACCTCAAGCCCACCCTCGGCATATGCGATCCCATAAACACCCGCACCATGCCCTCCGCCGTCCACGCCTCCTCAGGCCTCGACGTTCTCTGCCACTCCCTCGAATCATGGACTGCAATCCCTTACTACGAGCGTACACCTAGGCCCACCAACCCGATCAACCGCCCCGCCTACCAGGGCGCAAACCCAATTTCTGACATATTCAGCCTGCAAGCGCTACGAAGCACAGTCAAGTATCTCCCGCGCGCAGTAGCCGACCCAGACGACTGGGAAGCCCAAAGCCAAATGCTGCTCGCCGCTACCCTCGCCGGCGTCGGCTTCGGTAATGCAGGTGTGCATTTGTGTCACGGCATGAGCTACCCCATCTCCGGCCAGAATCCTGGCTACAAGCATGCCGGGTACGCCGTCGACGTGCCCATCATCCCTCACGGCGTTAGCGTAGCTGTCACCGCGCCTGCCGTGTTCAAGTTCACCGGGGCGTCGAATCCGGAGCGGCATCTTGCAGCCGCTGAGTGTTTCGGTGTGGATATTAGCCAGGTGAGGAAAGAGAGCGCGGGCGAGGTGTTGAGTGAAGCTCTCGCGAACTTTTTGGTGAAGTTGGGAGATCAGCCGAGGGGTCTGAAGGCGCTGGGGTTCAAGAAGGAGCATATTTCGGGGTTGGTGGAGGGGACGATTCCACAGGCGAGAGTGCTGATGCTGGCGCCATCGTTGGATGCGACGAATTTAGATGTGGAGAGGGAGCAGTTGACGAGGCTGTTTGAAGATGCCATGGAGTATTAAGCATTGGAGTGCTGGAAAAGTGGGGGTACGTGCTTTGTATATAGGCATACTAAAATAGTATATATTGCAAGTAAAAGAAAGCACATAGGGTGACTGAAGTTATGCTTGAAGAAATAAATGCTACTCTTCATGAGATTTTAGGACGTTCGAGTTTCTCTTGTATGGTGAAGTGACAGTCGACGAAGACCACGGGGATATCATGTGACGCTCATGTGATCTCTTCGAAAAGAGTGAATTGTTTATGCTCCGATACTCATTCTCGAACGTTCTGACAACTTTGTCCGACTGTGATGGAGATGACTAGAAACATAACACTCTATTCCTTCACTTAGATCATGTGAATCCACGTGACTTTAGCAGGAGAGAGTGAATTGTTCATGCCTTAGCAAGTTATTCTGATTATGGTAATAGTGGTGAGGATGACCATCATCATCATTGCCAGTGTGCCAGCTACTTCAACTCATCCCTCTCAGCCAGATATTTCGCACTGCCACCTACGCACAACAGTTAGTCATCTGGACACCTGCTAGCTCATGAGCTACGAGCGAGGGTGTGAAAATGAAAAGTCACTCACTGAGGAGTAGTAGAGACGCTTTGATCAAGTTTCAGCACCGTACACAAAATTATACACGCACTGCCCCACTTCGCCAAGCCTTTAGTTTCTTCTACAGGCATACTTGCAGGCGCTACCGAGATACAATTCGTTCTAGGCCGGGATGGGCCACCCACACTCAAAATGATTTTCAGTGATCCATGACGTAGCACAACAGTGTCCAGGACGGGAGTGCCATAGTTGAAAATAAATATAAATCCGCCCTACAGATCATATCTTGTCGCATCCCTATATCGCCACAAGTCTGTCAATTTGATTCCCACTTGCTCTTGCGCTGTTTAGCAATTTCCGCAATTTACGGCGTGACATCCTAAGCTAGCTAGCTTAAGCATATACCTTCCTGCGAACACGGAGCAGACCTAAACATCACCCTACACCCTACTCCTACCCTTCACCTAACAACAACACATCCCATCGTTACCGGCATACATCGCTATCATGGCAGCGACGTCACCCCAGCAGTCTGTGCTACCATCCCGGACGTTCACGAACGGCAGCGAGGACGACGCTGTACCCGGCGAGGACACCAGCGAGGTACGCCTGATGAGAGCCGAGGGCTCTGTCGCCATTCCTTTTTTCCCCGAGTCTACCAAGGTTTCGGTGCGCGTGGATTGCTATGGACAACGTGACGGAGCCCAACCGGTGGAAGAGTGGTTTGAGAGCCCCGAAGAGCCTAATGGCGGGGCATCTCCAGTTCTCAGCTACAAGCAAACGGTAGAAGATACGGCTGCGGCCCAAGAGCTCGAACTTGTAGGTGTAGCTGCCGCTGCAAAAACCCGAGGGATCTGTCACTTTTCCATTCAAAGCCATGCTCGCCGATTCTTTGTTTTATTCTCAAGCGATGGTATTCGCTCTCTGGATCGGACTGAAGCTAAACATTCGAACAGGTGACCAAGCTGTTCAATGAGAGACTTCAGGCCTGGAAACACGCGGTCGTTTATGTTGAAGACTATGTCACCGCGACAGAGAAGATGCAGCATGTGCACGGGAAGGAGTACGAGAAAGTGCTCAAGGTACGTCGAATACCACCATGAGCGACGTTTTGGTGTACTGACAATGTAGTAGACTGTCTCTAACCCATTGAAAGAAGGCCACCACTTTGACCAAGCCTTGGGCGGCGTTGCAGGCATGTTCGAGAACATCAGGTCGAACACACAGGTAATAATACTACAATGTCAGGAGAAGACAGTCATTGACATACGTAGGGTATCTCCAACTCCCACTACGACACCGCAAAGCAACTAAAAGGCACCATCCTACCCATCTTCGAACGCCTCCATACCGAGATCAAGAACAAGCAGAAGGAGCTCAGCAAGGGCGCGGGCAAAGGCAGCAAGATGGTGGACAAGGCACGAAACACGACCCAGAAGCACATTGAACTCCTGGGCCAGCACACGGCCGCTTACGACTCCACCGGCGGCAAGATGAGCGCCTCAGAAGACCCATACGTCCTTCAGCGCGGCGTCTTTCACCGCCTCAACAAGCAGATCCAAGAGGAGAACAACAACCGCCAGGATCTCATCGCGGTGCAGAACAGTTTCGCGCAATTCGAGGCGCACGTTATTGCTGTCATCCAGCAGGGCTGGGGCTCTTTCAACCAAGTCCTCGCCGCGCAGGCTGAGCAGACCAAAGCCATGTACGCCGATATGACCATGACGACACAATCGATCAAACCAGATTTCGAGTGGAACGGCTTCGTCCACCGCAACAATGCCATCCTGATCGACCCCTCCGCACCTGCCCGCTCTATCTCCAATATCAGCTTCCCGAACCAGAACCACAAGGCTACGCAGCCCATGATTGCAGGCTCCCTCGAGCGCAAGGGCAAGCTACTCAAGAAGTATGACACCAACTACTACGTCGTCACCCCCTCCAAGTTTCTCCATGAGTACAAGACCGACGACGACTTCGCTAAGGACCCCACGCCCGAGGTCTCGCTGTACCTCCCCGACTGCATCGTCGGCGCGGTCTCCGGGCAGAAGTTCAACGTCAAGGGCAAGGACGTTAGTAAAGGGAAGGTGGGAAACACTTTTAGCATGTCCCACGAGTTCGCATTCAAAGCCCACACGCCAAATGATGCGAACCAGTGGTGGGAGATTATAAGGGCCGCTGCTGGCCAGACGACGAACGAGTTACCTGACTCCTCTTCCCCAAATAGCCCGATCAGCCCAACCGAGTCGAGGCAACCCGCGCCCCTGAACACGCAGAACCTAGCTATGGAGAAGGAGACGTTCCACCGAACGCCAAGTAGTGCGCACCCGGCCAGTGCGACGCCAGCGAGCGCGGTTTCCGCGCCTAGGTCTGGGATTGAGGGGAAGCCTGGCGCGTATTAGAGTGCCAAATTTGTTCTCTGCGAGATGGTCGACAGATTATTTGAAGCATCTCCTTCCAGATTGAAATGTTGATGGATTTGGGGTTTCGGCGAAGTATACCACTCACGTCAGCTTATGAGCAACGTCTTTAATGTCAATTCCCTTTTCCGCTTCTCAAAAGCTGCCCACTCTCCCTATGCTTCGTGATGACAATGAGTCCTGAATCAGCTAGCATACGTGCGGTATTTCGCAGACTCAATCCCACATCTGCCTCACATTCAAATTAACCCTCTTATTCGCCATCCACCCCCTCCACGCCTCGAACTCCCCTTCCTCTCCCCCCTTCCCTTCTTCCTCCTCTTTCTTCTCCTCCGCCGGCCAATCCGCCAAATACCCCGGACACGTCCCCGCCACCACTTGCGGCACCCCATGCCACGCCCACCGCGCCTCGCCGCTCATATACACCGCACTTCCCGACGGCAGCCCGAACGTCAACACCGTCCCCTCTCCCTCCCCTTCCCCATCCCCTTTCCCATACCCAACCACAAAAACCCCCTCACACCCCAAACTCACCGAGCTCAGCCCCCTCTCGCTCCCCTCCGCGACATCCCGGTGCACGGACAGCGTATCGCCAGGCGTGTACAGATTCACAATCGCGGCTTCCGGCCGCGTCTCGGGGAAGATAGAGGCGAGAAGCGCGGCGATGTCGGTGGGAAACGGCGGCGGAGGGGTGGCAGGGTAGGACTTGGCGGTCCAGTCATATTGGCCGCCGAGGGTGAGCCAGCGGAGCTTGCGGGTTAGGAGCGGGGAGATGGGGAGGGGGCGGTGGATGGTGGGTGTGAGGGGTGTGGCGATGGTGAGGGGAGAGGAGGGAGGGTGGGCGAAGAACGAGGAAGGGGATGGCGGGTAGGTGAGGGTGTAGTGCGTGTGGAGGTTTGTGAGGTGGGACGGGCTGGAGAGGTCGCGATGGAGGAGGCGGGTGAGGAGGGTGCGTTGGGTGGAGGCTGGGAGGAGGGAGGGGAAGATGTGGAGGCCTGCGTTGTGTTAGGGGTATTATAATAAGAAAGGTTGATGAGTTTGTGTTTGAGTGGTTGCAAAGATTGTTGAAAACCTATGCTCCAAAATATAGAGTATAGCAGGGAATGAAATATGCGAGATGAGCGATGAGAGATGATAGGAAAACAGTAATAGTTTGGAAGCTTGATATGGGAAAGGTGCTCTTTACCTGGCATATCTGAGTGCTCGTACACTCTAATTGGCGTTGTGATCTCGTCGCTGAAGCTGCCTTCGCTACTTTCGAAATCGCGGAAAGCTTTTTTGAGCTTCTCGGGCTCAAGTTTAGCAATGACTTTGATAGATGCCTGCTGTGTTTCTGATAATCCTCTCGTGAAGTCTATGATGTTTGGGTCTACAGCCAGATCTTTTGGCTTCATCTTTTGATAGGTTTTGTAGACATTCTTAATGTGTTCTGGAGGCCTCTCATGGGGGTCGAGGGACTTTGAGGACGTCTCAGACATGCTATTTGCTGTCGAGTATCCTGCTTGATATCTCACAATATATGATGGTAATTTCCAATGGATGTAAGTTTGTGAAGCACCTCCGAGAGGTATTCTACCAACTTTGCGGGAATAGGATTCCACAAACCTGACTGTCGAGATTGGACGGTCTAACAAAGGTTCGTGATACCTCACTCGTGCAGCTGAGACGCTTTAGATCCCCTTGGATTAATGGATGAAAAGATGTGATGATCTATGGATGGTGAATTCTGTATGGATGCCAGCGCCAAGGCTGTTCGCGTTTTGGAACCGCGAAGTGTTTACTCACAGACGCCCCCTCCAGCAACGGCCAAACTCTTCCACCGCCCTCGCTGCTCACTACTAACACACAGGACCGCGTTTGCATTTTCCACGGCCGGCCATTCTACACCTTCGCTACATCCGGGCGGCCCCTCGTTCACCAGCAACCCTGCCAGTCGTTCCGGAGCTCGCTCCCTAAATTGTCCCGCAGCACAAACACAGCTGTACTCCATCGAACCCGAACCACACCTACCCACCGCACATACTATTCCCAGCTTAGCAATTCGTCATGGAAAACTACCAGAAGATGGAGAAGGTCGGAGAGGGTAAGATCCCTTTTCAAGCAGCTTAAATCTCGCGAGAGACCCATTAGTCCACGATGTTTACACGAGCTCAATGCTGACACTACCTCGCACTTAGGCACCTACGGAGTCGTGTACAAAGCTATTGACCTCACGCACAAGGACAGGCGCATCGTCGCGCTGAAGAAGATTCGTCTAGAGGCCGAAGATGAAGGCGTCCCCAGCACCGCAATCCGGGAAATATCCCTCCTGAAGGAGATGAACAACGTCAACATCGTCCGCCTCCTCAACATTGTCCATGCCGACGGCCACAAGCTCTACCTTGTTTTCGAATTCCTCGATCTAGATCTGAAGAAGTACATGGAGGCCCTCCCGGTGAACCAGGGTGGTCGTGGCAAGGCTCTCCCAGACGGCACTGGACCCGCGCTGCAGACTCTCGGCCTGGGACCCGACATGGTCAAGAAGTTCATGGGACAATTGATTGAGGGTATCCGGTACTGCCATGCTCACCGGGTGCTACATCGCGACTTGAAGCCGCAGAATCTGTTGATCAACAAGGATGGCAACCTGAAGTTGGCGGATTTCGGCCTGGCGAGAGCTTTCGGTGTGCCATTGAGGACATATACACATGAGGTACTACCAATCCCAGCTTGATCAGTTAAACATGCAGTGCTAATTCATCACAGGTCGTCACCCTCTGGTACCGCGCTCCGGAGATCCTGCTAGGCGGCCGCCAATACTCCACTGGTGTCGACATGTGGTCTGTTGGATGTATCTTCGCCGAGATGTGCACGCGAAAGCCACTATTCCCTGGTGACTCGGAGATCGACGAAATCTTCAAGATCTTCCGGTATGTCATGCTCAACCATCATGTTCGACTAAACTCTAATTCCATATAGTGTCCTGGGAACTCCGACTGAAGCTGAATGGCCGGGTGTTACTTCGTTCCCTGACTTCAAGCCTTCTTTCCCGAAGTGGCCTCGGACGGATATTGCAACTGTTGTCACCACCTTGGACGATGCTGGCCTGGACCTACTCGACGCTCTCCTAGTCTATGATCCCGCTGGTCGTATCTCAGCTAAGCAAGCAGTAATCCACCCATACTTCACGGGAAAGCCTCCTGCCGGCTATGTCGGGGTGCCATATAATGGTTACCATTAATGCTGCCAAGATAAGGCTGGTATGATGACGATGTTGCAGCTACGGAGTTCTGGGGGTAGGCATTCTTGGGAATAGCTGCAGGGTGGGATGGGGCTCGGGTAGAGCTATGGGTTTGCTGTCTCAATTATATCTTGATGCATGATGGCATACACATGGGAAGGGAGTGAGGCAGGCACCAGGCGTTTTGGGAGCCTGCGCAATAGTCTCACTGACTCTTTACCTTGTATTTGCATGAACTCGTTCGTGCTTTGGATAGACGCGCTCGTTATGGAGGTGATGTTTACAACGTGTTCGTCAGTGCATGCCTTTGTATGACTACCACTACAGGAAGTACAGTGCCTTGCCATACATACCGTACACTTTCCTGCCACTGGTTGTGAGGCTCCAACGTACTAATAGAATCCGAGGGGATACACTTCTAATGCGAGTTTACTAGTTGTCCAAAATACTAAAATTCCGCCTTATTCGAAATGCTGGAAAAACTATGAAGCTCCCCGCACAGCGGCAAACCAGTGTAATAGTTTTGCGGATATTGCAGCAAATGTTTACATTATGTTGCAGACTCTGGCATCTCACAAAGTCAAAACCAAACCCCACACTCAGCCTTACGAAGCTACCAACGCCACGATTTCCCCTCCAAGCTTCAACTTCATCTCCAGTCTTACACGAGGCACAACAACGACTATGCCACCTACACCCACCCTCCTCCCTCACCACACGGGTCCGCGGCTAGTCCTCTACGCCCAAACCCACCATGATGGCAGTGGCAACCCGATCTCGCTCCTGCCCCTCATCACGCAAAATACCGGCGTCACGCACGTTATAGTTGCTGCGATCCATCTCAACGAGGGCCCGGGGAATATCACGCTCAACGATGACCCACCCAGTGCGGAGAAGTTCAAGACACTGTGGAGCGAGGTCAAGTGGTTGCAGGGGACTGGGGTGAAGGTGCTAGGGATGCTGGGAGGTGCGGCGAGAGGGAGCTTTGAGAGGCTGAGTGGGGGAGATGAGAGTGTGAGTCTCACGTCTCCTTTAAGAGGCGGATTGTAAGAGAGCTAGAGAGGGAGGGGAGTTTGGGCGGAAATCTCTCTCATTCTGCTACGTGGAATTGAGATTCAAAGCACCCCACGCCCAGTCAATCTCATACTCCACAATTTCCCCAATCCTCGACCCCCTAAATCACATTTTCATTTTAACTAATATCCATCAGTTCGAGTCTTATTACCGCCCCCTCCATGCCATAATAAGCACCCACGCTCTCGACGGCCTAGACCTCGATGTCGAAGAACAAATATCCCTCTCCACGGCTCAACGCCTCATCCACCGCCTCCGAAGCGACTTCGGCCCCCAGTTCCTCATCACCCTCGCCCCCGTCGCCACGGCACTCCTTCCCGATCCCGCCCACGCTCATCTCCATCCACGACCTCTCCTCTCCCCGAATCCAACGCCGAACCCGCTCCATCCCACCCTACCACATCTCTCAGGCTTCAGCTACCCGGCTCTCGAGAATTCGCCGGCTGGGCAGGAGGTGAGCTGGTATAACACGCAGTTCTACTGCGGGTGGGGCGACGCGGGGAGTAGTCAGTGGTACGATGCGATTGTGGCCGCGGGGTGGCATCCGCGGAAGGTAGTTGTGGGCGTGGTAACGAATCCGGGGAACGGGGCGGGATATGTGGAGTTAAGGAAGCTAAGAGAAGTATTGGGACTACTAAGGGCGCGGTATAAGGACCGTGGGGAGGGGTTTGGGGGGGTAATGGGATGGGAGGTAAGTCTAGGCACAAGAACGGGATATGATGTGGGGTAATTGGACGGCGTAGGCTGACTTTTGATCATAGTACTTCAACGCCGGCGGCGGCGAGGATAAAGTCCATCTCCAGACCGTGAGTAACGGCGCAGATGGGCAAGCCGGATGGGTCGGCGGCCTCGGAACCGTCCTTCGAACGCCTGATCCTCCAGCTTCTACAGCACCTGGGTTGTCCGGGGCGAATCTGGGTCAAATCATCGCATCTCTGCCCACCCCGCCTGTTTCCTGGCCCGTGGAATCAATCGAATCACTCACAGTCATAGGATTCTCGAGACAGGAAGCCGTGGCAGCCCTGAACGCGACGGACGGGAACGTAGAAATTGCAGCTGGGCTGTTGTTTGAGAGCTGAGATGGGAAAGCTCGCTTTCCAACCGAATGCAAGAATGTCTGGGATAGACGAAAAGAAGACGACACTACCCCGGGTCGAATGCACCGCCACAGCGATCTCCTGCTCTCAACCGGAATGCATATTCATACCCCAAACACACCCCGTATAACCTCCGCGTCTATAGCTCGGCACGGCTACGGCTACGGCTACGGCCACGGCATCTCGGAACTCTCTCACCCACCACACCGCCCCCCGATTTCCCCAGCCATCGCCCCATCGACCCATGGCGCCACCACGCTCTACCCCATGTCTCCCCACCGGCCCCCATCAGCCGACCTCCAGCCTCCAAATCGGCCGAGCTAGCCAGCCAGCTAGCCGGGCCGGCCCGCTGTCGGTCTGGGGTCTACAATAGGATCTTCTGACCGTCAAAAGGAGCCTCGCCGAGGGATGGACTTTCTGTTTTCGAATCTGCAGACCTTGCCGCCACTCATTCCAAAGATTTCCGATTTTCGTGATGTATGTACAGTACGTTACGGTACGTGACCCAGCACCCGGCGCTCTGGCCTCGGAACCGCCGGCGCAGCGACGTGCGCAAGGAGGCCCTGAAAGGGATTTACGGGTTTCTGTTCGAGGGCGGCGGAGCTTGTGCAGGACGGGTCCAGAAGGCGTGTTTTGCGAAATGGGGAGGAGGGGGGGGGGGTTTGGCATGTGATCGGCATGTGACTGTCGAAAAGAATGAGAGTGAAGGTTTGAAGCTTGTGAAAGCGATCAAGGGCATCTCTCTCTCCCAGCAACTGTTCCGCTGAGAGCTGCTCCAGTTGGGTTGTGCCAGATGTAGGGAGTGAGATTTTGCGCGGCTGGACGTGATACCTGCGAGCCGGGAAATTCGGGGGATTTTACTAAGGAGTTTTGAGCTAGTTTCTTTGACCTTTGGTGTATGATCAGGCCAATACAAGATCAGTTCTCAAAAACAGCTCGTCATCATCATCATCGTCATTTTTAATTTCTTATTATCACTGCAAAGAAGAAAAGCCCCTGGATGAAGAAGCATAATCGCATAATGGTATCTTCCCCCAATCGCCAATGCTAGACGTCCCAAACTCTATCCACCCACTCATTAAAAATACTCATAAAGCTCTCCCAATTCCTGTAAAACTCCACCCTAATGCATCTCTCCTTCTTAACCAACCCCCCCCCCCCTTTCTCGCCCCTTTTCTCTATTCCGCCCAGTTCTAATCCCCCACCTCGGCCCTGACCACCTGCTCATCCACCCTCTCCACCTTCGGCCCCTCGGCAACCATAAACGTGACCCTAGATTCCTGGGCGCTCCCCGGCCGCGAACTCGGCAACGACCGCGAGGGCGAGCGCGTGTAATGCGCATGCCGCTGATGATGAAAATGCGACGCCGCGCCCCAAAACCCGCCCGGGGCCGCCGATTTAGGTTTCCTTCTCCCCAAGATATCGCGGCGGAACTTGTGTGATGAGGTAGGAGGCGAGGGGGGCGGAGAAGAACTCGAAGTCGTGTAGGACGAGCTGCGGGTGCTAGCGGTCGAATTACTAGATGGCGTTGGTGATAAATGCGGTAGCGGGAGCGGGAGTGTGTTTTGGTGCTGGAGTTGTGGCGATGCATGTGTATCTTGTTGTTGCAAAAGTCTATTGCGAATACCGGCGTGAGCCGAAAGCCCTCTTAAGCGCGGAATGGACGAAGAAAGTGGAAGTGGGCGCGGAAGCGGGACTGGGGGCACGGGCGCGGGTGTGGATATGGATATGGGTATCAAAGACCGCGTGGAACGACGATGGCAGACAGCGTAGTTCGTCCGTGAAAAATCGGGATGGGGTGGAAGCGTCCGCCGCCCGCGTGACGGCTACCGGTGGCGGTGATGACAGCTGCGAGGCCGGTCTACAGGTGCGCCGAAGGAAGCGCCAGCGTTTAATGCGGGATTTTTTTACAATTGGGGGATGAAGATGATGTGTGTGATGTGATTTTGGGGGTACAGGAGTGGAGTATGGGGGAAGAAAAGGGGTAAAATGTGAAGGTGTGTGATTCTGTAAGAATGAAAACAAAAGGCAGCGTTACCTCTGTTCGCCGGACCCAGCGGCCTCACGCGTAGGTGAAGCTCGCCGCGAGTTCAGCTCAGTATTGCGTTCTGTCTCCTCGGTGAGGGTGTCGAGACTGCGGGCGGGTGACGGCGTGTTGTGGTCGCTACGGGGAGTGTGGGTAGGGCTTGCGGGTCTACTTGTCGCGATTTCGTAGGTTGGGAGATTCTCGCTGAGAGGGGTGCGAGCAGGAGTGCGGACGGCGGTGTTGTAGCTGGGGATTTTGGACAGAGCTTCCATGTTGTATTCGGCAGAACCGGACTCTTCGACGGGGTTGGCACTGCCCCTCGTCATGTCGAAGTAGCCTCTGCCAGAGCGATAGCTGTTGGGCTGGCTGCTGCTGCCTTGGTCTTCGGTGTGGGGTGTGCTATTGCCGGACGAGTGAAATGATCTACCTCTATCCGTATTGTTGGGCGGTATGAACCGGGCTTGTCGGCCATTTTGGGCCATGCTGAGGTTGCTGAGACGGGTGTGGAGGGCACTGGCAGAAGCGCCAGGGCCGTCTTCATGTGCAACCGCATCAAGGGTCGTTGGGATGTCCTCGTTGGATCCACTTCGACTCTGGCTGTAGAAGGGCGTGTTGAATCCACTATTGGCGCCACCAGGGGTCATAAAGCCGCTGGTATCAATGCCGTTGTAGAGCTCATCAAGCTGATGTAGTCCGTATAGAGGTGGGGCAGTCTGATTCGCTTCGTCCCGCAAAGCATTGGAAGAGAGTATGTTGTGATCGATGAGCACGCTCTGGTCCTCATTGGGTGGAAGATTGGGTGATATGAATAGATGGAGGTGGTTTTTGACCAAAAGCTAAGAAAAGTCAGAAACTGCCCTAGTTGTGGATTTGATATTTACTGACCTGACTCGTGTGCCCCTCGGGGTTGTGCAGATTCACGTATAATCGCAGTTTGTGCACGATTTTCATGTGATCCGTATCCACCGACTGCCTGCATGACTTCAGTGATCGAGGGAGTTCCAGGGTCATCGAAAAGCGGTGTGACTCGTCGAACAGCTCATCTCCCTCTTCAGCACCGTCGGGAACGAGATTCGCAGAATTCTCGGGCATGTTGCTCTCTGTTGAAGCTACGACCTGGTCTCTGGCATGTGAGATAGTGCGCCCGGTGTACTCGCTGGTCAGGACCATATGCTCTACTACTTCCAACTTGATGGTCGTAATCTCGACGCCTTTCCGTAAAGGAACCAGGACGAAGTCGGCGTGGATCGAGGTGCCGATAATGTAGTTTTTCTGAGGAACGGTGATCTTGTAGGCCAATTTTGAGCCCCAGATATCTTCGTTGATCTGCAAGTCCTTATCAGCAATTGACTCTCCTAGTCATCTCTGGACAGTTTACCTGCTCCATTGGCACAGACTCCATGAGGTCCTGCCCCAGCGTCCGCACAATCCGCACATGCCTTGTTGCACATATCTGCTTCGAGATATATCCCCTGTCCACCACGGCATTCAGATTGTAGACAATGTAGTTTCCCACCAGCCCCTCGACACTCTCGTCCGCATCGCCTGGAATGATAAACTTGAAGGTCCATTCGTGGACGCCCGGGTTAATCTTGTGGGCTTTGTTTTTCACACCGTCAGCAGGGAACAGGTTAAGCTCGTCCTTCAGGAAGGTCCGCTTGGACACAATGGGCTGCGGCGTCACAGTGTTGGTCATCCACCTGCAGTGCCACGGGGCACAAGGTCAGCAAGTCGCGTGTGTGGGTTGTGGGGCTGCGGTGGTACGGGTACGTACGAGATCTTGCGCATGCCGGATAAATTCACTTTTATGCCCCTCACGGCCATAGACTCGTGGTTGGTGAGGACGAGCTTGCCGGTGAGCTCGACCTGCTGGGCTTCGGAGGGGAGGCCATAGAGGACGACGAAGGGGGAGTCTGGCCTGGTGCAGTGGGAGTCAGCTTCCGCGTATTTTTCTTCACGATGCTCGCTAGGAAGGTTGGTATGGTGGTACATGGGTACATACAGGATTTCGAGCGTCGGCCGCGAGACTGCGCTGCCAAAGACGCCAACCGGACCGCGAACCATGATTGCAGACTCTCACGAAGGGATTGCTTGGGACTTCAGCTTCACGGGCGGGGTGTTGTAATAGTGCGGCCGCGGTAGAAAAAGAATTGGGGGCGCGGAGAGACTGGGGGTCTGGATGACGGCGGCAGGCGCAGGGCTACGGATCATTCGACGGGAGAGCAAGCCTCATCCCACGCTGGTCACTGGTGGTGCAGCAGCTGCCGTGCTGCCGTTGACGACACGGCGGGCAAGCAGACACCGACACCGGCTGGAAGTGCTGCTTCGGTGCAGTTGGTGGTGGTGGGCTGGCGCGGCAGGGCGTTCGGCTGGACAAACAGAGGATGCCGAACGGCGCGCGCGGACTGGGTCTCGGGTGGACGGTGGTGCGATAGGGGTCCCTTGGGCCAGAGGACGCGAGGATGCGATTCGCGAGGGGCGAGGCTGCAGCTATCAGAGTCGGGAAGCGTGTCAGGCGTGCCAGGCGTGCCAGGCGTGCCAGGCGTGCCAGGCGTGCTGAGCGAGCGTGATGCAGCCGCCGCTGGGCAGTGTCTCGTCTTATGCCGCCGCCAGAGCGACAGCTGTCTGGGCGCTGGTACCCACGGCCGCCGGATGGGTGTCCCGTTTGTGCGTGTTATCGCTGCGGCCGTCATGGCCAAATTGCTGCATCAAGCTCTGTCTGAGGCCATTCCTCGGCCCCGGCCGCCATTGGCCCGCCGCGCGAAAAGCTTGTCTGCCATCTGCGCCACGCCCGTGACAAGCACTGAGCACCGCACCGCGAACCTTGGAATCCTCCCAGGTCGCGCCTCGGCCCGCAGCAACTTTGCCTGTCACGCTGCTAGCCGCTGCTTTCCTCGCGAGGCCCGCAATTGCTCAAGATAGCGGCCACGACGCGCAGCAGCCCGCAGATTGCGCGCCGGCGAGAGCCTCGCTATCTGCTGTCTCACCGGCAATGGCCCTTTCTCGGCGCGAGAGCCGCCCACTGACGACGTTTTCAACCGCCGGAACCACGTTTTCGATGCTCAACAACAACCCGTCCCCACCGCCGCACGTGCAAAGCCGCCAACAATCCATTTCCGTCCGCTATCATACAGGGTGGAGCCCCGCGTAGGGCTGAAGAAGCCGCCTGCAAACAAAGACACATGTGACTCGGAAGAATTCGGGCCTCGCCCGTTGCGACACCTCACTCGCCCCACTGTGTTCCGTACGCTGGCGTGGCTGGGTATTTTCCGAGGCATCAAAAACAGGAACACGCCGCTGCCTGCCTCTGGTCTACCCGCTGCTCGTCCCAGCACTCGCGCTCGCCGACGTCGTCGACAATGCCCCGTCGTCGCTGCTAGCGCCCTCTTTGGGTCGATCCCAGGTGCGGATATGGCCTGCAATCGCTGTCAGCCAGCCGTCGCCAGACCAGTCAAGCCATGCACATGCTGTGCTCTGGCGCTGCAGTGGCGGCATCGCTTGTGGCACAGGGAGCGGGTTCCTGCACGACATCGCATCGACCCGCCCCGAAGCTTATCTGCCTGCAGAGAAGAAAATTCACTCACCAGTCGCGCACGTCGTTAGAATCACGTCCTCCTCGAATCCCAGCCACGTGAGGGGATGCTCATCTATTGATTTGGCCTGTCGAGCTGTCAGTGGAGCCCATTTCAGATGCTGCAACGTAAACTCACCATGACGGGCGGCAGCATCGCCGTGCGCGCCCGCGGTTCTACCGGGTGGACCGTATCCTCGCCCTCGCCCGCCATGCTGGCCGACGTGAGGTTAGAGTTCGATCGCAGCCGGCTGTTGCTCGATGTGTCTGTGCGAGTCCGTGAGACCTTGAGCGTTGCCGACGCCACGCTGCCGCGGTGTCGTACTGAAGCCTAAACACCATGATCAAAACCCGTCTCGGGGTGCGTTGGCCAGGAAGGCTTACCGCTCTGGGTCGATGCAGCATGCCAACGCTAAAGTCCCACAGCAAAAGTCTGCAGTCCTCCCCCACGCTGCCTATCCGATAGTTGCGCTCATCGCATCGCCATGGATCAAACGCCACAGCCGTGACCCATGAATTGTGACCCTGGCATCGCGCCACTAGCATGCTGTCTTCCAGAGACCATATAGATACCAGGTCATCCTGGCCGCCCGTCACCACGTATCTGCCGTCTGGCGACCAGCATACGCACATGATGCCGCCGTAGTAACTGTTGTAGAGGTCGAGTAATCTGTCTTGTCAGCATTAATCACGCATTCGGCATTGGTCGTGCTTACTGCTCCTTCAAGTAATCGATGATCCTGAACGACCCGTCCTCTGAAACTACCGCAAGATGCCGCGAGTCTGGTGATATGGCCAAAGCGTTGATCTTCGAGTTCGACACCTTCCAGCAAGCCACCGGGTTCGTTTTCTGATTCTTCGAATTTACCGACTTCTTGATTTTTAGAGAAACCTTCTTCTGTTCCTCGTTCAGCCTCTCCAATGATGGTGATTCTTCCTCTGCCACGAATGGTGCATCTTCTTTCTCCTTGTCGTAGACCACCAATGTCCCGTCCGCATGCGCCGCAATGAAAAGGTTCTCGCTATGTGGGAGCCATCGTATCTCCGTTACTGCTGATGGGTTTATTGCGCCCTATAAAGGTTAGAAATCCGCCCTGAAGTCACTAAGCTAGACACTTGCTTACATTTTTGTTTATCCTGACGTACTTTTGTGACATGGGCTCGTACCAAATTATGTCCCCTGTCGAAAACCCTAGCACAATATCGACATGGTTAGGCCCTTTCGTCCCTGGATGGATATCATGACAAAGTGGGTGCGCTTTTGTGAAGAGAATTTTGGTCATGTGCTCTTCCTGTTCAGAATGTTAACATAGCCAACCACAGACATCTGATGACGAACTGTGGGGAAGCCTACCTTTATAGGAGAAGACAAGTCCAGCCATTGCATAGCCCTGTTCACATTGGCGAAGACATATATCCCCTTTGGGTCATGCTCTTGTAACCGTTTCGTCAAGCCTTCGTGTGGAATGACCCTCGATACGAATGACGAATTGCTCTTGACGATATTACTCTTCGGTTTCCGCCGCTTCAGAGGATCCTTGAGGTCTTTTCCGTTCGGTAATGATAGCACAGGATTGCTTTCCCCAAATGCAGGCGCATTGCTTCCATCCAGCGACCCTACCCCATTTGTCATAGGCGGGTGCGAAGCTGTGTCGCTAGCTTGGCTCTGTCCCTCATGAGGGCTCTCTTGTATACTCGGCGGTATCTGCGACACGGTGCTGTTGTTCGTAGTGAGGCGGAACAATTGGGGATGCGATTGCTGTCGCGGCGCGAGCACTAATACAGAGAGCTTCGTGCCAGCCGTGGGCGGTGATAGCGTAGTCGCGAGGGGGTTGTTGTTGTGAATCGGGGCTTCAGAAGGGTGAGGCGGCGGCGTTGCGAGGAGGAGGGCGTCCTTCAAGACGTAGGTTCCTGCCGTGATACGTGCGTGAGTACATCACACGAGCAATTGCGAGAGCATAGATTACCTTCTCCGACAACCAACTGGTGCTCCGGGCCCGTGGGATGCGTGAGGATGTTGTTGGTTTCGATGAGCGGCTGCCCGGGCTGGTTGCCGTACGCCGCAGCTGGGTATCGGGGCGGAGGGGGTAGCACACTGCCAAAAGCACCCATGAGGTCAGTGACTGCATGCGATAGCCTGGTGGCATGATTGGGCTGATGCGTGCGACTTACAACATGGCGGTCGAAACTCGGCGCGGCACTCAGGAACCGTGGTTGTGAGTCGCGACGCTTGTTCTCGCTCTTTGCTATCCACGCGGCTGGGCCAATACCGGCGACGATGTTTCCAGAACCATGGGGCAATGCGACAGGAGGCGGCCTGGTAATGTGGGGTATGGGGAGGATGAGGTGTCGTCGAGGTCCGCATGCGCCGCAGAGGGCCCCGAGTTGCGGCTAGTATGGGCGAAGGCACGGAAGGATGCCTGCTCCCAAGCTTGGTGTCGAGTTCGAAGTCGAGGGCCGCTCTTGGTGGAAGATTGCAGCCGAGACTGGCGAGCGTGTGCGGAGAAGGAGGGCCTTGGGCCGTTGAAGATGTAACTCCGGGCCAAGGAGGCGCCACTTCCTGATATCAAATGCAACCCCGGCGTCGTTCCCAGGTCCAGTCATTGCCAGCGCCCGCAAACCGATCCAGCGGGCTTAACGGCCTCTTCGCCGAGCGCCCATGTACCGTGGTTGGCAGCTCCCTTGAATATAAAGTGGCAGTCTACGTATGCGTGCGAGTTTCATTCTAGAGCTCCGCTCTCGTGACACTTGTCCAGCACTGCTTGGGGTCATCTGGTACATTATTAGAATTTGCAAAGCGACAGTTGAGGCAAACCTACAAAGGTACAAAGGTAATAGCGCTGCGAGTAATCTCGGAGTGCTGACTGCCACTTACATTCAAGGGAGCCTGGTCAGGCGTTCAAGCTCACCCTTGCCGAAAGACAGGGCGGTGCCCGCCCTGTGATGCACCCCTCCCTCCCATCACCCGGCGCAAACACTCGAGCTTCATTCACCAAGCGCACTCACTCATTCCCCCGCTTCACCTGCACTACTTCTAGGAGATGCTCTAAACATGCCTCCTGAGCATGGCGACAGGTACACGCCCTCAAGCTTGATCTCCCACCTATGTCGCGCCATGGCTAACTCGTCCGCCCACACAGTCCGAATCTGTGTATGCGGTGATGAAGGAGTCGGAAAGAGCTCCATTATCACCTCGCTGGTCAAGGATGTCTTCGTCACCACCAAAATCCAACCCGTCCTCCCCCAAGTAACCCTCCCGCCGACCCTGGGCACCCCGGACAATGTCACCACGACCATCGTCGACACCTCCGCATTAGTACACGAGCGCCATACATTGAGGAAGGAACTGCGGAAGTCCAATGTGATACTCTTGGTCTACTCGGACCACTACAGCTATGAGCGGGTTGCGCTGTTTTGGATGCCCTACTTCCGGACTGTGGGCGTGAATGTGCCGGTCGTGCTATGCGCCAACAAATCAGATCTCCAGTCCAGTGGGACAACGCCGCAAGTCGTGTCGGATGAGATGGTGCCGGTCATGAACGAGTTCAAGGAGATTGATTCGTGCATACGGACGAGTGCGAAGGAGCATCACAATATCAACGAGGTCTTCTTCCTCTGCCAGAAAGCAGTCACACACCCTATAGCTCCGCTGTACGATGCAAAGGAAGCTGCCCTGAAACCTGCAGCTGTATCTGCCCTCCAGCGCGTATTCCATCTCTGCGACAAGGACAAGGACGGATACCTGAACGATGCCGAAATCCACGACTTCCAGATGAAATGCTTTGAGAAGCCCTTGGGAGATGACGACCTTCGCAATATCAAACAGTCAATACAACGGTTTGCGCCGCAATCCGCCAGTGACGAGGGAATAGATGGGAAGGGGTTTCTGGTACTCAACAAGATTTTTGCGGAGAAGGGCCGCCATGAAACTATATGGATTATATTGAGGAAGTTCCACTACACGGACAGCCTCAGTTTGAAGGACACCTTCCTACGACCCAAGTTCGACGTGCCCCAGTATTCCTCAGCAGAACTCAGCCCCACTGGATATCGCTTTTTCGTGGATCTATTCCTGCTCTTCGACAAGGACAACGATGGCGGATTGAATGACTCGGAGCTCAAAGCCCTATTCAACCCCACCCCAGGAATCCCACCCTCCTGGGTTGACTCTGCCTTTCCCTCGTGCACGGTACGGAACGAAGCTGGGTATATTACTCTCCAGGGCTGGCTGGCTCAGTGGAGCATGACTACCTTTGAAGAACCCAAGACGACTTTGGAATACCTCGCATATCTTGGATTCGAAAGCACTGATAGAGGAGGCACGACTACCGCACTAAAAGTCACAAAAGCACGCAAGAGACGCAACAAGCCAGGGAGAGTCGAGCGGAATGTCTTCAAATGCTACGTGCTGGGTGCCGGAGGCAGTGGAAAAAGCTCGCTCCTGTCCGCATTCCTCAACAGGCCCTTCAGCCAAACCTACCACCCAACTATCAAGCCTCGAACTGCAGTAAACAGTGTCGAGCTGAAAGGAGGCAAACAGTGCTACTTGATCCTCGAGGAGCTGGGCGAGCTCGAGCCAGCAATACTAGAGAACCAGGCCAAGCTCGACGCCTGTGATCTCCTGTGCTACACATACGACTCCAGCGAGCCCGATAGCTTCGCTCATATCGTCGAGCTGAGGAAGAAGTTCCCTCAGTTGGACTTCTTACCCGCAGTTTACACTGCGCTCAAAGCTGACCAGGACAAGACTATGCAGCGATGCGAGCAGCAGCCAGACGAGTACACCAGCGCGTTGAATATGGCAGCGCCACTGCATGTCAGTGCAACCTGGGGCAGCATCTCGGAGCTGTTTGTCCATGTAAGTGTCCTGTTACACCGTTGTACTTGTCTCACTGACGCCGCTCCAGCTAGCCGAAAGCGCCACTCACCCATCGACAGCATTCCCGAAGCTGGACGATGAGCCCGTCGACCGCACGAACCTGTACCTTGCGCTGGCCGCGATTGTTAGCGTAGCGGCAGTGTCTATAGTGATTTTGAAGCGAAATCTGTCCGCTTCAGCGTAGACATGATGTTGGTTAGCAGGCCGGCAGGGACCCTGGATGATAGGAGTCGATACTCGTAGTGTGTAATATATAATAGCATGCCTCCAGCAATAGCTCACGGCATTATGTGCAAGGGGTGGGGTGCTCTGCCTCACTGCACGTGCAGCCTTTCGAGGCTTTGTGGCTATTTATCTCCACATGTGACTTGACGAATTGTTGCTATTTTTGCTGCATGCGGCGTCCTTTCTTCGACCCTCTTCAGGCTTGCCAAGTGCGCCACGCGAGGCTAGACGGTTGCTGGTGTGGATGGGTACATAAACGGCATCTGGGCGCTTCAACACACGGCGCTTAGATAGTAGACCTATGACAGTGCGGGTGATGTAGATGAGGCCGAGAGGGGCCTGGCCATAGACCATAGATGAGATAGGAGGTCCTGGAAGGAGGCCGCATAACGGGCATCAGCACTGAGGTCCGAATTGGAGAGGCTCGTGCAAGGATGAGCCTGAAGAGGGGTTGCTTGTGGTTGAGCAGGCTGGTGGTGAAGCTTACCTTGATTGCACCGCTCAGTCGCTTGTTCTGCGTGAAGCCAGTGGAGACTGACCACGCTGCTGGTCGAACAACATCACCAATACTGCTGCGATTGAAGAGCCCCCGTGCCAGACCCTCGCTCTCTCCCCACGGTCACTCGCGGTTTGAATCGTCCCGCCGCCGATGCTCCCGGGCGGCCTTAGCGAACGCGCCGAGCACCTTGCACATCGACCTCTCCTCCCCTGGCATGCAAGCAAAGGGTGCTCCTCTATTCTTATTCTCTCCACCACGAGCCCTTCGATGCTACACTCGACCGCTGCCCGGAGCCCCCCACATCTGCTGCGCCCTCGCTGTGGCAGCACCCTCGCCGTGAGGAATGCAGGTGAGCCCAACCCGCGACTGCGACCCACGCCGCCGTGATCTTCACCACCGCATCACCTCCCCCATTGCCCGCCGCATACCTGTCCACTTGCCCTAGGCCGGAAGCCACACCGCGCCGCTCCCCGTTCCTGCTGGCCCCTCTGTACAGTTCGGATGCTAACCCCACCTGCTTCTTCCCAGTCCACCACTCGAGCACGAGAGCTTGAGCTCATGTATCAGGCCAGGCGCGGCCATGCTCCGCAAATCTCCATCAGCGACGACAATCACCATGTCACCGAGGCCATCGGCGATCTGTACGGCGATGAGGATGACTACCTGCCCAAGCGCGACTCGCGTCCGCTGAGCTTCATATCCTCTCCCCTCGGCGAGTCCCTCGAGACCGCTCCCCCTTCATTCGACGCTGCCCGCAGCTCTCCACCGCGATCCCCGCTCAGCCGCACACAATCGAACGAGAGGACTCCCCCAGCGCAGGTCAATGGAAGGCCCAAGATGCTGTCCACCCGCACCTCCTCGTTTGGACGCGAGAACGACCCCAGCCCGCTCTCACCACCCCCTCTAAGCCGGACCAACTCGGACACCGCCAACCAACAGTTCCCCCTAAATGACATAGATTACGAGTCGAGTCCGGCCGCGGTGGCACAGGAGCTGAGTAATTTACAAGCGATTCGGCGGATGTCAATGGACGTGAATGCTTCGGACCCCGATCTTCCCTCGTTCTCCTCTGGTTTCAGCGTTCCATCAGTTGCACCCGCCAACTTCACCGACGATGAAGACCCATCGAAGTTATTTTGGGTTCCTGCAAGGCTACATCCTGAGTTGGCCCCGAAGGAGTTCAAGACATTTATTGAGGAAAAAGTCGATAAAATAAGGCGGAGGTCTGGTGGAGAGGATTCGCTGTCTCCAGATGGTGTAGGCCGTTCTGGATCAGGGTCAGGGTCAGGATCTTTGAAAAGAAAGAAGTCGATGCTGTCGCGGCAGATTGAAGGGCCAAATAATTACCGGGATGGGGCGGATAGATTGGAGAGAAAAAGATCTGAGAGGATACAGGGCGAAGGAAGCACGCCTTTGGCCGATTTGCAGGAGCTGGAACATCTGGTCGAGGATCCAAGCTCGATGATGCGCCGAATGAGCATTGACTCAGCAGCTCGTACATCTACCGACTCGGGTATTGAGCTCACGAGCGAGGACATGCCGATATTGCCACCAAAGTCAGCTGGCCAGCCAACATTGAAGAGATCGACAAGAACAAACTATCGACGTGGAAGTCTTCGAAAGGGGGAAAGGGTGCCATTCTCTAGACGGATGGCTGGACGACAGTCAGAAACTGATACGGAAGAGTCACCAGTATCTTCTCCAACGCACAACAAACACCCAGACCTGCCTACTATAGGACTCACCAGAGTTCAAACAGAGCCAATACATCTGCGGCCAGAAACTGTGGAGAACTTTTCACGCCCTGGCCGGAAACGATCGCCTCCCATAACACCACCTCTACGGAAATCTTCTGAAGATCAACCATTTCAGCAACCTCTCATCACGAAATCCATACCCGAGCAAGAACCAGAGCCGCAATCAAGAAAGTCCCTCCCAGCCAAATCTTTCCACTCCCGCATTGCGTCAAATGGCCGTACCACAGCACCGCTACCTGGCTACACACCTCAGTCCGTTCCTCAAATTATCGAAACGCCGCCTCCGCCCCAGGAACCGCAAAGGTCGTCGTCCTTGCAATTACCAGAAAGGAGTTCCTCCCGTGAAGCTCATCAGCCTCGCCCTATTCAATCTCAAGCGCCGCCGCCTCGTCAACCACCTCCACCGAGACAGCAACCTGCAAGGCCTCCTATGCATCGCACAGGAACCCCTCCTATCAAGACCGACAACCGCACAATTGAGGACATGGCCTCACATCCCTCTCCCCTGCCCGGAAACCAAAGCACACGCACCGATTCGTTATCCTTCATCCCGACGTTTTCTGATGAAAAAGAGAAGAAGTCTGACAAGAAATCGAGAGATAAGAAGGACGCCGAAGGTGGATCGAGGAAGACGAGTTGGGGATGGCTATTAGGAGGCGAAGATAAGCAGAAGGAGAGAGAACGGGAACAGAAAGAGAAGGAAGAAAAGGAGGCTGCAAAAAAGGCCAAGATCAAAGCTAGCAAGGTAGTGGACAAGTCTCATGATAATACCCGACTCGATGTACTCCAGTCTTCGATCGACGGATCGAAGGGAAGGGAAAGTATTGTTATCGACCGAGAAAGTCTCAAGCTAGAGGAAGAACGGAAAAAGGAGAGCACGCGGAAATCTGGAGGCGAAACTAAGAAAGAGAAAAGTGGAATTTTCTCTTCGTTGTTTGGTGGTGAGAAAAAGAAAACCGAGAAAGAAACATCACACAAGAAGGGGAGCTCGATGCGTGGTCTCTCGCCAGAACCACCGCCACGGATACTCAAGCCCGACATCGACTACAACTGGACGCGATTCTCGATCATGGAGGAGCGTGCTATCTACCGGATGGCGCACATCAAGCTTGCCAATCCTCGCCGCGAACTCTACTCACAGGTCCTGCTCAGCAACTTCATGTACTCGTACCTTGCCAAGGTCCAGCAGATGCACCCACAGATGCAGATTGGACAAAAGCAGCAGCAACGGCAAGCTCAGCAGCAGAAGAAGGACCAGCCTGAGGAGTTTTCACAGTATCAGCGGTATCAACAAGTACGACGACTCGAGACTCCACCCTTAATTTCTTTCATAGACTAACATCAAACAGCAGCAAGACCAAGCGGAAAACAAAAAGGCTCCAGGCGCTCAAGAGGATCAAGGCAACCAGGAGGTCCCCGAACACGATAGCCATGGCCAAGCTAGGCCCGACTCCCGCGCATCACAACATACCCAACGCTCTCAGCAATCTCAACACTCCCAGCACTCTCAGCACTCTCAACACTCTCAGCAAGCCGCCCAGCAATCCCACAGCAATTCAAACGGAAATTCTTACAGCGTCTCTAGCGGGCAGGACTATCTCGGTCAACCGCGCAACACCCCGCAAAGCAAGTCACCACCTCCGTCACAAACGCCGTATTACGGTGACGGCATGTTCGACGACGAGTCACCCTCGGAAGAGAACAAAATGTGGTGACCCTAGTGGTCTAGTCAGTTAGGTGGTATAATATCTAACTCTAATAAATCAATCAAATCAAATTATCTTCTACATTACAACAGAGACAGCTCTCATGTTCCCTTCCTCCAAGACCGAATATGTAAATGGCTCTTCTTCTTGGTCCTCTTTCCTTTCCTCTAGTTCTTGTTTCCAAGTGCTCAGAAACTCGTATCGTGTGCTTAGGACGGATAAGGCGTATTTTTGGAAGCAAGCTCGTTTGGGGCGGGGACACATACGCACTCATGAATGCATAGCGAGCGCTACTTTTTCCTTTTACTAGGGCTTTTACGTCTTCTTGTGTGCCCTTTGTGGGGAGCTGGCTGCTGAAGGCTGATTTTTTCTTTTTTTCTTGATGCTGTCGCTACTGCCCGGCTGTAGGCCCGGGACTTTGTTTCTCTGTACGATAATGTTTGGTTTTTCAACTTCCCCAATCGCTCCGTTCATAACCTCCCTCACCTCAATCAACACGGTTGGGTCTTCCACTTCTACTACTTCGGTCTGCTCTTGGACCTAGGGATCTTATAGGGGGTTCGATATGTGGGGCGTAAGAGCGGGATATGGGACTTTGTACAGATTGAGCGTTGACGGAAGACTTAGAAAAGAGACGGGCGGAGTAGGACTAGGAATGGATGGGATGGGATGGGTTGGCATGATCTATCTAGTCTAATGTATTTACCGTTTATGGATAAGGATAAAGGATGTGTTGATGACGTGCATGTGTGCGTGAAGGGGCAGGTGACTTCGGTGACTATCACGTGCGAGGTGAGGTGGGCGGGTATATCTTTCGTTACGGCCACAGGTTTGGATTGGCAGATTAGTTTGAGGTTCGCGATTCTGGTTAAAATCGTGGTATCCATCCATCCATGGGTGGAGTGGATCTAAAATCAACTCCGAACATCTGTATGGAGTGGTGCGGTCTTGGTGGCGGGATCGAAATCCTGGATGATCAAGTCGAATGGTGTCTGCGGTGGCATCGAGTTTTCTGTTCTCATAACCATTATCATCTCTTTACGCAAATTCTGCGACTCTTTAATCCTCTGTTCTTTATCTTCTCTTGATCTCTTATCGATCACCAAGCAATACCTGCCACCAGCAGCGCCTCCGTCAGCTATCCTTATGCTTCATCTTAACGCAATAATCCACATCATCATTATCTACATGCTGTCCTCCTCTCCAACTCCAACCCACTCTCCGCCCATCGCCAGATCCCACTGTCCTTTTTTGATCCGCCCCACACCATATTCCGAAAGTCCTGCGTCTGTTGATCCCCAATCCCCACCCATAAGCAAATCTTTCGCCTGCTGGTTCAGCCGCCACAGTCCCAGGGCCATGTTCGCTCACTGGCCCTCCTTTTGATTCCAACCAACGCACTATCGGGCACTGCCACTTGTTGGTTGCAAGCCGATCTGCTCATCGGGCGATGTGAGCCACGAAAATTCTTGTCTCCACCCCATGAAAACCCATCCTGGCACCTGTTTGACTGCCACCACCCTGCTGGGCCATGGGCCCTCTCTTTGCCACTGGTTGAGAGCCACAGACACTACTCATAGGGCATTTCCAACGGCGGCCTTTGGGGTAGGCGTTTGAGCTACCAGACGGCGCTACCCATAGGCTGTCTATGTAGGTAGGGTGACGACAAAACTGAAACAACAATGTGCACCCGACGCCCTTGCATACATGCAACTTTGCTATACACAAGGGATTTGGAACAGAAAGAGGCCTAGAGTTCATTTGGAATACCACGGCCGAAAGAGATGGAGCAAAAGACCGCGTATGTGTAGAGGAGCCGGACCAGAATCAAACATTATTGTACAAATTAGATATTGCGGAAGACTTAAACGGCTGTCCGTTCGCATTACTTTAACGTGTTCTACATGCATGTGGTGGTTACAAGCGAGTGGTGGCGCTTAATTTTTGGTGCGATTTGGACGTTTTGACACCCCAGCAACCTCAACAACTATAAAAGATTTGAATCTATAACTTAGAATAAAGATATGCATAGCTGTTTCAATATTATAAGACAAATTTTTAGGGTCTCTTGATGGCCACATTTAGTTATAGTAGAGTTTTGGCCCCCTAGCATTGGGTAAGATCTACGATATAATAGAATTACAGAGACACATCACTCCAAACTATTGCCTAGCCATTGAAATGAGCTAAATACTATATGCATTCATATAATCTTATTTAATACTTTATGGTTGTTGAGATTGCTGGGGTGTCAAAACGTCCAAATCGCACCAAAAATTAAGCGCCACCACTCGCTTGTAACCACCACATGCATGTAGAACACGTTATAGGGTAACGCTGAAGTAAGCAGAAAATGACGATATGTGCATAATGGTATAAGGTCCTACCTTCTTGCCAGGGCCGCCTGGGCAGAACTACGCTGAAATAGCGATCGGATTGTTGACATGGCTGCCAAAGGAAGGAAACGCTCGCATCAAACGCATGCTGGCTTTAACCTGAGCGAGCAGCTTTTGTTCGCCCTCCTGGACAGAGCGACTTGCAGGCTCTTCCACGAAAGCCGAATTTGCGGTGGATGGTAGATGCAGGGGAGGTTCGCTGGCCTTAAAAGGTGCACTGGCTCCAGTACCGTCGGCGATCTCTCAATCGGTTGATACTTCTCGACGTATTGCTCTGACATGAAAGCGAGGAAAGTATCTACGTCAGAGAACGTACTCATAGCACCCAAAGAGACGCGTACAACCCCAGGCATCTTTCCCCCGAGCAATTCTGGCGTAAGCGGTTTGCTATAGCGATGGCCAAGAGCAAATATCGCCTTCACATCTGAGGCAGTGAAGTTTTGGAAGGTCGCGATTCCTCCCGGATTGCACAGACCACTAGAACGGAGGTAGATGTTGTGTTCGTCTGCGAGTTTCTCAACGTCGGAGTAGGCTATGGGCATAACCAAAGAGTCCTGAACATTGAAAGCAACTGTGGCGCCTTGGGTTTTGGCATCGCCGTAGATTGCTTCTGGGTCCTTGTAAATCCGACAAACGGGTACACCATTAGCATGGGTGAGGGCGCTCATATGAGGAACTCACCACGCTGCTGGCTGGCTGAAGTAGAAGACGAGAGGCCGCACAGAGCAGCTGATGAAGGGGTTGAAAAACTTGAGGTGGCATGGAGAAAGTATACTTCCCCAAATTAATCCAGAACGCAAAGCGCAGCACATTGATTAGATATCATCGGAGTAAAAGCTCCCTGACGAGCAGATTTCCGCCCTCTGATAGCATCGTGAGGCACAGTACATCCAGAACAGACGCTAGATTAGCACGATTCTCCTACTGCTGCTATGGAGCGGCATATCGTTATTTGAGACCGCTCATTCGCGGGAGAATCTGCCGCTCATTCCCAGGTGCGGAGCTGCTCACGTGGTCAAAGATTCCCAGAAGCTGTTAATGAACAGCCTTTTTCCTATTGAAGCGATGGGTGACGCCAATTTGGGGAGCATAGCCAATTCGGGAGCAAGGCGGGCGCTTGGTATTGGAACATGTGGAGGCATCGACGACGTGGAGCTGAGCTGCTGCACTGCGATGCAAGGAGTCTGCGGGAAGATCATGATACGGCGCGGGAAGTAGATTCGCTAGCACGGAAATAAGAAGATAGAGTCTGGATGGTGAGATGTAAAGCGCGTTGCTTTTTAGCGGGAGGCGATGAGAATCTGGTTGGCTATCATGGACGTCTCATAGAAGCGGTCCACCGGGACGCAGCCGCCTGTGTGGGAACTGTCCAGCGACGTGTGCCTTGAACCGTGATGCTATCTCGACGAAGCAGAAGGCCTATGAGCTATTGCATGTACCGGCGACGGCTGGAAACTGCAGCAGGCAGTCTCGGGGTCCTCGGATTGTACACCAGCATGTCAATCCAGGCAGACAGTTCTTACAGGCTGGCTTTACGACGCGCAAAGCCTCTTAGGGCGGCATGGAGTGCTTGAGTCGAATGGCGGCATCCGAGCCCGGTTGTCAGAAGCCTGGACGCCTCCACCCCATACTCTTCAGTTTGTCCGGGGAATGTGTTGACTCAATGGCTCAATCCTGATCCCGTCAAGCTATCCACAATGTCAACAGACACATACTAGTGGTCAAGCGGCAACTGCTGGATAGGACGCCGAAATTCTGAAGCTAGGAGCTGCGATGCGTGCGCATCATAGTGGACGTCTCTTCTTCCAAATACAACGGGAAGGATCCGAGCTACTGTACCACCATTTTCAGTACACCAATTGGGGGTTGCTGCGCGCGGCTCGGGGAGGTGGTGATGGTGTTGAAGGGTGAGGTCGCCGAAGATGACCCCTGTGGGAACTCTGGGCCCGCTTGGTGGCTGACGCTTCTGTTCTAGAAAACACCATACCTAGGTATCCTCAACTCCTTTTCAGCCCTATCACAGGTCCATCATCAGTCCATCGTCAATCCATCCTTTGCATGCACCTTCAGCCCCGTCTTTTCTTCAACGCCGACTTATGGCACAAAGCTCGGCGTAATCGAATGTGATTTGCAGCATTAGCCGTTTCAGGTCCCCAAAGCCTTCCTCTGATGCTGCACGGGCCATTATGCATTGCTCGCATATTTTTCCATGGTTCAGCTGGGATCGATCGTGCTAGGTGCCATGCTGGCCTTGAAGTAAGTGGCACACTCATCAAGCACTCTGGTCGTATGTACAACTGTCTGCCACTGCTTGAAGTGCTTCAATGAGTTTCCACATGGCCCAAGATGAAGAGCTTCTATCTCGTTCAGGATCCTGAAAATGCATTGAAGCAACCCAAGCAGTGGCAGACAGGTGTACGCACGAGACAGCCTGTTCTATAATTAGAGTGCCACCTTTTTCATACCCTGCGTGGGCACATCCCCAAGAGGATTGACAATCTCGATCTTGATAAATAGTGTGGCTCCCGTTTCGCCGTTCCGGTGAGATCTCGAGATGGCATGGTGAAGTTGAGTGCGTCGCCGAATTCCCGTAGGCAAGTAGCATAGCACTCACCAGGCCATGAAGAGTGGGTTACACCACCACTAAGCACCCTCGATGACACCGACCCGCTACTAGGAGGGAGTGTCTGGCTGACTGCATGGTCGCCGTCTACGGTGTCTCTCGCCGACCCGGTTGGGAAGTATAGGCCGCTAAAGCAGTCTGACAGGCTTCATCAAGTACAAAATAGCTACAGAAATGTTACAGTTGCCCCGCAAATCTTCAGAATCTTTTTCCTGCTCTTTCACCTATTTTGACGTAGAGGCCCAAAACACTTAAAATAGCTTCATCAACTGAGGCCTAGTCTAGTCTTTTTCTGGCGACTGGCTTTCTCGGGAACACCTCTCGCTCTTCAATCAAGGCCTGCTGTAATTCATCCATTTCAATCATATTGCTGTGCTCTCGTACTTTTCTGTTAGATCCCCAACATGTCGGATATCCTTAGTACAGTAGATGTCGAGAAAAATGACAGAGGCAGCGATTATACCCATTTGACCAACAGCAGCATCCAGACCTTCGGATTTGAGGGCGTCACCGTTACCGTCAACGACCGGACGACGAAGCAACCGAAGGAAATTCTATCTGGCGTTAATGGCATGGTCGAAGCAGGTCAGTAATACTCATTGCTTAAAATCTTTCACCGCAGTCAGTATAACCCGGACGAACTGTACTTTTTTGCACGAAACAAGTCGAGTCCCTTCCAAAAAAGTCACTATCGACATCTCACACTCTGATGGTAGCACCTCAAGCAGCTGTAAGTAAGAGTCAAATCGTGCTATGAATTTCAAGTCTTTACTGGGCTAGATGCTGACCGTAAGAAGGGGAAATGCTGGCGCTGATGGGCCCGAGTGGCTCCGGAAAGACCACCCTACTCAACGTTCTGGCTCACCGCGAAGCTATGTCTAAGGCCACTGTACAAAAAAGATAGAAAGGGCTCTATATCAACGGCAAAGAAACAAAGTTGAAGGACTTCCAAAAGATCAGCTCCTACGTAGAGCAGGAGGATGCTCTGGTGGGATCTGATACCGTGAAGGAAACTCTATACTTTGCCGCAAAGCTGGCGCTTCCTAGGTCACTACGGGTACAGTACCAGCCCATAAGTCTGGGCAAACGTGTTTATCACTGCTTAGCTCCAAACGTGCTCGCTTGACGCTACTGTAAGGAGCAGCCCAGTGAGTACGTAGGCAGTTAGTCAAGAGGCAGTTTAATTTGCACTACTTCGAACCTGACACAGCGCATAGGCTTTTGGAAGTTCACGGGGGTACCCTAGGCAGTGGGAAACGCGTGTGCAGACTTCTGACCTGTCACTGTAGTTGCTCCAAACTCTTGTCGGACTCCTCTCTCCCAATATAATTCTGACTGTAGTAGTTCCATTATCAAGATCGAGCGGATAATGAAAATCATTGCACTCGTTACTGCATTCGGTCTTCAAGGCCAGGCAGAGACGATCATCGGAACACCGATCCAAAAAGGCCCAAGTGGCGGGCAGAAGCGGCGTGTCAGTGTTGCCAGCCAGCTAATTACGAGTCCAAAGCTGCTCTTCCTCGATGAACCTACGAGCGGCCTTGACTCCGCGGCCAACTACGAGGTCATATCTTTGGTGAAGGCCCTCGCCAAAAAGCGCAATATAGGGCTCTATCTCAACAAATTCTATATCCAAGCCCACGTTAATGTTGATCGCAGCTTCTTGTCATTGTAAGCATTCATCAGCCCTCCACGACGACGTTTGAGCTCTTCGACAAGCTACTTCTCCTGTCAAGAGGAGACACTACTTACAATGGCTCCGTAGCCGGCGTCCGCGACTACTCTCAGTCTCAGGGCCACGCAATGCCTCTGTATATGAACCCTGCCGAGTTTGCCATTGACCTAGTCAATACCGACTTCTCACGCCATCAGGACAAAACTCTCAACAATTGGAGGATCTCGTAGCTGGCTGGTCAAAGTCTGAGGCTGCCAGAATCGTGGTAAAGGTCGAATCCGCAATCAACGCCCAGCCTTCGAATAGTCATGGAGTAGAACGTAGCAGAGAGCTATTCTATATTCTAGTTCTATAAGGTGGGTTCTTTTGTATGTCATCTACACCGGCGCTTCTCAGTAAATGAAATCGAGACACCCAAAGTTTCCTCTCTGGAGAATTAGATGTGTGCCTTGATGTACAGATACCTAACCAATCTTGATCTTTCTGCGATCCATAAAAAGCGATAGGCAGAGACAAAAGCAGCCGGAGGCTATCGACGTGATGAAAACACGACTGATCGCGTACACAATAGCTGCTAGGACTTCCTGTTGCTGAGTGGAATTGAGTGTTTCCAATAGAGCGCTCCCCGCGCCTGAAGTTAGACTCTGAATTTGTGCGATGCCTAGAGTAGGAAACAGATCGCGAATCCTATTTTCGGCCAAGTTCAGAAAGATGGCGTTCGCGATGGACAGGGCGATAGCGAGTCCTCCTCCACGAGCACACATAATGAATCCAACGGCGCTCGATATCTCCTCGGGTGGAGCAAGCCACTGTGCAACAGCAAATGGAGCATTTAGAAACATGCCCGTGCCGATTCCGTTGAGCACCATCGCTCCGTAAATAAATCCATTTGAAGTAGGTAGATCGATAGTGTAGAGCATGCTGTTGGCGGCGATCACGAGGGCAGAACCGGTGGCGTACCATGGCATGCTGTATCCTGATCGCGCCATGAGGTGGCCGTTTAACATAGTGAACGTCGCCAGTGAGCCGATGAACGGTAATAACCGTACCCCTGCGAGGAGAGAGCTGCTGTGTTGCACGAACTGAAAGTATAGCGGGATGAAGTAGATCGTCACAAAGGACGACGTTCCCGCAGAGGCTCCCACCAAGAACTGTATCAAAAGGCCCCTGTTTTTGAGGAAATGAACCGGGAACATTCTGTTCTGCCAGTTTGACCAAACTTGGTGAATGCATAGCGCCATGAACAGAACGCCCGAGATGCAGAACAGAGCTATGTCTTGGACGCTGTTCCACGCAAAGGTTGTGCCGCCAAATGAGATGGCCATGAGTCCAGAGACATACACACCGATGACGAGAGTGTTTCCTATCCAGTCAACAGCTTTCATCCTGTCCCAAAACTTCACACCCGGTCGGAGATCACGGGACGGAAGCAAGAAGAAATACGCTGGAGAAAAGGCGCCTCCAATGCAAAGATTGATATAAAAGGCCCATCTCCAGGTTGTTGATGCATTGTCGGCAAAGGCTCCTCCAATGACAGGTCCTAGGCTGTAGCAAAGATGTCATGGTCAGTAATTATATCCGTCCTTGACTCTCCGAGAAAGGGGCACGGCACTCACACTGTGCCAAAACCAAATACCACGCCGATGATGCCGATATACTTTGCTCGTTCAAGAGGTGTAGTGAACAGGGACAGCATCATCATCACTCCCAAGTACATTCCTCCGCCGCCAAGGCCAGCCAGAGCACGTCCGATAATGAGTGCATTCATGCTAGGCGCCGCCCCGCACACGGTTGAACCGATCTCGAAAATCGCTACGCAGAGCACGTAGATCCACTTTGGATTAAATTGGCCATATATTCGTCCCCTGAGAATATGAGTGATTTGTTTGAAGGAACTTGGCTGTAGAATTCGTGCAAAAGCTTACCAGAACAGATTAGTGCTTGCATTTCCGAGGAGAAATGACACCGATAGCCAAGGCAATTTATCGATCGAACCGAACTCGGCGATGATGTTTGGCTGAACATCAGCGACAATCGTCTGGTCCAGAGCGAATAAGAACACGCTTGATAATATGGCAGTCACTATAACGTATATTATTAGGAACCAGATCGAACTTGGATTTATGGAATCGATAATCCTATTTGAGCTTACCAGCGAACACCCACTTAATGCCATGTATATCCCGTGGGGGAGGAGCAGATGATGCTGGGGGCAACGGTTGTATGCGGTCCGACGGCGACTGTACGGATTGGTTCGTGCTCACTACGTTGTTTGGCGGCCGCTCCTCGTCGGGATAAATCTCTGGGCCTCGAGAGCTTTGTCGAGAATCAATCCAGCCATTCGCGGCTATTCGAGGCTGCAGTTCGATATGTGTAACACTGGTTTGCGACATTATGTTGAACTGGGATAAGGCGGATGTTAGAGCGTGAGAGGTGTTCGAGAGTAAGCAAAAGCACTCTCCGCGGGCAGAGCGCTCATATGATATTCGAATGCAATTCGTCTGTTGGCTTTAATCGGCCAATAAGGCGCAACGCAATCCCCTGGCCGATAAGTATATCCATTTTCGTGTTAATCCCAGCTAACAGCGGTTAACTCCGTCGCAAATTTTAGTGGGGGTTGTAATAGATGGGTCTGTAAGCACATACGCGCGAAAGTACGGAATAGAGGCCACCCTAGAAAACTTCGTTTTATTGATAGCTTCCGTTAAACCACGCAATCTCCTCTATTCCTATAGTAGTACTCGCTAGTCCTGTAGTAGTATTCTGTTGTCGTTGTTGCTAGCTAAGGACCTCCCCAAAAAGGGGCCGATTGCTATTACAGAGCTTGGCGATTACTACTATAGGACTAGCTATATAGCGGAGATTAGGGAGACTATTTCCGAGACTTGAATCTTCCAATTCAAGGCGGCCTCTGGTTTCGCACACAGCTGCAATAGACCCCGCCTGCTATGATAAGGAAGAGGAGCCCCTGCCTCAGGGCCTAGTGCGAGGTCTTCCCTGGTGATCTTTTCCCCTAATGACTGTCACGCCCGTCTCGTCATCCTTTGTATATGCATGCAGGTGAGGAGATACTGGTAGACGCGGCGGAGCCCTTTTCACCACATTCGCATAGGATTAATGCTAGTCTACCCAACCTCCTGCCACAGGCTCGCCAAAAACCTCCACTCTCCTCACAAACCAACGAAGTTCACCACCCACCACCTTAAAACCTCCATCATTATCCTCGACCTTCGCGAAGTAGTAGCACACAGACGCACTGAACACCATCATCACCTCCCTGCCACCCACCCCCTCCACTCCATGAATACGTCTCGATCCTTGATGTTTTACTCCCAACATTGCCACCAACATTTCCACCTTCAAAAAAAGATGGAGGAGTAAGCTTCCTCGTTTGTGAGGAAGAGGAAGAGAATTGAAGAGGATCTTTTATTCACGAAACACGTGATCGTCGGGTGATGAGAAGGGAAGGCTGACTTATGCCTGGCGCACAGAGGATGAATAGCTTGCATTTTTTGCGAAATCAGGGAGAAAGAACCTGTATATCATCTCTTCAGATTCCTCGTCCTCCAAAAGTACCTACGGGCTGAGGACGACCAAACAATCCCCTTTGCCCATCCATCTGCTAGACTCCCTACAACACTACAAAGCCTCTCCTTCCTCACTCGCCCTCATTCCCAACCCCAATCAGCTCCGCCGCCAACTCCGCAAACGCGTAAACCGTCGCCTGCGGCATCGCTCCCACAGCCTCCGGAAACACGCTCGCATCGCACACCCTCAGCCCCCTGACCCCTTTGACCCGAAACTCAGCATCTAGCACCGTCCCCAGCGCCGCCGTGCCCTGCGGGTGATAGATAGTCCCACAAAACCTCCGGATCCTTGCATCGATCTCCTCGTCGTTGGAGCGGGACGTCAGTGCCGGAAACCCATCTGGTGGCGTTTCCGCGATTAATTCGCTGGCTAGAGGTCCGGTCTCCGCGAGCTCCAAGTTGCGGCGCACGGCGGCGCGGAAGGTGTAGCGGTCTGCGGCGGTGGAGAGGTAGTTTGGGTCTATGACAGGGTGGGCGGTTGGGTCGGTGGAGGGGAGCGTGATCGTGCCACGGGAGGTGGGGAGGAGGAGAAAGGATATGAGGCTGATGTGGGTACCATCTAGGGGCCGGCCAAGCTGGGCGCTGTAATTCGGTTGGTCGATTAAGGGGAAGTAGAAAACTACGGAGAGGTGGTGGCAGCGTTTGGGGCGGAGATGCGGGTGGGAAGCGTCAATGGAAGGGTCGTCGGCTGCGAGGGCGGCTTGGAGGTCAGGGGTTGGGAGGGTTTGGAAGGCGAGGAAGTCTGATGGCGCGCCTTGGCCGTACTCGGGCTTTGCGGTGCCGGTGAAGGGGAGGGCGAAGCCTTTCTCTGGGTGGCGGAGGCGGTAGTATTGCTTGAGGGAGTTGTGGTCGAACAGGTTACGGCCGACTTCAGGGGAGTCCACGATTTGGGGGACGGAGTGTTTGGATAGCTCGGATGCTGGACCAATTCCGGAGAGCATTAGCAGTTGAGGGGTCTTGTACGCGCCACAACTGATAATGACTTCACGGCGAGCATGTAGCTGGTTGCCGTTGAGCAGTTGAATGCCTGTCGCCCTACCGTCCTGGAATAAAATTCTTCTAACGAACGTGGAATCCATCACGTGTACTCTGGAGAGGTCGTATACCCGCGCGCTATGCTGTCTTGTTGAATCAGAGCTCGATGTTACTCGAAAGTTTTGGCAGAGATCTGAAAGGCCGGTCGGATCGCCATCAAAAGGGTCCGGATTGATGTCAACTCCCCTAGCGACGAATGATTCTTGCAATATTTTACGCATGGGATACTGCCGGCCAGCGGCCGTGTGGATCGGTCCGTCGAAGCCATGGTATTTGCGACTGGCTGTGGTATCCCAGAAGCGCTCCGTCCGTTTGAAGTAAGGCAAAAGCCCTTCGAACGTGAACCTAGCATGGCCCGCTTTTTCCGCTATTACCTCATAATCTGTCCTTGATGCTCTTGTCCAGACTCCAATGTTGACCGCGCTAGATCCAGAGACGGTACGACCAGCAAACTGGGTCATGTTTCGGTCGTCGCAGTGGCTCTGGGGGACGCTTGAGTAGTCTAAAACAATGCCATCTTCTATAAGTTCAAGAAGGCTTTTCCGATCCGTGACATGCGGATTGAAGACGTCGTTTGAGCCTGCTTCGATAAGGGCAACGCTGAACTTTTGGCTAAGGCGGGATGCTATCACAACACCTGCTGTTCCCCCTCCGACGACAATGAAATCGAACTTCGTTTCGTCGGACATGATGATTGAGATATTGAGTGAATACAGAAAAGGTGAAGACACGACTCTAATTTATACCACAGAAAAAGGCGTACTAAAACTGTTAGTAAGACCAAATTTGGAAGAGAGCTCGTAGGTTAGGAACGAGGCGTCCAAGGCGTCCCATCTGAAATATACATGTCGCTCGCATCAGAGCGCATTATCCCGTTTAGAGCTATTGACCCCTTCGTCGGTACGAGCCTTGTAAGCCCTAACCTTTAGGTCTTCCCGGCATTGGCTCCTATAAGTTCCCCTGGGCAGTCTTGTACTCTCCCTCTGCTATCATTGGGTTAGTTGTATGATGTTAATGTTAAAGCTAATCATCTAGCAAGCATTTCTTTAGTGCCGACGGATGGCTCGGATCGAAGATCCATTCTGTACAGTAAGAAAGTAACCTCCATCCTTTTCCAAAGGATTGCTGATTCTGTTTACACTACCTAATCAGGCCTGAATGTTAGACTTCGGATCTAGGATTCGTGCAAGATGTAGGAAGGAGAAGAGTGGAATTGGATCTGAGTTGTCCCTTAGCTATTTTCGGCAAGCTTGGGACGACGCCATGATATACCTATCTCTAGGCTAAATTACCCTTTGTACATGTTCGTGTTCTTTACCTAAGCACTGCTAGTGGCAAACATATGAGTATTGTTAAACGAAGGGAAAGGATGTGTAGATAGCCGCTATCATTCACGGTCCCGGCCCTGGTCCCGTTCACACCGGAGCATCTCCTCCCCTTCCGAGCACCCATGGCAAACCCAATCACTTCCGAGGTGAACGCTTATCATGCTATCAATCGCTCAATCCAGAGTCAGATTCATTCGAATTCGGCCTCTATATACGCGGTTCCCTTTCGCCGCTAGAGCCATCCCATCCGCAATGCGACATTTCATGAATCATAGAATCATTTACAGCCATGTCAGAATCCAAAGCCTCTAGTCCCTGAACTCATCCATGAACTCCTTGTGGAACTTGACGATCCTACCCACCCAGTCCGTGCCGGGTGCTAGGAAAGTCGTCCTGAAATGCAGCGTGCCCTCCTTCTGGCCGAAGCCGGAGCCCGCGACGACGCAGACACCTGTGGCGTCGAGTAGGCGGAAGCAGTAAAACTCATCGGGTGCGCGGCCTTCCTTCTTGGCTTGGGCGATGGCTTTGGCGGGGATGGTGATGGTGGGGAAGAGGTACATGGAGCCCTTCATACATGGTTAGTCCGAGAAATTCGAATAGAACGGTTGGGTATCAACTTACAGCAGGAGTGTTGCAGCTCACACCCTCCATTTGCTTGAAAGCATCATAGAGTGCATGCGCTCTCTTCTTGAGGCCCTCAAAGATACCATCATATTCCTGCTTATACAGCTCGTAGCTCGGCTCGCCCTCCTTGGGCGGGTTCACCATCATTTCGACGATGCACTGGCCCATGACCGGCGGGCACAGCTGAATACTGATGAACTTGTAGATCTCGGCCGCGACCTTCTCGTCGAAGCCGATGAGCTCGAAGTAGCCGCCACGGTGTCCGCATTCGCCGACCATGCCCTTCGACACGCTGTGCAACGACGCAAGCTCGATGTTGTCGAACTTCTTGGGAACCTCTTTTTGCAGATCACGAAGAGCTTTCTTGAAAGAGATAAACTCGCCCTGGAAAACGTTGGTCTGGTAGACCTCGTCGGCCATGACCACTAGCTTCTTTTCGGCGGCGAACTCCAACACCGATCGGATATCTTCGGCTGGCAGACTGGCGCCCGTGGGGTTGCCCGGGTTGATGATGACGATGGCCTTCACATCAGTCCCCTCAGCGACGGCCTTATCGTACGCGCTCTTGATCTCGCCGAGATTAGTGCCCCATGCCTGGCTCTCGTCGAGGTAATATGGGACCACACGCGCATCTAAGACGGCTAGTGTAGCAGTGTACAGAGGGTATTGGGGAATTGGAACGAGGATGCCGGTCTCGGGCTTGGAGCTGATGATATGAAGGAGGGTGTTGACGCCTGAAGAAGCGCCGGCACTGAGGTAGATATGGTCAGCTTCAGCTGGGTATCCGTCTCGTCCTGCAATACGATGTAAGTATGTCCAATCTCCAATATGACATGCCAGACGTACGCTCAATGAACTTGGCAACGCTCTCTCGGATGGCCGGAGCACCATGGCTCTGGCTGTATGCTCCCACGCTTTTGACGGCCGCAAGCAGCTTCTTAGCCCTCGCAACCACATCCGGTTTGTATCCCAGACCGCTTGTCAACACTTCCTCCTTCTCGAGGAGCTCCGGGTTCTCCATGATACTGGCGACCTGTCGGAAGAAGGTGATGGGCTTCTGGTCCAATTGCTGCGGGTTTCCGATGTTTGCAGCAATGACAGTATCAAAGGGCAGATCCTTGCCCTCGCCCTTGGCCAGCTTGGCTCGGTATTCCTCTGACCTCACGGCCAATTCGCCGCGGACGGCATACTTCGCGGTCTTGACATGGGGATTGATATTCTCATACGAGAGGGCGCGGACGGCGGTGGCAGACATATTGCGAGACTGTATGTTCAATCCCCACGAAATACGAGGAGGAAGTAGGAGGACAGGTCTGGCGTGCGAGTCTAGAGCAAACCGCAGCGTTTAGTATATCTCTCCCAAGTGTTGCTTTTTCTCTGCGCTGGTGTTGAGGCAATATTTTTTTTCCCGCGCGGACGGAACGCGTGCCCCGCTATGCTTTTCTCTAGGGTGGGAGGGGGTTTTCGGGGAGAGACGGGGGGGATTTGCTGAATATAATATTTACCTCGTACTCCCACGTGGAGGGTCCAGACTGGCTTTGGTGATGCATTGATATTGAGGTAGTGGCGGCCGGTTTGTTTGTATGACTCGATCGCTCTGGTCGATGAGCGCATGGACGCGACTATCTTATCGCCTGGCGCCATCTCCCCACCCTGCTGCTTCTCCGCGAAATGTGGTGGAGTGATCGTATGGGGATCAGGACATGATGATGGAGTAACGGAGGGTTGCTGAGATGGATAGATCTCACTAGGAGAATGGCGGTGTCCGATTTGCGCACCTACCTCAGATTAAAGTTGCGGTAAGCAAACGGTGAGGTGCTGCATATCCCCACCCCGACAGCGGAGACATCCGTAGTTGTACAGAGTCATGTACCTGGGTATATAAGTGGTGCTTTCAAATAGATCAAGAGCTTGTGTAGACCAAGAGCACATCTTGAGGGAGTCATGAGAAGCTTCATTGCTAGACTCGGGGTCGTAGCGCGTGGATGCGTTGTTGGTCTATGTCTACATTATACAAGCTCACTTGCATGCTCCATGATCCACATTGTAGCCAATTGCCGGCCTAACCCCTCTCACTTCCTCTTAGCCGGACCGCCTGTCCGTATTTCTGGAGCTTCGTGATGAGCTGGTCGCCCTGCTTGACCACGTCTGAGTATTGCTTGTTCTTGTCGTCTGGTCTGTTCGTCTCGATGATGCCCTTGACGCGATCGATGGTGCAGGGTATCCTGTCTGCTGCAATGAACTTGGCAAGATCCCTTTTGCACAATTAGCGGACGAAAATAAAAGATGAACATACGAAGTGGAACGTACCTGTCCAGGAAATCGATTGTCACTCCGAAGTCATTGGCCATGCTGGTCAGGCCAACCACTCTGTAGCTCTGGAGAAGCTGTTGATAGCCTCGTAGTCGCATCTCCCGCACAAACCAACTCTTATGCTCGTACAGGTATCGGTCCTGGCTGAGGAACGCATCCTCGACCGATGCCAGAGCTCCGAAGAAGTCTTTGTAGTTTCCGTTGTAGAGACTGCTAACCAATGTGGCGAGCCCCGTGAAATCGACGGGCGCTTCAGCATCTTGTTGCTCTGCCTCCGACTGGCCGATGGTGGTCAGATTGACAGCTGCGTGCGGGATTGCAGAAGAAGCAGGCCCATCTTGCATCTCCTCATCGCCAGCACCTGCGCCTGCGGACGTCTTTCCAGAAAGCGCAGATGATTTTTCATCCCCATCACCCAGGATTGCCTTGATCTCTGGCGCATCGACAACCTTCGACTTGAAGTCGACTCGTTTCAATGACACGGCACCAGCAAGGACGGCGTAAACGACTAGCGCGGAGTAGTTGCATAGCTCGTAGCTGGTAAATGTAGATAGACTGTCGAGAAGAAGGGGTGCGGCTTGAGCATGTGATCGAATGGTGAGCAGGTGCAGCCCTTGGTATGCCTTTAGGCGATTTCGACGATCCCAGTCACCACCACTCTCCACCAGTGTCCCGGCGCGTTCTACAGTCTTCTTGACGAGTATCTTGTCCCCGAAGAACAGACCGATGCGTATTATTGCGAGCACGATGTCGATCTTGGTGCCTAGAATGCCGGTCTTCTCGAACACAGCTTCGTATGCTGCAATAGCTTTCTCCTGGAACAGAAGACCCGATTAGCGTTTACTCACATAGAAAATTCCAGTGATTGTCTTACCTTGTCTCCGATGCGCGTGTAGTATTCTGCCCGCTTTCCTCGAGCTGTTTGCACTTCCGTCTCCCCAGCCTTCTCTGCCGCCTCATCCTCCTCCTTCTGGATAGTCTCAAGCTCCTTCTCGTTGTCGGCCTTCAACTCATCGTATAGCTTCTCGTCCCATGGCAGGTTGACCTCGAGAGTAGGATTCTTCGTTGCGAGAAAGGTAGCGGCGCTGGACGAGGGTCTTCGGTGGCCAGCGGGCTGTGACGCGGTGCCTTCCCCCGTTGCGTTCAGGATGCCTTCTACAGGGTGAGCCAGATGCCTGTAGAGAGGCGCCATTTTGTGTTCTCGGATGGCATCTTGGAGGGACTTGAGCGAAGCTTGCTTGCTGGCTTTCGGGGAGGATGGATTGGTGAGCTGGAAGACGTGTTGAGAGAGCTGGAGGTTGGGGTACTTGGCAAACTGGGGGTCGCCCATGTTGAAACGCTTGACAAGGTAGAGGAGGAGGTAGATAGAGTGAGTTGGATGGAGGGGATGTCTATGTGGCCTTGGTGTTGGGGCGTGGTGTTGATGCTGGAGCTCTTGCGTCGGTGGTCGGCGGTCACTGTGGAAAAGTCTTGGCATGCACAATGCACAAATTTGTGCATGTTGCTGGAATTAAATCAAATTCTATCTGATGACCTCAGAAGGGATAGAGAGAGGCCTCGTTGAATGCAAACATGTAACCAAAGGGATACAGTACTGCTCCACTTCACTTGTTTCTCGCTCTAGAATTGTCCACGTAGGCGCTTGAAAACCCGAATAAACGAATTCAGCATCACTGTATATACATCATCCAAGAATTACGCCCATGTTATAAGTCTACGGTGATTAAGCCTCTGAAAGTACGCTGGTCTAGCGCGGTACTAAGACATAAGGTTGGGCCCTCTTTGCAACTGCTTGGGGTACCCCGACAGGCTTTGGAAATCTGAATACGATGTAAACGTCAACGCAGTCGAAATCAGACTACCTGTTGACTAAGTGAAGACATGTTACCTAGGGTACTCCTCACAGCGGTATCGAGAGAGCAAGAGTGAAGCCAGAGCGGTGGCATATCTGTGTGCTGAAGCTCATGATATCCGTACACTTTCCTACCACTGTCTGTAGGGCTCCAACGTACTACCAGAAACCGGGGGCAGCGGATATACTTGCAATCTGCTTACACCCTGTTGACGCTGTCTAAGGTGGCCCCATGAGCTTACTAATTGTACAATATGCCGTACTTCTCTCTCATTCGGAATGTTGAAGCTCCTCATGCAGCGGTAAACGAGTGTACGGATTTCTGACAAGGCATTGTAAAGGTCAACGCAGTGAATATTAGACCACCTTTTGACGAACTAAAGACGTGCTACCTAGGGCACTCCTTACAGCGGTGTCGAGAGAGCAAGAGTGAAGCCAGAGCAGTGGTACATCCGTGTGCCTAAACTTATGACCTAGTAGTATAGGAATGTAATACTTTCGTCACGACCAGCTATACTTTCACATATTGGCCTCCTTAAATCCTATCATGTTGCATTTGGAGCTTGATCTCCTTTTGATGAGGCGGCGTTCCCTGTGGCCAGCAACTCTGCTTGGCGGCCTAAAATTGTTACTTTTTGTATCATTTGTGGAAATGAGTACGAACCATCATTGTAGAAGATGACCGGGGCGACTAGTTCAGGTAAATGCAGATATACGAGTTTATCTAGCTCCTGGCCTAAAGCAAAAGCTTTGAGATTACTCTTGACTGTGCTAGTAGGCTCATCGCCTTGCTCGTTGGGGTCAAAAATCTTGGATGCTTCACGAACGGCCTTAAAGGTAGTCTTGTTCTTGACCTTCTGCCAAAACGTCTCCAAGCCGTACCAGAAGTCAATCTTGGCTTCGATATCGAAGTGCACCTTGAACCTCGCGTCTCCAATACGTCTGAGGACCACGGCAACGGTAAACGTGTCTGGTAATGACTCTTCTTTCTCGTTCTCGGTAAATGTCCATTCAACGACATCTTCGCCACCTCGACCACCACCTCTGCTGTGTGTCTTGTATGCCTGCGCGGATATCGTTGCTTTCCTCATTTGGTCCCATTCCTCTCCTTTCGTCTTGCCTGCCGTGAGAGCCAAGCTAAGTGGCACAGGGTCTTGCTGAACCCCCAAAGAGGCCTCTTTATTGGTTTCTACCGTTTTATGTACCAGGGTCGGGAGGAGATATATGACACCTTGCTGTGCCGGCGCGAACGATTTGACGAACGGGTCTTGCGCCGGCTGTTGCAGAGGCTCAGTCTCAAAGCGTAGTGCAACCTTGAAGTGTCGAAAGCGTCGGTGCTGACCCGCATCAGTCTTCCGGAGTTCGAATTGGAGGCCAAGGAGGGTTGCTGGATCAGAGTTGTCGGTATACGTGCCGTGTACCAGACACTTCTGGCGCACGGTAATACGGAACTTTGAGGCCTCGTGTTCGTGGAGGGCAGTGAGCAACTCTTCACGCGCGGTACCCGTCAGGCTGGGGTCTTCGTATAGCTCCAATTCGAGATCTGTAGCTTGTTTCTTGCTCGGCTGAAGGTTGCTTGTCAGCGCGTTGAACTCATCGAAAGCGTCCATGTTGACTGTGATGTAACAACGTTGTGTTAGAAGAGAGAGTACTTATACTGATCGGCTCTGTATCTACGCGGGCGTTGAGCAGCTTGAGGGCGGCCTCTTGCCTTGCTTTTCGTGAGGCTGGGGCTCCGCTCCGCCTCCTGATACCACGCCATGTCGGAAACAGATAGGTGCATGAGGCTGGATGTGGAGAGCGGCTGGAGCCCATTGCCCTCCTCGTTCAGCATTGCCATGCGCAACCTACAATCGATGTTCCATCCGTGAAAAGAACTGACCGCAGGGATGAGTGTCTCTGTCGCGGAGGCGACGAAGGCGATTGGGCGCAGGGAGGAGGCAGAAGTTGCTGAACTCTTACAAAAGCTTAGCGTTGAGGTCGGTACCCGTCTCGTGGCACAAGCCTGACCTCCAGGCAGGCCGCACACTTATTGACATCAACACCACTAGGAACCACGTCAGGGGCCAGAAGACTATATACGGTTACTTAAAGACCCGGATAACGAGCTAATTAGGCACGTTTTGCTCTCGGAGCTCCAGGAGAAGGATTGGGCCTCTGAGTGCTTCGATTCGGCTCTCCTGGCCAAATACAAAGCCTTCAAGGCCAATCGTGAAGAAGAAGAGGCATTCAAGGCTACGCGCAAAGGAGAAGAAATTTCAAAAACAAGCCGAAAAGAGGAAGAAGCGGAAGAAGCGGAAGAAGCGTTCAAACCCAGTCGTAAAGAGGAAGAGGACATATATCTACGAATCAGCCAGGACATCTTGCGCGAAAATACAAGCATTGTGAAAAAGGGCGACCGCGACAGCTTGGATGGCAAGAATGTCTTACACCGTGTTGCCGACTCGTGGTGTCCCGAGCTGGTTCGACAGGTCTTGCTCATCGTTGAACAGCAGAACCCCAATAAGCAAGACCGCTATGATTTTGTCAGTAAAAAGGACACCGACGACAAAACGCCTTTGGTGTATGCAATACGCAACGCCGATTTCGAGACAGTTCGAATTCTCATCGATTACGAGCCGGCGCTCTTACGGGTACGGTTTGGCTCATCCGCTGACACGCCCTTACACCAGGCAATTCTACTTTTCCGCCAAGGGAAATCCGACGACTATTTCAAGATATTGCACCTTATTGTCGAGGTTGATCCATCCACTTTGTGTATTCCGAACAAGAATAACTGTCCACCGTACCGTTACGCAAGCGATATGAGAATCCCCCATGAAGACCCCCAGGATCCACAGAGACTGAGAGCCCGTCTATTAAACAATCTAAAGGCCCTTATTTTCCGAAGCCATCGGGACGTGGGGTCATTGGAATTGGCGCTCTACAAAGATGGAGGTATGTCTTTGAAGCGTGTTGTGAGTGCGCAATGAGCGGAAGACTAACGCATGTTCTAGATAAGCGTAAGGCATCTGAACTTCTATGATGACCCCAGGTGCTAAAGTTTGAACAGGCAAGCTTCTTGAACTGGATTTGTCAGACTTCGACGTTCTCGGCAGTGAAGCGCAGAGATGCGATTTTACGCATTTCGTGAAAAACTTCAGTCGTCCAAGCGAGGGACTCGACTTTGAGAGCACGCTTGCGAGCGTACAACTACCTGACATTTCCCAGGCACGGGACCGAAAATTGCACCAGGAAGTTATTGATTTGCTCACGAAACTAAGGCGCCCTTTCGGCGTTGAGAAAATCGTTAGCCTCACGGTTTGGGATAATCCGTTCCATCCTATGAGTGACCTTGTTATTGCTGAATCTGTTCGGCTATACCAAATTGAAGAATTGAACTGGTGTAAACTAGATTTAGACCTTGACGTCCTGAAGAATCGTGCTACCTCTTTGAGAAAGTTGTGCTTATACTCGAGCGGAAATTGGGGCATCCTCTACCACTGGCTTAGCCCAGAAGGACTGGCATCTACTGAGCACTTTCGCAATGTAGGTAACGACCTTTCTTCGACCCCTATAAGGCCCGCCACAAAATCTGGGCCGTTTTTCTTCTATGCCTCTTTACTGTGCGTGATCATAGACAACCGCGCGCTATTCTGCCACCGCTTGTAGTGCCTCATAGTGTTTTCAGAAATCCAAGGCAGTAGACCACACTTCCAATCTGTGTACACTCCTCTGCCGCTGCTTGGGGTGGCTTTACGGGGGTTTCAGTTGTTCAAAAGACAGGACTTCCCTCTGAACCAGGAGCCTGAAAACATTATGAAACACCACAAGCGGTGGCAGAGAAGTTTGCAGATATCTGTGACGAAAAACAGTACTAACGAGACATCTAGTTGGAGGAAGTATGTGTCAGTATTGTCAACACCGAAGTGAGTTCTTCCGTATCAATAGCTGTGTTGTGCAACTGCATACTAAAAAATTTGTTTAGGGAGACAGAGCCAGCGATGCCCACCTTACTAGATTGGAACATCTTGCAGAGAGAACCAGGAGAATATATGGCCGGTCCGGGTCCCGGAGTATCAAATTCGTGGTGACTGTCGATCTACCACATCGACTAGAGTCATCTACAATACCTGTAGAGAACGAAGGCTCTAGCGACCGGTAAATCATCTCTGCAGAGTAATCTATGCGATTCGTGCTAACCTCCACCTCTAGATTCTTCAGGTCGTTCTCTACCATACACAAGACGCTAGACAGCCCCCAAACGCAAAACCTGAGCCGCTCCTGTCAACCTGCCAATCGAATCAAAATCGCCATCATCGACAATGGAGTCGACAAATGGCAGACCACTATCTCCGAGAATATAAAGAAAGGAATCTCCTACATGAGCAAAACCCATGGCCACACCCTCCCATGGTTCACTGCCTCCCACGCACACGGAACGCATATGGCTTCGCTCATCCGCAAAGTGAGCCCCATATGTGACTTGTACATCTATCGCGTGAACTCGCACCGAGGGGACATCAATGCCGAGAACGTCATCAAGGCTATTAAAGACGCTAGCAGGGAGAAAGTAGACATTGTCAATCTTTCTCTAACTTTCGACAAAAACCCCCCGGGCCTGGAAGATGCTATCAACGCCGCTGCTACACGTGAAAAGGACAAGGCACTCTTCTTTTGTGCAACTTCCGACGAGCCACACCATTCCGGCAAGGTGTACCCCGCGCACTCCCCGAATACCATCTCCGTCTCTGCGGCTAATCGCGGTGGTCGACGGCGTATGGAGTCAAAAGGTGACGTCGACTTACTGGTGCTCGGTGAGAACATGGCAGTAGAAGGGCCGACATACTTCACGAAACCACAAGGCGTGGCGTCCGGGTCATCAGTTGCCACAGCGCTGGCCTCCGGGATTGCGTCCGTGCTGCTGGTTTGCGCGATGCGTGTTTGCGCAAAAGAAGGAGGGGATTGGGAAGAGTTCAAACGAAGGGATAAGATGTTGATGCTATTTAAAGAGATGCAACCGGACGAGAAGCATAAGTATATAGACCCGGCGTTACTATTTCAGCGGAAGTTGCAGCAGAATGGGGAGGCTTGGTGGCATATTTTTAATCCGCAGCGGTACCCGTAATAACTTGTCCATATTGTGACAATCAGTGCTAGATACCGCTCTTGGGTAGCCTATCAAAGGGTTTAGTGGCATTGAGCACGTATTACATCGCGTCTATCAAAATTATGCAGACTCGCCGTCCGCGTCACCGAGGCCCTGTATCGCTCCCTTCACTTGATGGTCACATCGTGTTCTTTTATTTTGCACGCTTTATAGCGCTGTAAGAGGTAGCATGACTAGTAGGTAGCTGGTCGGCCAAAAGGTGGTCCAATTCCCACTGCTTCAACGTTAATATCATGCCAGTCTCATGTTTTTCCGAGTACTTCGATATCTTTCGTATCCGGGGAGTCTCTTGCTCGTTCAATAACCCTGTCAGAAGTAGCCTAGCTAGTGGTAGTGGTTAGGGCGTTAGATGGGCTCAGCAAAGACTTGTAAGAGCGTACGTTCGTCCAGATGTTGGCCAATGGAACATTGGAACCCTCAACACTGTCCAAGTTCTTGCACGCGGTCTCCAACATGAAGACGCTCCAGATTCACTGAGGCATCCTGGAAGCAGCCCTACTAGAGATGGCTAACGCGAAACATTTTACAATCGAGGTACAGTCGCTGGGAGGGGAGGCTATTTTCGTCGCTAGACTAGCTTACAGTTTCGAAGATGACTAGTGGTGGACAGATCACTCGGAGTTTCTTCAAATAGGACCATGGGTTACCCGGCCTGTAGCAAAGCTGTGGAAGGCAAACTATGAACTCATACGAGACAGTACCTCGGACTTCCAGCGAGCGGAAGCGAGCAATCGTGCATGCACGATGCTAAGAGACCATTATAAGTCTGTTGCAGTAGCCTCGAATTTGCATTGGAGACTATGGGACCAAGTCAAGGCCTATCGTGATGCGTGGTTTGACTATACTAGTCCCATCGACTACGCTTCGATAGGCCAAAAGGTAGCCCAATTTCCATTGCTTTAACCTCAACATTATACTGCTCTTAGGTTTTTGTCGGTAACCAAACATCCATCACATTGAGGGAGTCTCTTGCTCGTTCGATAGCACTGTGTGGAGTAGCCCAGGGAACAGCTGGCAGGTTGATCAAAAGGGAGTTCAATTCGTACTGCTTCTACCTTGACATCATACCGCGTCCAGATTGTTTGAAGTACTCCCATATCCGTAGCATTCGGGAACAATCCTAAGTCCGAAATTTAGACCGACGCGCTAACCATGATTCGTCTTTTATGCGGCCAGCGATCGCTTACAAAGGTTAACCATGTCATTCACCATAATAGATGCCAATTTGATCGGCATTAAGACGCGGATTAGACCGTTGCTCACATTATTGGAATATTTTCAGACGCCAACGTGATCTTTCTTCGACAGACGAGGGTGCGGCATCATATTTCAGCCGACTACTAACTTGTTGCGGAACTACTCTGCGGGGACGACAGCGCGCCATCCCCCCGTCGTATTCAGTGTCCACTCAACCCCAGCATTCCTCTCTCACTAGTATGCATCATCGGTAGCAACCGCGCCGTTCGCCGACCTTGGGATATTTAGAGATTGATACTGCAGATCGAAGGGATTCAGCTTGCAGAACGTCTATAAAGCTCGACTGCGCGACCTAAAACTAGACTAAGTTACACTTCCTCTCTAGTTTCTAACATATCTAATCCTTGTGTGTCTTCAGATACTATCCGATATCAAAGCAAGAAGAGTTACACCGCATCACCTCTTACTCTCATTTAATTGCATCATCGACCTTTGCTTATTCGACTTCTACAATCCTAAACCATCACATCCAACGATATGCGCGTTTTCGTCACCGGAGCCACAGGCTTCATCGGCACGGCGGTCGTCCCAGAGCTTCTCGCCGCGGGCCACCAAGTTCTGGGCCTCACCCGCTCAGACAAAGGTGCTGAGACGCTGAAGTCACTCGGCGTTGAAGCACATCGCGGATCACTCGAAGATCTGGAGAGTCTGAAGAAGGGCGCCTCTAGCGCCGATGCAACAATCCACCTCGCCTTCGACCACAACTTCGCCGACTTCGAGGGCATCAACAAGAAAGACAGAGTTGCCATCGAGGCTATAGGAGAGGCTCTCGTCGGTACCAATCGCCCGTTCATTATCACGTCTGGAACTTTGTTACTTCCGCTGGAAAAGCTGGCTACCGAGGACGACAACGGCGACTACACTATCCCTACTGCCGTTCGTGGATTGGCGGAGCAGTTGACACTGTCTTTCGTGCCGAAAGGAGTGCGTGCTGAAGTCGTGCGTCTTCCACCAACGAATTACGGGGAAGGTGACCACGGATTCATCGCCATGCTCATCAAGACTGCACGAGAGAAAGGAGAATCCGCCTATATCGGGGACGGATCCAATCGCTGGCCCGCGACCCATCGACTTGACACTGCTAAAGTCTTCGCATCGGCTCTGGACAGGGGCACCGCCGGTGCCACCTATCACGCTGTCGCCAACGAAGGGATCACCGCTAAGGAGATCGCGGAAGCTATTGGCAAGGAGTTGAACGTGCCTGTCGTCAGCAAGAGCACGGAGGAAGCCCCGGCGCACTTTGGTTTCCTGGCATTACCGTTCTCGAGGGATAACCCGACTTCTAGTAAGAAGACAAGGGAGGCGCTTGGTTGGGAGCCGGCGCAGCCTGGATTGATTGCAGATATCAAAGAAGGACACTACTTCAAGAACTAATGTGAGCCAGGAGTCTATGGTTAGGACATTGATGAACTATGCAAGACTCATGTCAGGAGAATGGTCTTTGTTCTCGGATGGGGATTTTATCTGTGGACATGGAAAAGCAGGCCTGAAGAAGCATTCGCTTGAGGAATAAACATCAGTTTTACTTTCCGTTGGTATTTCCAATACAGATTTCGGTACCAATGGACTGCCCGAGGGTCTTTTCCGAAGCATGTCATGTGACCGTAGCCTCTACATGAATACCAACCAACCAGCATCGAGCAACACCAAGTCACCAGGAAGCCCATCATCTTTTATTTCTCATTGATCTCTTTGATTGGCCAAGCATTTCGTTTAGTATAGACGTCATTCCCTCGGATCAGCGACAGCCGGTTCTAGTTGAACGTTTAGGGGAATAGTGGAGCCATTCGGTGGTCGTGGCGCGGGAAGCATCACACCCGTGGGTAACACAGCGTCAAAACACGATTTTGCGGACTCTAGACCCTAATAATCATATAAATAGCCATCATGCGCCTTTTTGATTGTATTACAGCATATCGTATATACATACTCGGAGTCCTCAATTTCTTATGATTCAATAGCATTTCTACCTTTCTTTAAAAATGCCTCCTCCACATCTTCTACTCCTCACGCTCTTCCTATCCATCTCCATCAATTTTGCCAAACCCCTAGACCCCCGACTCCTCTGCACATCCCAATCCCAACCCAACCCCATCTCAAACCAACACCCCAACAACGCCACTGGAACTATAAACGGCACCTTCGCCATCCTACCCATTCCGCGCTCCCTCGCCCGCTCCCTCATACCCTCCAAATACGCCATCCTCACGTCCGCCATCTCCGCCGAGCTCCCGCACTTCCTATAAGACATGTACCCCTGCATGCTCCAAGCCGTCCACGACCACGGCATCGGCATGGCCGCTCTCAACTTCTCCGTGTCCGACTTCTCGCGCGCAGGCATCGAATTCCCCTTCCTCGATCTACTGGGAGACGGGTTCACGAGCTTCAGATGGGCGTCGGAGCTCCTCATGACGGCGTCGAACGCGGTCGCGATCAGCGGCACGGTCGCGTACGGCACGCTCGTGCATCCCGCGACGTTCGAGCCGACGTGCGACGCGTATGCCCCTGCGCCGGAGCGCGAGGGCGCAGGCGCGACGACTTTCGGGGCGGCTAGTGTTCTGCCTGGTGCCGCAGGCATCAAGTCGTTGTTCAAGCCGTTAGGTGATGGGACTGAGAGTCCGTACTCGGAGGCGTTTTGGAGGAACGTGACGAACCAGCCGAGCTTTGCGAATGGGCTCACGTGCGATGAGATGGTGCGGTACTTTAATACGAGTGTGTCGACGGGGGAAAATGCGCCGGTGCCGGTGAGGGGGAGGGTGGAGGCGAAGTTGCAGACGTTCAAGGGGGGAAAGGTGTGGAAAGGGGTGTATGGGATTAGGTTGGATACGAGTTTTGTGGAGAATAATTATTTGAGCTGTGAGAGTTTGAGGGGGTATGGGGGGAGGACATGAGTAGAAGAAAAGGAGGAAAGGAAAAAGATAAGTGATTGTATTGATTCTTGGATGAGAAAAACTTGTAATACTTTCCCATCGGGCTTTGGGCTCTCAGCTTGAGATATCGGACTGCACCAGATGCAAACGCTGCAATTCGACGGGACATTTACCCGGAGACTTTGGAAAACCTATTCTAAGATACCCTTGGATTCGTATGTTGAATTTGAACATACCACCTCTGTTGCTTATAGACAGACATGTGCTCCAGTCCCAAGTTCGATATGAAAATCTCGACCTCCGGAGATCGGCATTCGAGTTCGTTGAGAGCTGAAGCCCTTCTCTCCTCTCAATCTTTCTGTTAAAGTTTAGCGCTCTCCGCCCGATTCACGCAACCTAGTGCTTGTACACAAGCTCATGCTCCTCCGGCGGCGGCTCATTCCTCAACATCCACCCCAGCTCCTTCGCCTGCTCCGGCGTCACCAGCTCCTTCAATTTCTCGCCACGCAAGAAATCATGGTCCGAATACTCGAAACCCGGAATCACCGTCTGCCATCAAATCAGCAAGTACTCTAAATGAAGCGAAAGGAGAACTAAACTCACCTCGCTAATCAATAATCCCCCACTCGTCTCCCCTTCCCCATCGTCCGGCAACAGAAAGCTGCTCTTGAACTTCCCCCCTTCCACAATCCACTGCAACCGCTCCCCGTTAAGCACATCTTTCCCCACCACAAACGTTTCCACCCTCGCCTTACCATCTTTCCCCACCTCATCCGCATGGATGATCACATACCGGCCCTTGCCCCAATGCAGCGTGTGCACTGTGCGTCCGCGATTACGGTGCCAGGCGCCAAGCGGCGTGCCGGGCGTTAGCAAGTAGAAAATGCTAGTGCTAGCACTACGAGTTGCATTTTCTTGCTCCGGGTCGAAGTCGGGGTCCCCTCGGAGTGCGGCGATGGACTTCGAGGTCGTAGCCGTAGCCGGGGTGGAAGCGGCTAGGAACGGATTGGGGATTCGTAAGGTGTCACGGTCTGTTTCGGCGAAGTAGCCACCTTCGATGTGGGGTTGCAGTTTTAAATGGGAGATGAGAGATGCAAGAGCGGGCGGCTCCGGGGGTGGAGATGTAGCGGAGGCGGGGCGGGGGAAGATGGGCTGGAGGGGCTCCAAGGAGGCGGAGACCGAAGAGGGCATTTTGGTGGTTTGGTGGTTATCTTCTGAGTGAAGGTGGGTATTGGGAGTGTGAGCGGAACTGGAAGAAAGTGTGTTGTGAGGTTGTAAGGATATAGTGCTGATGGAACATGCAGGGTGGTGGCACCGATTACTTAGGCAGGTGCTAGTCTACCCTCTCCGATCACTGGAAAAGGTGTTTGTAGACGCTGTACGCAGATGAGTAGACTTCACCAGCAACGGACTACTGCATGTCAAAAATATCAAGTATAGATCGGTTTGATAATCATCAGAATCTTTACCTGTTAAAACGCACACTGTGCTACCTACATTGGGGCTAGTTAAATACTCCCGCCTAAGATGACGAGATCCCAATGCCACCCGGCAACTCCGCCTCACTGCTTTCTTTTCCATCGCATGTGCATCTCTCTCTTGTACATGCGTCTTCTTGTCTTACGTGCGAACATTATTTGTTTAGTATCCGGGAAAAAATGCAGAGAATAGGGCCGGGAAGACGGTGACAGCGCTCGCGGACCCTTCAAACCACATACAGCTAAGACAAGGGCATCGAGAACCCCTACCTACCCCTGGTGAGGCTGAAGCTTCTCACCCTTCATCGAACGATAAGCGCCAGCTTCTTGCCTTGAGCCTCGTGAGGCACTGCACATTGCTTCCTATTCTCGGTGCCTATTGAGCCGTAGAATATCGACTTCTGCTAGGGAACGCCATCTCCTGCATGATGTTTTAAACCATCTACGAACGTTGAAGCGACCTTCACATCATGTCGGAGCTCCTAGGTATTGGAGGGCCTTTCACACGAGAACAATCGTCCTCGTATAACACGCACGACTTCGAGACCCTTTCTAATCAGCCGACACCTGCCCCCTACGACTATATCGACAACGAGAGCTTTTTCACAAGATCTCGAACTCGCCATCTGGACGAATTCGACTCTGACCTTCAAGGCCTTGGATCTGTGTTCAGCGACGATCTCGACAGCCCTCAACCAGAATTAACTCCATCGCTGAGACCCAGTGAGACTGACAGCCAGTCCACAGAGCAGGATCCCGACTTGACTACAAGGACTCATGTTTTGCATGAAATATATGTAGGCGAGGAGCCTCGAAGCTGCGAGTATGACATCTATGCCAAAATAATTCTGTAGCTTGTATGCTAATCTCAGTCTGGTAGCGTAATCTTTGTTCATGGACTCAATGGGAACGCCTTTTCGACATGGCAGTCCGGAGATGTGCTGTGGCCTCGTGATCTCCTTCCCCGCGACATTCCCAACGCTCGTATTTATTCATTCGGCTATGAAGTCCCAATTTGGTCTCTCTCAAAACCAACTCCTGCAGACACCATTGCTGAAAATCTACTTGCCGAAGTCGCAAAAATACGTAGTGATGATACTCATTTCGATCGACCTTTAATCTGGATTGCGCACAGCTTAGGAGGTCTCATAGTCAAAGGAGTAGGCACTTACTATCCATGAGGAGCTTGTATATTTAGGCTGACGAGACCTAGTGCCTTGCATTGTCTACGAGCAAAAAGACCATTGAGCCAGTTCAAGCCAGCATCAGCGAGTCAACGATTGGCGTGATTTTTATTGGCACTCCGCACCACGCCCGCACCACCTTAGGATGGGCGAATGTACTCAGTAAGATTACAGCGGTTACAAGCCGTTCGGAGGACCTTAGAAAAGTCATGAGCAGGTCCGCCACCCATAACACTCGATTTACGCACTTGCTCCAGTCATTTGATACTACACTTGATCAAAGCCGAATCAAGCTCTACTCCTTCTATGAGGCCCAGGAAATGATCAGTAAAGGAGCGCCAACTCTGGTCACCCAGCGCGATAATGCTATGTATCACCCGTCTGAGCACGTAGGCATCTTACTCGGGAACCATATTACCATGTGCAAATTTCGAAACTCACTAGAGCGAGGCTACATACAGATCATACGGGCAATACAGGAGATCTTAGTTCGCCCAGAAGACTACCGTATGTTTTCTAGCTCATGATGATATACCAGGGCTAACTTCGTTAGCAGGCCCGATCAAGCGTGCCTCAAATGATATAATTACGTCAGGCTATTTCGAAGCTGCCTCGATGCCAAGAGCAGGTGAGGGCTTTCAATCCACGGAGTCAAATTATCCTTTTCTACCGTTATGCTAAATCATTACAGCTGTTACTGAAATAACTGAAATGAACGATGACTCAAGCGTAATAGCTTCGTCTATCTTTTCTGTAGATGCACAAACGAGTGAGTTTTTGCCAGTCTCGGTTAGCCCAGAAAAATAGCTAAGTCATGATCAGAGAAGCTTCGCCGTGTGAAGAAGATGCTCAGAGCACCCGTCATGGGCCGAAAACACATTCCAGAGAGATCTCTAGGAACTTGCGAATGGATACTTCGAGTACCGGAATTCGAGGATTGGCTGAAATCGAAGACTGCCTTGATCATCAATGGGCCCCCAGGGTCGGGAAAGTCGGTATTGGCCAACTACATGATTCGACATCTCGAGGACCGCCTCCAAATCAGCTATACAGGAGACTATCCAAGAACTTCTATTTTACATTTCTTCTTCAACATCCAAGCAGACGTCAAGCACGCTGGCGAGGAGATGGTGCATCAGTTCCTCCAACAGCTCCTTGAGGTCAGCGACTCGCTTGTCCGTCACTTTCCGGATGATAAGATCTTCGGCCGAGTTGATACGGCGGGCGAGATCGTTGAAATAGATGGCGCCGAGGAGGATCGTGCTGCTGTCGCAACTTCGACTGAATCCACTCTCGGGCAACCAGTACATGCGTTTCCCATGGACGATAGGGTCCTCTCCATCGAGGAGCTTCACGAAGACGTCGAGCATCCGTCGACACCGAGTCTGCCTATTGAGATCGACGAGTTGATCGGCATACTGTTGTCTATGCTGAGGGATGCCGACGTAAACAAAGTCTACATCATAATCGATGGACTGGACGAATGCGACGAATCATCACTCACCTTGGTTCTTCGTTTGCTAGATGCAATGAAACAGATGTCCAAGGTGAAAGTTTGTTTGACGTACCGATACGATGAGATACTCGACAAGAAGGTGAAGTCGCATTTAAATTCATGGAGTCCTCTTCCCGTTATTTCCGGGCAAGGCTTTATCGCGGACATCGAGTCCTTCATAACGAAGCGGCTCGAGCATATCACGACCCAGCAACGCCTTCCTCTAACGCAACTCCGGCAAGTGAGTGCTCTTCTGGAAAGTGGGAAATCAAACGCCTACATTTGGATCACGTTGATCACCCAAGTTGTTTCTGGATTGCCCAACTTACAATCCGTGAACGAACTACTGTCAATATTCCACGGACCCTACCTCGAGCAAGCTCTTGGTACTCTCCAATCCTTACCATGGGTGTCAGACGAGCTTCGAGCCTGCATCAAGGAAGCAATTCTGGAGGGGTATTCCAACGCATTTGTTTGGGTTACCTTTGTCAAATGGATCGCCAATGGCCGGCGAGCTCAATCTCGACTTAAAGTGATGGAAGAGACCCCCGAGGCCACACAGCTCTTTCAGACCGTTGTAAAGTCACATAAAGTCTGCAAGGAAACACGTATCAAGCTGACTGAACTGGAACGACTTTATGCATGGATCTTCCAATTCCTTTCCCAGAACTGTAACCCCGTGGCCTACAAAGCTCTATGTTTTGTTGCCATCGCTGCTCGACCGCTCAGCATCGACGAGTTATGCACATTCCTAGCCATAGACGCGGATGTTCAGTCCATGGGAGATCTCGAAGAAAGAAAACGCCTAGACCTCTCAACCTGGCTCCATTCTCAGCTTTTTGGTCTGCTCACCTTTCGCGGCGGCTTGGTCTCGCTTGTCAACCCATCGTTGAAAGACTTCATCGCAAATTATCTCTCCGCAGAAAGTTCTAATCGAAGAAGTCAGACGCTCCGTTCTGGCTCTAGTAGTAACTCTCCGCTAGCAAAAACCTCCGCAATCGGAAAGATATCATCATTGTCATGGGAGCAGCTCTCACGTCCAGAGCGACTGCATGGGATTAGCGGCTCTAAGAATGAGGAACTCGTTTCACCTGTCCCACAATACAAGCAATGCAAGGTGCTGGCAGAAATCCACTGTGACATGGCTGCGACATGTCTACTCTTGTTGTGTCTTCCAAGAAGGGCGAATATATCCTTTATCTACCGGAATCAGGTTCACATCCCTCCCGTCGAATTCCTCGAATATGCCATCGCAAATTGGTCCTATCATCTTCGGAAGGCGGAATCGCTCGCAGTCACCCTTCAGCCTTTGTTGGAAGAGTTGTGGGAAAATAGCCAGCTTCAACCACTTCTGGCGAAATTTGCGTATAAGGACTTCCTAGGAGACTTGCGACCTAGCCTTTCGGGCCTTTTAGCCGCACTTAATCTCTCCCACAATCTGAAGGCAATTTTTTCCCCTAGCTCAAAAAGATATAGAGGCAAATTGACTATGGAGATGAGATTGGCGGCAGTCAACAATGCAGCTGACGCCTTTCAGACCCTTCACCAGGATGGTGGCCATGATATAATGGGTGTGGACGAAAATCGCCGAAACGCCATGGACTACGCTTGGGCTGGTAGCCCGGATGTTACCCACTATCTTTCTAGCCGTACCAAGCTCACGCCGACACGGATTCCTGATACTAATACCTTATCAACGGCTGTTAGGAAAGACAGAATGCACATACTTTTGAGAAGAGAGTCGTTGATCCTAGACGACCAGCGGAACCAGATCTTAAACTTTGCCTCGAAATTCGGCAAGCCTATGCTTGTGGAAGAGCTGCTTAAACCGAATATTGACGTCGGGCAAGCACAGCAAGCGCTACAATGGGCCGTTACTATTCAAAGCCAGGATGTTGTGGAAACTTTGCTCCGATATTTCAAGAAGAACTTCCGTAATCAGGAACTCATGCTAGGTGCTAGCCTACGGCTCGCCGCAAAGAAGGCAAACGTGGATATTACGAAACTACTTTTGGAATCCGGCGCTGATATCAATGACGAACCAGCCGATGAGCCATCTGCTCTTCATTTTGGCGCCCTTTCTGGACAACTGGAACTCGTCGAGCTGTTGGTCAAATGGCGTGCGCGGAAATCCGCTACCGACGAAAAGGGAAGAAAGCCGATTCACTGGGCTGCGAGGCGTGGCCATTCACAGGTCGTGGAGTTTTTGATCTCTCCCCTAACTGAAACAGACGAAAAAGGAATTAGCACGCTTTCTCTGGCCTGTAAGAGCCGCTCCCTTCCAACAATTCGAGTCCTACTTGAATACGGAGCCAGCGTAAACAGAAAGGACCAGCGCGGTAGGACAGCGCTCCATATCGCAGCATCCTGCGGCTCTACTGATATAGTGAGACTGTTACTCGACGAAGGCGCAGATCCAGTAGTAAAGTCTGAACTCTCCGGGACTACTCCATTGCACGAAGCAGCCTATCGGGGCTGGGCTCCTGTTGTCGAGGAGCTCTTACAAGCTGGAGCTTCTATTGACGACTGTGACATAAACGGTCGAAATACCCTCCACCACGCTTGTAGATCACCGAATCCTTCGGCTGAGCTCGTCAGATTTCTACTCGACCAAGGGGCCAACCCTGAGGTGCGCGATGACAGAGATCAGTATCCGCTGCATCTAGCCGCTAAAAGGGGGACTCCGGACATGGTCTCTACCCTGCTCAAGGTTTTCCCTGCGGTCTATGAGCAAGATAAATACGGCATGAACGCTCTCCATTACGCTGCTCAGTACAGTCAAAGTGCTGTCACCTCCTGCTTGCTCGACTCTGGGGTTGGTCCCGAGCTAATGCCAAGTCACGAGGTAGTAAAAAACATGAACATCTTGGACCATAAACGGAAGACAGCTCTTCACTATGCAGCCGAATTCGCGCCCACCGATCTCCTTGAATCGCTACTCAATTTTAGCGCCTCCACCAATATCATAGACGACGAAGGCAACACTCCGCTTCATCTCGTGTGCGCCTCTCAGCGCGACTTCACGGAGAAACTCTATCACCTGCTCCAACGCACCGAGCATTGGGAGAAAGAGGTTTCCCGCTGCAACAAAAGTGGGCGGTCGGTGTTCCGTTGTGCGCTTGATAATGAGAAGTGGGAAGAACTCTATGAATGGAACGGCCGGGGGGTCTTCCGTAGTAGGCTTAGCAACGAGAAATGGAGAGAGATCAATGAACGAGAGGACTGGACGCGAGCTGATCTTTCTCTTTCTGAGGTTGACCTGAGATTCCTGTTGTTTTGTAAGTTGCTGAACTGTTTGAGACTTGTGGATCGATGGAGGAAATTCGCCCGGTCGAAGCGGGAATGGAGGAACCAAAAAGGGCACTTGCGAAAGCCACGTCAATCGCTGACGAACGTCGCTATGGTGCAACGACAAACGAGGCAAAGCTCGACAACGCAGAGAGAGGAGACTACGAGTGAATCGATATTTCTGAGTCCACCGAGTCCACCAGCTAGGAGCCCGCCAAGGTCACCTAGCCCGCCATCTCGTAGTCCACCGAGGTCCCCTAGTCTACCATTTCTTAGTTCAACAAGTATACCGGATCTCAACCCTTCGAATCCGTCACTTGTGCCAAGCGCCAACAGGTCCTCTCCTCTGGAGCCGTCGAGTCAGCAAGCTGGGCTGGCCATAGAACCTGCCTCTACGAGCAGACGAAGTTCAAGCATGTCTCGCCACAAGAATAGACTTTCACGTTTTTTCAGCAGGAGCAGGAGCGATATTTCGCGGCAGGAAGAGCGGAGTTAGCCAGCAGACTTGGTACATTGTCATACAATGCCTCGTCCTAGATATCCATACACTCGTTTACCGCTGCATGAGGAGCCCCCTACTATTTTCAACATTCCGAATAAGAGAGAACTTTGGCATTTTGGACAACTAGTGAAGTCACGAGGCTACTCCTGACAGCGTTAGTAGAGTGAACGCAGATTAGAACTGTATTCGCTAGCCACTTGTGATCTGGAAGAGCGACTTGTGGAGCTACCGAAGGCGCACTTTCTCTGCTCGCTCTCCTCTTCCTCTTGGAAAGACACTGTCGCGCAAGGACGTCTTTTGTGATCCATACCCTGGTTCCGCCACCGAGATGCTGCTTCGAAAAATGCTCTCGGGCAACAATCATCAAGCCAGATCTAAGTTGCTGGCAATGACATCCATACGTTCTATTCTGTAACATACACCATCAATCGTAATCATCCATAGAGCCTCTTTATCAGTAAGTGAGCATATAAAGCGTTTAGCCGAGGTCTTGTAGCTCACCTAGAGTAGGGAGTACAGTCAATCCAAATCACAACATGGAGTACCCTTCTCTCAACATGACTGACGATACACACCTCATCAACGCCAAGACGCCCATATGCTACGTTTTGATCGGCCTGCCTCGTTACTTGGACAAGGACGGCGTCGGCACAGACCTGTCGCAGAAGAGAAAGCTATGCGGACTCGGTCCGAACCGTGAGCACGAATGGCTAGGCGTCGTCGAGGTGCAGATGCCACACAGAAACACCATGCAAGCGTCACGACAACGGATGTTGCTTCAGACCTTCCGATCCCCCGAACTGTTAGAGGCCCGCCTAGCCAGACCCGTTGTCGCGGATACCCCAATAGATGAGAATTTCGCAATGACAGACTTGGACAAAGAACAACGCGACCGCGACAGAGTTGCATCAGGCGGGACGCAGCACTTGCGGGGGTGGGGAGTGCTCGAACAATTTGAGAAAACTCTCGTTTGCTACAGATGCGGGGAACAGCCTGGCAATTGGGCGGATTTTCTTGATGAGGGGACGTTGGTGACTGCGTATGAAGGCAATGAGTACACTTTTATTCCGGAGCTGCCTGTTTCAGCGAAAGGGAATCAGTTCAAGAGAGACGGGCCCAGCCCCGTTGACCTCTTGGCTGAGGAGGTAGTTGACTTGGAGATTCGACATCACATGTTTTTGTTGTACGGATATCTGATGCCCGAGACGCAGGTGCGGAAGTATACTGTTCAGAAATCAGGGGGAAGGGACCCAAAGATGGCGAGGGGCTGTTAAGGGAGTTATGAGAGCTCGTCGGGATAATTTTAAGCGTGACGATGCACTGAGCTTTTTGTGGGTAGTACCTGGGTTCGTCATGAATTCACGCACGCGAATATAATACTACGCAGGTTTTACTCTTGCTCATTAGACACCGCTGTGAGGAGTACCCCCGCGTGCAGGTGTTCAGCTAGTCAAAAGCTAACCCAGATTGCGCTGCAACGACGTTTACATCGGATCAGAATTTTGAAGCCCGACGGGGGTTACCCCAAGTACTGGCAAGATAGAGTGCTCACAGGGCTGTACCGTGTGAAGCTCTCTAGCGGCTACACTCGGACCGACACATCTGCAAGGATGTGGTGAAGATACCGCTTTGCTGGATGGTTGCTGAAGTGGCTGTGATAGCGCAGAGAGTTGAACAGTACGAATACGCGAGTAAGTAGATGGCGAAGCAAAAGAGCTATCTTTAACTTGCCAGTACTACTTTGATTCCAGAGAACTATCCACTCTCTAGAGCTTAAACGCTCCATAAAGAAACTAAACACTCCCACGCCTCACCACAGCAATGTCGTTTCCGGAAGATCCGGCACCCGGGAAACCATTTACCCTCGAAGACCACATCATCGACATACTAGTCAAGATCGATGGACATCCCGCTATGGAGCTTTCCGCAACCACCGTATCGCACGGCTGTGAACACTGCGGCCAGATATGGGGTGGCAATCTTGGCAACGGCTACGAAGGAGGCATGGCGTCGCTCCACTTCGGAAGTCCCCCAGGTCACGTCGAATATCCCGACAGCCAAGCTCCAAAGTTTCTTGGCTTGTTCGTGGAATCGGAAGTCAACCAGGGTCTTCGCATGACGTTCGAGAAGCGTGAACACCCCTGTAAGAGATGCGGAGAAGATCTGGAGCGTAAGGCTCCGCATTCAAGCCTCGGAACTATATCCATACAGACGAAGAATATCGGCTCCGCGATGACTCCGACAGCGCAGTCGCCGTTCCGGAAGAGGGATGTGAGGAAGTCACCGCCGCCGTGCGAGAAGGATTGCTTGATCACGATGACAAAGGATCTCGAGGAGATAGAGATTGAGATGAACAAGCATAAGAAGAATGTCAGATACTACGAGGCCAAGCTTGAGAGGCTGCCGGAGGGCCAGCGCGGTCCGGAATCGGCAGTGTGGTTCTATCTTAGCAAGGCGCGCGATGATTCGAAGAAGTGGCTTGAGGATAATGAGGGAGTTGTGAAAGGTTTGCATGATAAGCTGATTGCTTTACGGCACGGGGAATTTGAAGAGTATTGATCTGGGGACACTACCTAGAGGAAGGAGTAGTGTATGTACATAAAGTAGCTCAGGAATATTAGAAACTTTGCTACAGTACCTTGCCATAGATATCTCTATACTTTCCTGCCACTGTCTGTGGGGCTCTAACTTTCTAATAAAAAGGGATACACTTCCAATCTGCGTACACTCTATTAACCCTGTCTGGGGTAGCCTTGCGAGTTTATTAGTTGCCTAACATGCCGAATGTCTCTCTTATTTGGAATACTGAAAATACCATGAAGATCCTCATGCCGCTGAGCGGCAAACGAGTGTATGGATCTCTATACGAGACATTGTAAAACGATGAAGAAGCCTCCAAATTCTCTCACTTCTATCAGATACAGTACTCAAATCGCACGTATTTTTTTATTGATGCCAGTAATGTCACACAGCGCCAAGTAGACCGAGGTGTCCTACCGGTTCCTGAAGACGTTAAGGAGTGGCAGGTGGCAGATAGGTATACACACACATGGCCCGAGAGTGAATATTTCGTGAAACATCTCTGCCGACCAAGTATTCAGCTAGTAAGCAGCTTCTTCACTCATCATGAGGTATTTGCACATATAAAAGAAAGTCAACGGAGACTCTTACCTTCCACTTTCAAACTTCTTACCTACATATCAAGAACCCAATATTCAAATACCAAATACCCAAACACTGAATATAAACCCACCTAGCTCAATAACACCCACCATGTCCACAGAAACCAAACCCATCCGCCAAAACCCCCCTTTCGTTTACGACATCACTGCCGCCTTCCTCTCCTGGCCCTGTCCCCGCACCACCTGCGTTGTCCCAGGCTTCCTTGATTCCCGCGTTGACGGCTTCGGCCGCCTATCGCGCTACTGCCGCCACTGCGACAAAATCTGGCTCGACCCCTTCTTCTCTGCCACCGGCGAACCCTACACACTCCCGCTTTTTGACGGCATGATAATTAGCGAATTTCGCCCATGCTACCAGTCTTGCATCCACTGCGGCAAGGACATCTGGGACATAGATCGCCCGCTGGTAATGGATGATGCTGAGTTCGAGGAGGTGAAGAATAGTATATCGCCGGCGGGCCACCCAAGCTGTGTGTTCGAATTGCCAGGCGGGAAGAAGGCGATATTGGTGAGGGTGAAGTCAGTAGATGTCGAGGATCCGGAAGTGGTTTTGGAGAAGGGGTGGAAGAAGGGGGTGAACAAGCTGTGGAAGGTGGTTTTCAAGGGACGGTACGAAGAGCAGGGCAAGTTAGACGAGCCAAATGTGCTGGAGAATTTGGAGAAGTTGAGGTTGGTGGTGTGGAAGCAGGAGCTTTTGACTCTGGAGGGGGTAGACTGGGTGATTCAGCGACCGCTGGCGGTCACAGATGAAATCTCGAAGGAGGTGCTGGAAGGAAATGTGGAAAAGCTATGAAATGGAGTTGTAATGGTCTTGATATTAGTCCGACAGTGTCCGGGCCTTTATGATGACTGTTTTGGTACTTGGGGAGTAAGGGGTGTGAGACTGAAGACAGATTTGCAAGTTGATGGGATTCTTCTACGACTCTAACCTATTACAAACCGCACGTGGGGTTGTGACAATGAATTTTGCATGCTAAATAGGTAGGGGGCTTCTGGAGTTTCAATGAAGTTGAGCCCATGGAACTCCCAAAGACAGCCCTCAAGTATTGAAGATCACGTGACTAGTCATTTCCAAGCATCTTCGTTATGGATATCAAATTATTACTCTAGTCTTGGAGGTCTTAGCAACAGCCTCTTGCTTTGCTTGCTAAATGATATTAAAATGAACCTGAGCATCCATAGTCACGTGCTTGCGGCGAGGCTCAGGCGAGGCTCGCAAACTTCTTCACTTTTCTCCTCGTTACCTTCACTCTTGATAGTTAAAAACATACCGGCCCAACTCTCTCCGCGTGTAAAGATCTCTCATGCTACCTAGGTAGAGCTCCTGCTTCGATTCGCGCTCGGTGCCTTAAGAGGTGCTACAGCCCAATTTCCTTTAGTACTGGGTCATTAGATTGGGGATCCGGGTATAGAATGTCACTGTCAGGAATGCCTGCGTGTCGCTCTTGGATGGTAGATACAGCATGGCTACTCTAGGATGCGGTAAGGTAGCCAGTGAATCAAGCTGATTTCCTAGCTAGCCTATCTTCCGCCTGTAACACCCTGAAATTTTTGGAGGCCCATCGGGATATCCCCAACAGTGTCAGGGAAGTGTACACGAATTATTGGTAAGCCGTCAGCGCACTCTAATTTCAAGAATCACTATGCAAGCCTTCATGGCTTCTTTCCTTACCCTACCTTCTCCCAAGCTGGGGCAACCAATTCTATTTTGAAAATCAATTACTCGGAAACGATGAGATGTGAAGAAAAATCTGCTTTTAGTTTAACTACCGCTGAACTCACTAAAAAATCCAAAGAACTCCTTTAAGCTTCCAACGTCACAAGATCTGTGGTCCCGCATATGAGTTCCAGTGGTTCGGGTTATGTAAGCCATCAACTCTGAATATTTTTCGCGCGGCGCTCTGAACATCTTTTACGCGGCGCGCAGAGCAATTTATTTGACGGGGCTGAGCCGACACTTCACTTCGAACAGCCAACCTCCGCACACTTTCCTCCACAACCTTCGCACAATCCTCTGTAACTTCCTCCTGCTCCTACCACTACTTTTTGCAACCTCCAGGACCAACTACACACCATGACTCCAACAACGCTTCTGACGCTCCCTACTGAGATGCGACAGAAGATCATCTCCCTCACTATCACCACCAAATACCGCCCGCCCACGAAGGAAGCGGCCGGCCGCTCTTACTTATCGAGTCCAGTCAAAGGTGTATGCAAGACCCTGAAAGCAGACTTCAAAGAGATCACTCTAAGCTGGCTGCCCGACCCTATCACCGCCTCCCTCCCCCCGGTCCAGCAGCTACAACAGCTGTTCACCCTGAGGCGTATGAACAAGTACTTCATCGAGAGAGAAAAGTCGTCAAACCGTTCCTGGCCCGGAATGCAAGTGCTCAGGATCCAACTCGTGAACTTCGGCGATGCCACCATCGCTCAACAGTTGCCCCAGTCCTTGATGAAACTCCGATCTGAGGACCGTGGCATCCTATCGCAAATGGTCGACTTCCAATTCCTCCACTTGAGGCACTTTCCAGTCGTTCCGACAACCGTGAGAAGACTCGAAATAGATCTCACCTTACCCCCAGAGGCCTCGGCGCTACTAGATACTATCGTCCAGATGGACGCCGAGATACCGAAGCGAACCCGGAAGCTAAGAGCAAAGGTTAAGGAACTGGATTGGCAATTTAACTTTTGGAGACAGCTTTGGGAACATGCAGAGGATATCGCTTACCGCCTCGTCAAACAAGACGGGGCGCCCTCCAAGCTAGCCGTCAAAGTCATCGGATCGATACGAGAAAGGCAGCTTGAGTTCATCGCCAGAGAGATGCGGCTTCGTCACTTTCGGAAATCCGGCGGGCTGGTCGACTTCCGTGAATATCTGGAGAAGGTACGAGCAAGAGAAGCTGAGTTGAGTCTTGAAAGGGAAGAAACAGAAAGAAGGCTGAAGCTTGTAGCGGAGGAAAAGGCGATGAAGGCGAGAAGGCAGAGCAGGAGCGTGCGAGGCAGACCGGCGAGGAGATGAAGCGGCGAAGAGAGGAGACGAGCAAGATAAAGAAGGAGTGGGCGCAGAACGTGGCAGAGGAGAAAGAAGACGAGGGAAGAGTGGATGTATGGCGTACCAAGAGTATTCTCTAGGGCTGTTGACGCATCGATGTATAGTTTTCCAACCCTCAGAGCTTGTTATATGACTAGGTTATGAGTTCATGCCCGGCTCAGACAGCGGTATGAACATAGATACGGACCAACAGGTAACATCGCATGATTTCATTCGAGTTTAACGCCAGCTATGCTAAAGTAAAACATGAATTTATGTACTTTTGAAGTGTCCGATGTGGAGTAGTCTACCTTCACTTATTATCTGGACCGATTGTGCTTACGTGCAGCACATATCCTTTCCCAGTGCCTTTCCATAAGTCAGCCGAGTCGCAAATCAAGCACGTTTTAAGAAGTTTAATTTACCGAACGACTTCTCAGTTCTTGCAGAGCTCCGCCTACGGAAGACTCTACTCACCAAGCTCCTCTGTCCCTCGCCCTTCACAGGTTCCTGATTCTCAACCTTAGCTGGCAATGGGGGAGCAGCTCGTAGCTTGAGCGGCGCCATCGCACCCGGCGGCAGCGAATGAGCAGCCAATGTGTCCAGCAGCAACAACGCATACGGCCTCTTCTCCTCGCCCGCTGGGAGCTCCGCCCACGGCTTCTTGCAGTGCCCACAGACGACGCTCACGTCGCAGAAGCAATAGCAGATCTTGTCCACAACGACCGGAATGCACCAGGCCTTTCGGATCGTCGTCCACCTCTGACCGCCCGGCTTGTCGATGGACCATGGAACTTTACCGCAGGCGCACCGCTTGTCGACTTTTCGGAAGCGGGTGATGTATCCGTTTTCCACTACGGCTTCGATGGTCGATTTTTGAGGGACGATTGATGAGAAGACGTCGGCGTTCTGAGCTTCGGTGATATAGGGACTAAAAATTGGTGGGTCTTCTATCGTCCATTCGGGTCGTGGCTCTCCAACTCTGATGATCAAGGGCTCTGGTAGGTTCCATTCCGCTGCTCGAGTCGGGCACTTGGAGAGTGAGTAAGAGCTGTGGAGGACTATATGATAGTCGCCGCAGGCTTCTTCACTGCCGTCGACCCATGTTTTATGGCAGCTGATGCACTTCGTAGATATGGTAGCGAAAAGATAGCAGATATCGCCGTCTTTGACGGGAAAGTAGTCGTTATCGTAAGGACGCAACTCCATGATGTGGTCGTTATTGAGGATTCTGGCGGGCTCATGCCAGCAGCCGCGGCAGACATTCTCGACTACCTGGAAGGAGATAATCTCGGAGCCCTTGTGAGCCAGTTCGACTATCTTGCGGTCGCCATTACACCTGCCTCGATCGTCGGCGTCCCCTAGACCTTTTGGATGCTGTCGAAGAAGGGAAGCGGTTTCTTGAAGTTGTCGGGGGTTCGAATATTGGTAAGGGCGAGTCATGGTTTCAAGATCCACACGTGTGCCTCACCACGATGAGGCTCTAGGTCGACATAAGGCTCGATGGTCCTGTTGAATGTATTTTCTGGTGGCAAATCTAGGGAGTGAGAGTGATCCTTTGGGTCTAAGCGAGTGGTAAGTTACTGCTTTGGGTGTACGCTCTACTACTACCTTGTGAGCACTACCGCAAAGTCGGTGAAGTATACCACAAACTCGGTGAAATTGGCCTGCTAGCCGACCAATCAGATCAAGGCTGTGCTGTTTCATCTTCACCAATTAGTGGCCATGTGCCTTCTGAGATACACGTCACTTCTATGCACGAGACACCATGTAACCCTTGGCGAGTCGCTCTCAGCGGCGCCCAAATTGCAGTATATGAAGATCGTACAGCCCGTTTGCGAACGGTGGCGGGTTGAGTTTTTATTTGATTGGCAGGTGAGCATGTAGTTGAGCTGATGCCAACTCTGCAAGGCTGACGGCTATAGGTGCTGACCACCTCTCGGCTGAGCCACGTAAGATTGAGGCTCAGAATCAAGAAGAACATTCGTGACCATAAGCATGGAACTTAGAATTCATGCCGCTACATGCAAAAGAAATTTAGCCGCAAACTAGCGGATGAGAAACACGTGACCCACTACCTGAAAGCTCCTACACATCTATGTGTAGGCGCAGCGCACACCCTGGTTGCAATATGGAGAGCTGCTCTGACCTAAATTATGACGAAACTCACAAACCCTCATCAGAATCTTTTGCCCGCACAACTTCATCAAAATCCTCTACCTGAATCCAGCCCTCTCCATCAGAGTACCTCAGTTCTTGTTCAACCTGAGCGTACGAATCCTGAGAACTCTTACATAGAGTTTGGCTGAAGGCCCATAGCACTTTCGCTAACTCGCCCTGGCAGCTTTTCCAGTCACCGGAACTACTTCTCAGTGTCGCTTTGTCCTTGAGAGCTGCCTCCTGGAACTTGCCTATCCACTCATTATCCATGATGATGACGATACCATTCTCTATGATCGTAGTCTTGGCCTCGGGTTGATTGACTGAGAATAACAGCCTGATAACACCTTCCGGGCATACGGTTGCAGGTAAAGAAACTGCATCGGTACCAACGGACGTGGATGGTTGGGGAGCCAGTGTAGACGTGCCGTTTGAAGCCGGAGCAACATCGACATTTGCTGTTGAAGTCAAGTTTTCTGTCGGGGTTCCTTGCTCGAAGCCGTCACTCTCGAATCCGTGCTCGACGAAGTGGGCTTTAAAAATGGAGTATAAAGTCGAGGAGTCCATGTTCTTGGCGGGAAAAAATCCGTTCTGGTTGCTCAGTTGATGATTTTTATGGAGTCGAAGGGTGTGTTCGAAAGCATATATAGGTGCGATAGGAAATTTCGACAGTCGGTCATTTGCGCGTTGGCATCCTCGTGGCGAATGTCCACGTAACCAGCAGCCGTTCCCGCCTCCCGGATCTACCTTCACTTTTAAAACCTCGTTAGTGATTTATTAACACCCTCGACATACCACCTCCCCGACTCTTACACCATTACCAACATAATCAAAACTCTTGCACGCACTACACCATCATCAAATGTCAAAATGCCCTTCCCTTTCAGCTCGTTCTTCCCTCAAAAGAAGAGATACTATCACCCTGACTTCGGCTACATCGAACCACGAGACTTTCATAGATACTCGTATCGGGCAGACTTCCACCCCACTGGCTACTACGGCACGGTAGGCGCGCTTCAAGGTGATGACTTCCATGCACAGCAGCACCAAGCCCGTGAAATGCAACGAGAGCAACAGCAAGAATACCAGCGGCAACAGCATGAGATGGAACGGCAGCAAGAACGCGAACACCGCCGAGATATGGCACGCGAGCAACGTGAAATGGACCATGCGTATCGCCGCGCAACACGTGATAGAGGTCGTAGAAGCCATCGGGTTCCGGAGCACGGCTATGAGGGTCCAGAGTACAGCTACGTAATGGGTGGATGAGAACCCGGAAGTAGATAGTGGAAATGAAGCAAATAGCTTGACAGAGATAGTCTGACTATCGCTAATAGGCAAGCAACCAAATCTTAAGAACATGTGATGGCCTCACCATCCAGGATATGTTGCCATTGTACGCATCTAGAGCCTTAACTCAGCACGAACTCAATCAGGCTTCTTCAAAACCACCGCAGAAGAAATTCCGACATGTCTTTCCCGCCACCGTACTCCGACCCTCGTCGTCATCAACACCCCTCAGGCCATCATCGCCGTCATCCTCAGGAATCCCCAAGTCACAGGGTGTATAGCAGCTATAGACACAGGCCTCAGAGGCTGAATGTCTACGACAGATATCCTGAAGGAGTGGGCCCCTCAAGGTACCATCTCCTCCGGGAAGGGCACCCAAGATTGAAGCCCTTCAACATGAGCCCGCCTGAACACAGGAGGAGTGGAAGGGTCGATCGGACTCAGTTCACGGCTTCCGAACAGGGGAGACTTAACGGCTATGCCTCGGCGCAAGATCTCCGTGATTTCGCTATCTACCAGCACGGCTATGGCATTGGGTATAGTGATGGCGTGAGCAACATGCAAGCTGGATCTTGGTATGATCGCGACATTGAAGACTTCGGATATGGTCTTTCTTCGGCTTTCGGTTATCTGGAGCCGGACTTCGAACAGACCACCTTCCAGATCCGTGGCCAGGAGTTTGACGTGTACTCGTATCGACGCAAGCCCCACGGGAACGGTATTGAGCATGTAGACCATTTTGTGGATCTACGCGAAGTTGACTCGAGTAAGCTGGGTGGGATTCCATTCATAGTTGGCTTGTAAGGCAACTTAGATAGCTCGAACACGAGAGTAGAGCATATAGACGTTTGAAAGAGGTGACTTTATGGACACTACATTGTTCTAGTACTGAGAGCGAATGACCGAGACTAAGCCCATTTAGGGAGGAAATCAATTGAATTTCATGTTGAGTAGGTTGAAGTGCTTCCCGAGTTCTGTCCGCCGAAGGCGGTTTGTATTGATGCATGTGCAATAGAAAGGTGCCAGTGCTCGCATTGTCATGACTAATCGTAGATGGATTTGGTTGTTGTACTTGTACTATACTTGATAATTGTTTACGCTTCCGGTGGATCGTAAGCCTTTGGCTTCGTATCCTTGATCACTGGCTGGACTTTGGATGAGTCGAGTGGAATGCCCATCCAATCTGAAAGAGCCACAATAGCAGCAGTACATGGTACAGCGAGAATGGCCGCCACGATCATTCCCTGCAAATCTATCTCACGTTTACCGGATCTCCCTTCGCTTGCCCAAAGAGCATCTATTTTTTTGCTGCTCCAAGCTTTGAAATCTCGAAGGCTCTCCCCTGGTTTAGGAGGATCTTTCCCCCACTCTTCCAAAGCTGTTTGAACCAACCGTTTGTAGCTCTTTTTCATTGTTGGCTTGACACTATCTTCTTGGTCAAAATCCAGAGCGACGGCTTCGCTCCATGCCTTCACCTAGGCCGGACTTAGTATTGGGATCTCCAAGCAGCTGTTGGCACTGATTGCTCGTAATACTGTGTGCCGCGCTCGAAAAAGGGCAAAGCCAGGCTGTTTACCCCCTGGGTTATCCATGATGGCCTTGATCCGGCCAAGGTCCGCTATATCAGCCAGATTGGTGAGTTCGTCGTGGGAGACTACGCCGGCATCGACCTTTTCCAGGATTTGGAGTCGTTTAACGGTTTCGAGTTCGACCTGACGACCGACGCGTTCGATGAAGGATGGGCTGTTCGCCGCCTGTCTAGAAAGGAAGAGACATGGTTAGACAATTGTTGAGATGTAGACGGCACGGAACTGAAATGGCTGACTTTTGAGTGGCATATGATCGAGCTTGGGAGCAAATGAAGGCTCGACTTGTTGATGCAGTGCGAATGGATCGCGTCGCGATGAGTCTCGACGCGGATTTCGGAATGCAGCCATTGGAGTGTCACAGGGACGATGTGGGCGGTATAGCGAGCTATAAAACAAGCTGCTAGAGAGGTCGCAGCTACATCAGAGTTGTGCCGAACGAGCGCGGTGTCGTCAACCAGCAAAGGAGCACACGAGTTGACAGGTGATACTCTGCGTAGAGCTCAGCACGCTAAACTCTCCTTCAGCCTCTTGCCTTCAACTTGTCACGACTCAACTCTCCCCCGGACCGCATACCTAGGTAGAGAATTCCGAAAGCTCAAGCAGCCCTACCAACGAATCCTACACAACATGGCTGTCCTAACCAACGATGCTATTGCCCCGGAACTCGGCCACGCTGACTTCCATACCGCTGACGACACCGCCTGACTATCACCTGATAATTTAACAACCCCCATGAATCTCTACACATGCCTTCCGAGCCTCCCTGTGCCCTTAAACTAATATACATGGTCGCTTTACACCCCTCATCATGAGTAGGACCCGCGCGCTCACTCTTCTGATTCTCTCCATCCTTGGCATCTTTGCCGCATACCAATACAACCGCTCCACCATGGCCACCACCCCAAAACTCATCCCAACCAGCGCAATAGCCAAGAACGGCGCAATAGTAGTCGGCTCAGGCCTCGCTGGCCTCTCCGCCGCCTCTGAACTAATCGCAGCAAACATCCCCGTCCGTCTACTTGAGCGGAACGCAAAGCCAGGCGGTAACTCGATTAAAGCCTCATCCGGCATCAATGGCGCCCCTACCCTCTTCCAACCAGGCCCACCAGACACAGAGTTCTACGCCGACACAATCAAATCAGCCGGCTACGCTATGAGCACAGCCCGCGAGCACCGCGAAAAGCTAATCGGCACCCTCACCAACTCATCCGCCTCAGCCGTCACGTGGCTCAACACCACCCACGGCATCGACCTCAGCAAAGTCGCTCAACTGGGCGGGCATTCCCGGGCTCGAACCCATCGAGGCGCGGGCGGCACACCCCCCGGCTTCGCCATCGTTTCCACTCTCCTCAAAAGCCTGAAAGCAAGCCCCCTTTTCGAGCTCAAGACATCCTGCACCGTAAACCGCCTCCTGCGTTCCGGCAGCTCGGTCACAGGTGTCGAGTACACCTGTATCTCACCCGAAGCCGAAAGCACGACTTCAGAACTCCATGGCCCTGTCATAGTGACCACGGGCGGCTTCGCAGGCGACGCCGCCGGCCTCCTAGCCACCCACCGCCCGGACCTCGCAAACTTCCCCTCAACCAACGATCCCGCGCCGGGATTTACGCATCTGCTAACTTCCGTGGGCGCCCAGCTGCTCGATATGTCGAGCGTGCAGGTCCACCCGACCGGTTTCGTAGATCCTGCAAATCCTTCATCCCCGCTCAAATTCCTCGCCGCAGAAGTATTGCGCGGCGAGGGCGGAATCCTGCTCCACGACGGGGAACGGTTTTTCAACGAGCTGGAGACACGCGAGAAAGTCACGGCTGCGATTTTGAAGAACCCGCCGATTGAGGAGAAGCCGAAGCAATGGGATGTGCTCTTGGTGTTGGATGAAGGGGTCTATGAGGCCGCGAAATCGCATATTGATTTCTACATCTTCAAGGGACTGATCCGGAAGACGACGATTGGAGATCTGGGGGAGAAGGCGTTGCCCACAATTCAGGAGTATGCGGGCGCGGTGGCAGGGAAATATGAAGACAAGTTTGGTCGGACCGCGTTTGCGAATTGGAAGTTATTGGAGCCGGAGGCGGACTCGGTGGTGTATGTCGGGAGAGTAACGCCGGTGGTGCATTTTACGATGGGCGGCGTGGTGATTAGCGAGAAGGCCGAGGTGCTGGACGCGCAAGGAGTGCCGGTTGAGGGCGTCTGGGCGGCTGGGGAGGTGACTGGGGGCGTGCATGGAGGGAACAGGCTAGGTGGGTCGAGCTTGTTAGAATGTGTAGTGTTTGGGAGGAATGCAGGAGAAAGGGTGGTAGAGTATGTGAAGAAAGAAGAGAAGTGAGGCCTATAATGGGTGTGAATGTGAGGAATAAATTTCACTTCCTTTCTCAGTGTATATATGACACTGTAATCTGCGCATGTGCTCCCCAGTTTCCTTGCTGTCTTCCTCAACCTGACGGAAGTTGAGTAAATAGTGCCCTAGATCGGAAATGGTGAGCATGCGATGGCCACGTTGAAGTCCTATTCCTGTTGAGAAGATGTATGCAGAGGATGTCTGACGGATTGGAGCAAATACTTATGTGATCTGGTGAAGAACACCTTTGCGCACTCACTAAAATCTCTCTAGAGCTTCCAGCCCCGTAACCAAGCCTCCAAAAGATCAATCGTGATCGGCTCCAAGTCAACTTTGGAAGCCGCTGCGGCCGTTGTCTCCTCCGTCGGGAGCCACTCAAACCCCCTACCATTCCCGAACACCCTATACGCCTCCAAAAACCCCAGCGCTCCTGTCTCCACTACCTCCAAATCCCCCTCATTCCCTCTCCTCTCCAGCTCCCTTATCCACTTCAATAAACTCACCGTCCTCAGATCCATCCCAAACCTCTCTCTCAACGTCCTGGCAAGAATATCCCAGGGCTTAGGCTCCGGATGCGCCAGGTTAAACATCCGCGATCCATGCTCCTGCCCCCCATCCCTCACATCCACCACCTCTCTCACCACTTCCGCCAGTTGATCCACCGGCACCCAATCAACCGCCATGACGTGCTCTGGAATAATCCCCATAGCCCTCGACGCCCGAACCAGCGAACCTAGCCACTCCTGCTCTGCCCACAGCCCCTTTGACGGATCAGCCGGCCCACCAATCTGCCCCAGGCGTATAACATCAACAGGCACCGCAGACCGCTAGCAAGCGATCTCGAGCATACGCTCACAGACCCACTTGGCTTCGGAGTAGCCCATTTTCAGCGCCGCCGCTGGGTTATCGAGGGGCGTTTCCGTTGACGGGATCTCGTTAGGCTTAACAGTCGCCCAGTCTCCGACCGCGCAAGTAGAGGAGATGAAGACAATGCGCGGTCGGCGGATGCTGGCGATGGACCAGTCGATGACTTGGCGGAGGCCACGGATGAAGGGTATTTCGAAGGCTTCGAGTGGGTTGACAAGGTCAGGTTTCCAGGCATTGTAGATGATGACGTCGATATCGTCCAATAGAGTTTTGTAGAGGATGTGGTCGAGGGAAAGGTTGGGGAGGGAGAAATTGATAGGGAGGAAGGTTGCTTTTGAGGCGTTGGGATGGGAAGTGGCGACGGGTGGAGGACAGGCGAGATGGGTATCCATGCAGTAGATCTTAAAGATCCAGGGAGAGTCGAGAAAGCAAGGAAGGAGATGGGAGCCGAAGTAGCGTTTGTAGCCGATTAGAGCGATGTGCTTTGGGAAGAGGAGCGGCTGTTTTGGTATTGAAGTCTTGGCGATCGGCCCGGATGTGTATCTTGCAACCATTGCTTGCATACGGGTGGAGCAGACAGCGTTGTCGTCATGACTAGGGACGTGCTTTAAAGTGAGGTAGTTGTAGGCGGCAGTCGTTAAACCCTGGATGGTCGAATTTTGGAATATCGTTCGTGGTACTACCCACGATACATCGGCGGTTGGTAAGGCCGTTCACAGACATGTTCTGAGCCTTGCGACGATTTCACCAATTTGGAGAGAGTCAAGGCCGTGTGAGAGGAGGTCGTCATGAGGGCCTGCTTCAGCTGCCGCCAAGAAGCTTTCAAGAATGATGTCACGAACGAACTGTGCGATATCTTCGATCCGGAATGTGTTTTCGACGGAGGGCTTCAGCGAAAAATCAAATTTTTGATCTGCGCCTAGATCCCGAGAGTACAATGAATCAATCTCCATTTTATAAAGCTGCTCCGTCAGCCCTCGGACGATAGTGCCTTTGGAAGCTCTAATGAAGGGCTTCTCCAAGCTTGCTACCAGTATTTTGGATCGAAAGATCCTTCCATGGCCTGAGACAAGCCGATTGGCTTCGTTGACAAGTGGCCAGATGAGCTCTAGAATTCGTTCTCGCACTACACGCGCGTTTGTATTTGGTTCAACCATCAGTGTAGGCTGAGGTCTACCTTGGCCGACAATAAGAGCACCAGCGAGGAGTAGACTTTCCTGAAGGGACGCCTCCATAGGGACAGGGTTGAACTTGGACGCACTGGAAAGAACTATGATGTCATCTTTACGGCCGTAGTATCGCCAGAGGTTCGGCTTGGTTGGATGAGGACTGAAAAGGTCCCCGGTGGGGTATCGAATAATACCAGCCAGATTGTGATATAAGCCGGTGAAGTCCTTTGTCCTTTCATCGACCTCGACTACAAGCTCGAAGGTTTGCTCTAGATCATCGGTCTTCTCCATTTGGACCTTCATGTAGGGGTTCCATTCTATCCATCCCCAGTTCTCTGGGTCTGGAGCAAGTTGAGGCAGGCAAGCTGTCTCAGTAGATCCATAGAAAGTGATTATGCCGCTCACTTGGCGAATCTGCTCCGCTATGCTTGAAGACAATGGCCCCCCTGTATAGGCAACATGATCCAGTCCTCGGAACACGTCCAGTTCACCTGGTTCGAGGAATAGATGTTCGATGACCGCTGGTGGGAGATAAAGTACTCGAATGTCCTAGTGTCTTCGAATTTCTTTTAAAAGGTAAACACTTGGAGGCATAAGGGGTGGGCCTAAAACTGGACATGCTGATGTGAAAAGCGGACTGACTTCGACAGGGTCAGCAAGATCTCCGTTTACCAAACTCGCTAATGTAGCTTACCGACCAAAGCTATGAATCCGGCAAGCTACCCCTTCGTGAGCATGAGACCTGCTAGATCAGATTTCAAGCTTACATGGTAGTGGGGAAATACGCTGTAGAAGCGACCCAAACATCCCAACTCGAGAAATCTTGCTTCTTTCTGCCCAGAATAGCAGGGAGGTTTCGCTGATTATCGAGGACCGCGAATGAGCCATGTGTCATGACTATTGACTTAGGGTAACCTAATGTGCATCAGCGCTGCCGGTACCGACCCTTTCTTCAACTACCTGTCGATCCGGACGAATGCATTATTGCCACTTCTCTCCGGCTGTGCGTGTCGAAATTTTCGTTATATTGATATGATCTAGGAGTACTGTATAGCATCTCCATGAATGCCGGAATCCCAGTGCATAGTAGAGGGCTCGATAGCATGTAGATTCAAAACCAAAGGACCGACTTCTTCCGCGTAAAGAATTTGGGAGCAAATAGTCTGCTGAAGCAACGAAATATTTATTGCAGAGGAGTTTCTAATGGATAGGAATAAGACCTAGGATGGTTAGCAGATAGTTCGAGCGAGGCGAAAGTTTGATCACCTTGTATCCGCACTTCACAGCAGCCAAACAGATGACGGCGCCTCGCAAGTCTGGAATGCCTAAATAGCATAACGTCTCGTAGGTAAGGCTCGCGCCTTTCTTGGATATTATCCAGTGAGCCATATAGTCAACGCAACGAGCCATATCAGTACAGGTCACGTCTATAAAGCCGTCCGAAAGCTCCACCGACCGTGGGATTACAGCAAAGAGTCGGCCGGGGTCGGAGCGGGAGAGCTCGTCGAGCACTTGTGGTAGAAGTCTTTTGCCATAGTGAACTTCCACCGTCGACTCCGACGTCATAATTGAAGAGAGATGCTAGGAAAAAAAGTTGAGAAAAAGAAGAAGGATAAAAGAAAGCTGTTTAGCATGGTCTATAGGCTGACGATATCTTAGAATGCCGACAGATTGGGGACACTCGTATATAGCTAATGGCGTTCCATGTCGGAATAACCGAACATACCGCGGATTCTCATCAATCGACCAATCAAGAAAAAAGCACTAGAAGAACGGCGTGCGGGAGACGTCCTGCAGGAACAATAATCAGGACCAAGCATTTTCCTCTTTCGGCAAAGGCGCATCCTGTCAAACAGGGAACAGAAGAGGTCCGAATAAATAGCGCAGACGAGAAAGAACGGATTTGAGTTTCTATACGCCACGAGCCATGTGATAAACGCACGGCTGCAGAAAAATGGTATCCTTCTTGTCCGAAAGCGCGTATTGTAAGAACTTTCGATCCCCATTAGTGAGTTTACCTCCCCTCGAAGTGTCCAGCAATCAACAGTGCTATATGCGTTCAGCTTATCTCAGGCCTTGGTATTTTGCAGATCTACGGCCGTGACCGAAATCCAGGTCCATTAGAAGTAGTGTAACGTGCAGTGCGTTTGCCTTGGTGGTAACGGGCATAATTCGGCCACCTTAGAAGACCCTGCGAAATATGCATCAACGCGCAATGAGGGTGCAGATAGTCGGATAGATCATCAAGCTCGAGCTGCTGTGGGACTAAGGGTCTTCCTGATGAGTGAGCTATGGGAAGGACTGTTCGCAATGGAGTGGTGATGGTTGAGAGAGGAAAGAAGATATATTAAAGTAGGGGTTAACCCGGATATAGAAATAGTGGCTTGGCATCATCTCCCACTATTAACTAACGTGTTCTACATGCATGTGGTGGTTACAAGCGAGTGGTGGCGCTTAATTTTTGGTGCGATTTGGACGTTTTGACACCCCAGCAATCTCAACAACCATAAAGTATTAAATAAGATTATATGAATGCATATAGTATTTAGCTCATTTCAATGGCTAGGCAATAGTTTGGAGTGATGTGTCTCTGTAATTCTATTATATCGTAGATCTTACCCAATGCTAGGGGGCCAAAACTCTACTATAACTAAATGTGGCCATCAAGAGACCCTAAAAATTTGTCTTATAATATTGAAACAGCTATGCATATCTTTATTCTAAGTTATAGATTCAAATCTTTTATAGTTGTTGAGGTTGCTGGGGTGTCAAAACGTCCAAATCGCACCAAAAATTAAGCGCCACCACTCGCTTGTAACCACCACATGCATGTAGAACACGTTACTCCTGGCTGCTTTGTAATGACGACGTCCGCTAGTAAGACTGCTATTCCCATCGCAAAATGGACACGCAAAGCCCTGATCAGTCCCCTACTCCATCGGCATGGAGAGCAGGAAAAGCGCGAGGCCCTATCGTGTTCGCTTCCGCAATTCTACTTGTCCGAGTGGCGCCGTGACAGGCGCCGACTACAAGAAGTATGACTTCTTCTTCGATCCGCAGCAAGTCTGGCTCAAGACTCAGAAAACCCGTACGTATCGTCCATGGCAGTTGTGTGAACGCATCTAAAGTGCGCGGCTTAGTCACGTTTCACGATCAGTCCAGGTCTATCTACTACGACGCCAACAACGCGGAGGAAGATTCAGAAATCGAAGCGATCCCTGATAGGACAGAACTTGATGCACCTCCCCGTCAAACGCAGCTCGAGCATGGACCTAGGTTCCAGGATGTGGCCCTTAGGAACGAGCCGACGCGAGCCAGCCAGCACCAAACCCCCGCTGAGAACACCCCTACCCTGAGCACCGTCACTGCTTGCACCCTGACAGGAGAAGCAGACGTTAATGTTAACTCAAACCATGACTCTTGCACTCATGTCGAAGAAACTTCGGATGGGTTCGACTGTGGTGTGCCATTCAGCAAGTTTCCCGACTCATGCAAATTTGACAACATGAAGGAGGCTTCATTATTCCGGCATTACATAGAGGATCTCGCACGATGGGTAAGTGATGCCGACGTGACCCTGAGAACTGATTCAAGGTTTCTTTCAGGGAGCATTTCGTATCAAGCATATGCTGATGCTCTTCAAGTTCGATGTGTGCAACCCTCATCGCCCCTTTGCATATGCCGTTCCTAGACTGGCAGCTTCAAGTCCACTGTTGCGAAAAGCCATTCTTGCTCACTCAGCACATCACATCAGCCGGGTCACGGGATCCGACCCATCACTACCATTCCAGTATCTAGAGGAGTGTCTTGCGTTGCTAATCCCGGAACTTAAGAATGAGCAAGTCACGAGCGTGGAAAACAGCGCCCTCATCGCCTCCATCTTCTTGCGCTCATTTGGCGAATTTGAAGGTAATATTAAAAGACGACCTCAAAGATTTCCGAATCGAGACTAATAGCACTGGCATAGACATTGCTTCAGGCGAATTCCACATTTCAGGGACTTCTCTTTTTATCCAATCCGGTGGCGGGTGTGAGTCGCTTCGCCGCTCGAACAAACTGCGAAATGCGGCCTACTGGATCCATCTGCGCCAAGAAGTCGGCTACAGTGTCGTCGAGCAGCGAAACATTCGTGCTAATCTCAACATCTGTCCGTTCGACGCGTCCACCGATGCTAGCAGTGACGCCGGTTGGTGCAACCGAGTAGTTTGGATTTGCGTTCAAGTAATCCGGTGGGCATTTGGCGGAAACAGCACTGCTGAACGGCACAATGAGCTCACCGACATGATCGAGGACTGGGAGAACCGTCGACCTCAGACATTTGAGGCGATGTTAGATCTTCGTGGACCATTTGACTCCGACGTATGGCATAAGGAGGTGTGGTTCACCAATGACGAACATAGTAAGATCCTCTTCCTCACTAGTCCAGTATTCCCACTGATTGGCGTGAAACACAGTCGACGCTCTGCAATATCTACTTATTGCAAAGCTCATCTTATCCCTCCACAACCCGCATCTTCCAAGGCTAGGTCTGCGCGCTCAGACAGCGTATTCGAATTCAAAAGCCGTGAACCAGTTCTACGTCCGAACCATGTGCATAGCCGCCAAATGTAGCAGCTTCGTTCCGGCGAAGTTCATGGCCTGCAACGTGCTATTCGCCTGTAAGTCCGATCTAGTTATACTTGACCTCTCATATCGACCATGTTTACGAACGCTGTACTAACTCCCAAAGGTGGCGGCTGCTTTCATCTAAAGACCGACCAAGAAAATGCTGTCGATTTTCTCCGCAGCTGCGAGCGCGACCATGGCTATGCAACCAAAGTCCACGTCGACGCGCTCTTGGCTATATGGGCCGCGAACTATCAGTGATATTACCCCGAAATACTTAATACTAAAAGCCGAGAGCGAATCCAGATCAGACAGGCCAACGACAGCAGCTCTCCGAACACAACTCCAACCCACTTCCAAGTGACGAAGGGCGTCGTAATATAAAGGACCCAACTATCCAATGGACCTAGCTACATTTGAAAGCATCAGTCTACGGCCCGGTCCCCGGAGTACCGAGTTCAACGACCTCATTCGTCCCCTTTCACATTGGAGCTATTGGGCTTCTCGTTTGGCGTTGGTGATTCAAGCCGACATTCACCACAAGAAGATCATGCGAGAGCTGATGGCTCTGGCGACAGACCTCTCCCAGCCCACTAGGTTGGAACTGTCCGTAGGCACTCCACCATTGAACCCCTCGAACGCATACCCAGGCACCATGGGCCCTTCTGCCCCTGCGCATTAATCGCCCCTCCTCGCTGTCATCTTTGGAACACCAAAAACCACATCGAGGTTCCACAGCTCCTTCGACATCCCTTCCAAACACCCTCCATATCCCGTCTGATTTACGGCCTCCGGATTCAGCCACCTATATCGGGCTTCAAATCAGACTCGTGTCAAAAGGCTGGCAACAGACCCAAAGCCTTCTCCCCGGAAGCTGCCGGACAGACACTGGGTTCTACACATTCTCCGCTGCCAAGAATTACCAAATCGGGAGTGAGGAAGTGGAGGGTGTTGTCACGACAAGTTACAAAGGTAGCATCATCTAATGGACGCTCATATCACCACCCAAAGCCACCTTATAGCAATAGAAATCGATCTTCATGAATTTTATACATAACCCTGCGCACCTGACTCCCATCCCCGTCGTGCCACTCCAAAAGCCGACCCCATCACTTATCGGGCACGGCCACCACCCCCGCCTTTAAAAATCATGAATATCTTCTAACCAATGCATTTCAATTCACACGTAAACACAATTGTCTTCTTCGCTCGAAGGCGCTTTATAGCTCATCGTGCCCCGCATCCTCATCGCCATCGTAATCCGGCATGCCTCCCGCTCCGCCGCCATACAGCTTCGAGGTGATCGGGTAAGCGACGCTGCTGAGCTTCTCCTTCTGCTCGTCAAAGTCCTCGGCGTTGGCCGTGGCGGCGTTTTCTTCGAGCCAGTCTTGGGTTTCCTTGACGGCTTCGAGGAGCTGGGACGGCGAATTAGCGTTATCTTCTTAATGGTAAACAAGGGATCAACATACCGTCTCCTTGTCATCCTCATCAATCTTGCCACCGAGGCCTTCCTCGTCGGCGACCTGGTTCTTGAGGCTGTAGGCGTAGTTCTCAAGGCCGTTCCTTGCCTCGATGCGCTCGCGGGTTGCCTTGTCTTCCTCGGCGTACTTCTCGGCTTCCTCAACCATGCGCTCGATTTCCTCGGCTGATAGACGGCCCCTGTCGTTGTTGATGGCGATGGAGTCGCCCTTGCCGGTGCCCTTGTCGACGGCGCTGACCTTGAGGACACCGTTGGCGTCGAGCTCAAATGTCACTTCGACTTGAGGAACACCACGGGGTGCGGGACTGAGAGTGTATTAGCATGAAGAATAGGTGGTAGGTATGAAAGGGGCTGCTTACGGAATGCCAGTGAGTTCGAATTTGCCCAACATGTTGTTGTCCTTGGTCATAGAACGTTCACCCTCATAGACCTGAATCAAGACCACGGGCTGGTTGTCCGCAGCGGTGGAGAAGATCTGGCTCTTCTTGGTCGGGATGGTGGTGCCGCGCTTGATGAGGTGGGTCATGACACCGCCAGTAGTCTCAATACCAAGAGTGAGCGGGTTGACATCCATGAGAACGACCTGCTGTTCGGGTGTTAGTATGACTCGAAATCACTAATGAGCAAAGTAGACACATACGTTAGCCTTGGTATCACCGGACAAGACACCACCCTGGACAGCCGCACCATAGGCAACGGCCTCATCGGGGTTAACATCCTTGCGCGCTTTCTTGCCGAAGTATTCCTCGAGCATGGCCTGGACCTTGGGGATACGGGTGGAGCCACCGACGAGGACAATGTCGTCAATGTCGCTCTTTTTCATCTTGGCGTCTTTGAGAACCTGTTCGACGGGCTTGAGCGTCTTCTTGAAAAGATCATTGTTGAGCTCCTCGAACTTGGCGCGGGTAAGGGTCTCAGAGAAGTCCTCGCCGGCGTGGAAGGACTCGATTTCAATCTTGGCCGTCTTCTGGGAAGAGAGAGTTCGCTTGGCCTTCTCGACCTCACGCTTCAGCTTACCCATGGTCTTGGCGTCCTTGGTGATATCGACGCTCTTCTCCTTGTTGTACTTCTTGGCGAAGTAGTTGATGACACGGTTATCGAAATCTTCACCACCGAGATGGGTGTCACCAGCGGTAGCCTGGACCTCGAAGACGCCGTTGTCAATGGTAAGGATGGAAACATCGAAGGTTCCTCCTCCAAGATCGTAGACGATGACTTGGCGCTCTTCCTTGTCAGTCTTGTCCAGACCGTAGGCGAGAGCGGCGGCGGTAGGTTCGTTGACGACACGGAGAACGTTCAGGCCGGCAATGGTACCAGCGTCCTTGGTAGCCGCTCGCTGAGCGTCGTTGAAGTAGGCTGGGACGGTAACAACGGCGTTGGTGACGGTCTCGCCGAGATAGCTCTCAGCGACCTCCTTCATCTTGCCCAAAACCATAGCGCTGATCTCCTCGGGGGTGAATGTGGTCTCCTTGCCGTGGACATCGACCTTGACGCGGGGTTGACCGCCCTTGTTAACAACGGAGAAGGGGAAGTGCTTCATATCGGCCTGGACATCTTTGTCGGAGAACTTGCGCCCAATCAATCGTTTCTGCAGAGCAGTCAGTACTGTGCTTTCTGAGGTAGCTTCAGAGGGGAACCTACAATATCGAAGATGGTCCGGTGGGGGTTGCTAGCGTATTGATTCTTTGCGGCGTCACCGACCAGACGCTCCTCATCGGTGAAAGCGACCCAAGACGGTGTTATCCGGTTACCTGGTGATACCGTCAGTCTTAGCTTTTGAAAGGTGTCCTTTCAAAGTGGAGTAGAACATGCCTTGATCGTTGACCATAATCTCCACCTTTCCGTTCTTCATCACACCCACACATGAGTAGGTGGTTCCCAGATCGATACCAATGACAGGTCCCTGGACCGAATTGTTCTCTTTGAGCGGCTCCTGATCATCGTCTGCCCGTACGGTCGACGCGAGCATCAAGCCCCCAACGAAGACGAGAAGAAGGTAAAAGGCAACGGACCACGCCGAGCGCGACGAGTTGCCGCTTCTTGACCGCCTCGCCATTGTATGTGTGTGAGAGGACTGAGGGAAGGGGAGTAGGAGCAATCTCTCTCGAAGAGACAGCAAAGAGAAGCGAAAGGACGAAGCCCTAAGGGTGTGTCGCCTCGGTGCACCTCTTATACAGGAGGACGAGCAAATGTAGAGAGACAAGTGGGGTGTGGTGGAGAGGATCGGGGTGTCGAAGAGGATGTGGGTGGAGAAAGGACCGGTGTGGGAGATGTTGCTTTAAAGGTAGCCACAGCTAAAGTTTTGGCCAGAAATCGCTTTGGAGTTCTGCCTGTGTATTTGCTCACCGCCTGCTGTATGAGGGAAGGCGAGGCCGTCATCCGCCACTATTTGCGACTTGCAAGCTGTCCTTTCCAGGGCCGTTGAATGCTTCCCCTCAGCCTCACCACTCACGATCCTGCATGTGCTACTAATTACAACTTAATCTCAGACGCCTGGAGCCTCCGAATGGACACGTGTGAGCTCGCTCGTGCTAGAATATTCTCTGCTCCGACCACCATGCATGCACCACTTCACGTGATACGTTACCTCTCTCTTATTACTTGAGTGATCTCCAAACTAGTCCTTTACTCACTCGAGTTTCTGCGTTTGAAAAGGCCCTATTCCGTCCATGCTAGCGGATGCTTTTCCATAGAACTACTTACAAATCCTAGGCCATCTATCTCAAAATAAAACCAACATCACCCCGCCACATTCCGGATTTAGAATAGAAACTTTAAGCGCTGGTCCCTGCACCCAGCCTCCCGTCGAACCCGTGCCCCTGCCAAGCGCCTCACTCCTCCATGTGTCCTTTTCTCAGCCCTGTACACCGAGAAAGCTAGCATTCCTTTTGATTGAGACAGTTATTAAGGCCCGCAATCAACGAATGTCGGGGAAAGACCATCCTCGGCGTGAGAGGTTTTTTTCGTTCATTCACATCCAAGCACACCATTAGGATATAAGTCTGGAAACGCCTTGCATCTGCTTGGGGTATGCCCAAGTTTATGACCAATAACTCTATCTGCATCGCAGGCATGTGAGGATAGATCAGCTGGCAAGTCTCGAAAAACATGTCACGTGAAGGCAGGTGGGCAGGTGTGTCTGAGGTTGAAGGTTAAGAACTTGTAGAAGTAGCATTTCAGAAGGGAACGAGCCCAAACGAAATGAAACTAAAGTAGCACACTATCAATAAGAAGGAAAGCCCTCCAAACAATGATCGAAAACTTCGCCAAAACAAACACCACTGAGCAATCCACTTCCCGCAGGTCCAAAGAGCTGGTCCGTCTAGGCCTCTGCACTAATTCGGTGGTGTCCAAGCACCGAAAGAATGTACGTTACAAGAGGCGCGGGATAGTAAAGAAAATCGTGACGAGAAAGGCAAACAATCGTTCTCAATGAAAGGAAACGGGAACTTTGATAACAAAAAAAGAAAAGGAAGCCACGGTTTGACTTGAATGGGACTCGGAACTCGTACTCTAAACCTGACGAACCTCGAGCGCAACATCAGCGAGGGGTAAGCACAACAGTCCGAGAAGGTGTTTTGAAACATGAAAGTATGAATCCTGAGGCAACGTATCGTATTTGGACAGAACCTTTTAGTTCTTCTCGGTTGATGTGTTCTTACTCGTGAAATTTTGCTTTCGGTATCGTCCACCGTCATGTTTCGAATTTGCGTGTATGGGCGTTCTCAACTGAGAGATACCCAGCCCTTCTGGGCTGACTTCATGAGATCAGGTAGCAGGGTAGTCGGAATGTGGTAAAATATAGGTAGCTCCTAGGTTCGGGGCTTCTCGGGGAAAGGCGTGGTAATCGTCGGGCATCCTAGGGGGAGTCCGATGAAACATTGCCAGGTGAGTATGATGGGTGGTATTTTCGCATATGGCGCTTTCGATTGTCCTCTCGGTTGAAGGTTGAACCGCAATGCGGATCCCGGCATCTGAGGACTACCCGCATCGTTGGATCGGAGTGTCGACTTCTTATATGCCGTTCAAGGTCCGCCCGTAAACCAAAGGGCGGCTGTTCACACCCAAGGACTGGGCAACGGTACTGTTTTTCGTGGACGCTGTAGAGATGCTTCCTGTGACTCAGATTAGTCCCGCTCAGTTTTGGCTTTACGCTCTTTGTAACGCTTACCTCAGTTGACTGGGCGTCTTGAAAGCCATTTCGCATGAGGAACAGTGCAATAGTGAGGCGGATGTGTCCCTTTCCTGTGATGCTGAAATTGAGGGATGATTGGCGGCAATGCGGTCCTCTGGAGGGGATATTGGACGTTCAGCATCTGGGTCATGGTAGGGATCAGGTGCGGCCGAGGGCGATGACAATACTGAGCTGGATGTGGATGTAGATGCGGTGGCGGATGATACAGATATGGCGGGAGGGGTGGGTGAACTGCTACGAGAAGTACTGCATTGGACTAGAGAGTACTCTAGTCCAATTGAAGGAGAGGGTGCAAAATTCGAAATCTGGGGCAATTCGGGCCAGATAACGGGGTTTAATTTGAACTCAATGTCATAAGGGTTGACATATTCGGAAAGTGGAGTGTCAGAGTCACCGTCTAAACGATGGTCCGGATGGTCGCTCGAAATTGGTGGTGCGCGAAGACGTTATGTCTCCGCGCGACAGCGCTGTCGGAGGTGATGGGGATGGGGCTGGAGTGCAGCTTGGAAGAAACGGAAGAAGGTCCCTTCACCAGCTGCCGTGAAGGCGTGGTTCAGGGATGTGGATGCGAAGACTTCACCCCCAAAGGTATTTCGATGATGATGGTACTTTAGATGCTAAGATGGGACCTTCGGAGGCTTAAATATAACGTTGAAGCTGGAGGCATACCGTGGGGGCGAAACTCGTGCCAGCGAATCGGGCCGTCATTCTGCATGTCGGTTGGTTGGGCCGGAGAACGCCACAGCCGGGAGGCATGCCTCATCCCGAGGTCGGACGTGGCAGCTCGGCATGCCTCTCAGACATCAACATGCACACCGACGTAGCAAATGAGGGGGTTAGAGGCGGTGAACATCAATTTCAGCTATGGCATGAACGACTGACTAGACTCAGATCTATGTTGCGGTTGGTTGTCAATCGGGATTGCAGAAGCGTGAAACATCTCTCCTACGTGAAACATCTCTCCTGCCCGCCATCATCTCCGCCTGCCTCATTCTTCAGCTCACTCCTTATCTCTAGACCTTTGAAAGATGGCACTAGAGGGTAAGGGCTTAGATCGCAAGCAGGGCAAAAGAAGGCTATCGTGCTTGACATGGGCGAGGCGGGTGAGATCGATCCCCTTAGGCTCGAGGGGGCGACGCTACGACAGTTCGGGTGTCTCACATTGGGGAACAGCCGGAGTTACGAAAGTTAGGTTGGGTGCTTTCGTGAAATGCGTGTCAGCTAAAGGTAGTGATTGGTTGTTCCTGAGGCACACATGCGGAGGCATTTACGCCCGATTTGTACGGCGAATAGCTCGCTTCTGACTTGATTGGCCTTCGTGAGGGGTATGCATGTCGGACTGTCCCGAAATATGTCTTCACTGTTCTGTTACTCCCGAGGCTCTTTCATTTGCCTTGTCCTTGCTCTACTGCTCCGTACCTTCCACTCGATCGTAGCCGTTGCGTCAAATCTTGCCAAACTAGCCATGCGAATCAGCTCTACTAGCATCCAAGTTGAACAAAAACATGAAAGGGAAAGACTGTACTAGTAGATTCCTGGCAAGAAATAGAACCATGTGATGACGTTCGATAGATCCTCTTCGCGTCACCGCGACCAAGCGACGATGAGATTATCAATGTCAATCTCCCCCAACACATGCTACAGTCTCTCTGGACGCAGCTGGTCATACATCTCCCCGGCTCTCAGTCGTTTCCCTTCTAGCATCACGTGATCTAGCCGTATACGTTCGAGTCTGTTGATTGTCTGAGCCATCTCGTTTCTGATACTTACTGCCGCCGCTGTAGATCGCTAGGGCTTATTCAAGCATGGTACTGTGAATTGTGAATGTTCATTCAGTGAATCATAGTTCAGAAGGTGCGTTGCTCAACAAGATCAGGATATACGACGCCTCGCTTAGCTGCTTTACAACGGACACCCTGTAATTATATTTAGAGCTTTTGAGAATTAATAGAACGATGAAGGGTGACACTGGTCGGTGGGAAATCGCACGCGAGCTTGCGATGAGTCTGCATCATGCATTGAAGTCGGGTATTATGTGCGAGTGCTCTGTGAAGCATTTAGCGTGCTTTCGCCTTGAAAGCAGAAGTGGCCCTTGTGAGTTCGAGGCACGGTTCGGGATCCTGTTCTCTTCTCCATCGCCGCTGAAGAAATGGCGAAAGAATATTGAAATTTGCAAAAATGGCGAAGAGAGATCGTCTCGAGATCGGGTAGTTGATGAGTAGCATCCAATCGGAGACCAGCAGCAGCTTGCCTCAAGCGTAAATTGAGGGACAAGTACGAGCTAGCCGTGACGCTGGCGACATCTGTTCTGCAACTTCATGCAACTCCATGGCTTGATGAGCATTGGTCAAACAAGGACGCATGATTTGTTCGCGGGCGGTCTCGAAGTTCTCCTGCTAACCGCACCGCGCATACACCCAGCAGGCATTTAACGCTCCGAAAGTCCGCGCGACGATCGAGTCGGAGATTCTTGCTGTGTCGTTCCTAGGCCAATAGTGAAGAATGAGGCCATTTTCGCCCTAGGCGTTACTCTCATCGAGCTCTCCCTCGGTCGCAATCTCGCATCGTTCCAAACCAAGGAAGACCTCGGTCCTAATCGTGAATACAGTTACTTCACTGATTGCATGATTGTGAATCGCTTAGTGAAAGATATCGCAGCGAACGAGGGGGACCGCTATGCCAGAGCCGTCCCCCGGCGTATCAACTGTTTTTTTGATCCGTTGGAGCCAAGTCAGGGGGATATTGCCTTCAGGCAAGCGTTTTATGACAATGCTATATCTCCGTTGAAAGAGATATACTTAGACTTCGTTAAGTAGTACTTCTTTTGGTCGCACAGGAAATTTGGCATTGAGGATTAGGTGTTTTCTTCCCAGTCATACTCTCGAATTTGTTTGACTACGAGTTGGAATATAAAATCACAACGTAAGATCCGAAACCTCACTAAGAGTCTACTGTAATGACTGAAGCAAAAGCGACAACGACGAGGCTGAGATGTGGAAACGAATTTGTACACAGCCCAACTTACCCCAATGACTCACTCACGTGCATCAAACCTACTTAAAGTCGTGATCCTCTGCTCTCGCAACAAAAACCGCATCAACTCATTTCTTCGCAATCATGGAGAGATCCGCAGCGGCCTCGCAAGCCTCAGCACCAGAAACGACGCCAGTGGAGCAACCTCGTTTAAGCCTCGCAGCCCGCATGAAGACCTACGAAGCCGTCACGGACACCAGAGTACCCTCAGACTCACCAGTAATACTCCGTCTCGATGGACACAGCTTCTCAAAGTTCACTGCCCACTTTGCGCGTCCCTTTGACCCGCGCATTCACTCGGCAATGGTCGACACATGTGCCGACTTGCTCCACTTCCTGCCCTCAGCCACGATAGCATACACCCAATCCGACGAGATAACTCTAGTATGTCCACGTGGGCTGGGCTGCTTCAACGACCGAGTGCAGAAAGTAGGGAGTCTGGCCGCCGCGTATACCAGCGTGCGATTCAACGCGCATCTTTCAGCTGCTGTGGCTGCTATGCCGGAGCCGGCTGTCCGCAACGCAGAGATGGTACTCGGTAGCGCGTATTTCGATGCGAGGGTTTTTGGGATTCCGAGTGTGGAGGAGGCGCTGAATTGTCTGGTATGGCGGTGTCGCGGAGATGCGGTGAGGAATTTTGTCAACGCGTTCGCGAGAACGCTCTTCAGTACGCGAGAACTGCATGGGAAGCGGTGCGAGGAGGTGCTAGAGATGATGAAGGATAAAGGCATAGTGTATGAGGAGGCAGTGCCCAGCTGGGCGGTTGAGGGGTCTATTGTGAAGAGGGAGTTGGTTGAACATGTTGGGCTCAATGGGAAGACGGGAGAGGAAGAGACGACGATGCGGTCCAGATCAAAGGTGGTGGACCGGGGGCTAAGAACATTCTCGGACGAGAATCTGAGGCTGATGGTGGAGAAGTATTGCACGGAGGCCTAGGTACATGTACGAGTGGTGACGGCGTGGAGATTCCAGAGGTGACGAGATCTACCTACAAGGCCTGAAGGCCGTACCTCGGGATCTAAGAATAGCTTCATAAGCCTACCTCAATTCGACAACGCTGTGACGCGGCTCCTTTGCTATCTGCAACTACTGCGTAGATCGTGCCTAAAGATGCTAGCTAATCACTGTTCAGGCAGCACTACCGGTAACTCCGTGGACAACTATGCTGCGCCCAGCCTTCTGTGGGGCCCTTATTGCTGCTACATTTTCACCAGCCTTCAATTCTTACATCTCGGCCGCAAGGATTTAGCCTGCGCGCCTGTTACATACTGCACCGGTGCTAGCATAGGCTGCACAATATCTTCCACGCGATAATACTACTATAGACCCAGCCCCTCCCACAAGCCCCTCCCGTGTTTCAGTTTCAGCCCTGCTCTGATCTACAAACACTCCATGTCATCCTGAAAATCGGATTTCCACCTCTATCCTCTTCCAGCCATGGATTCCAGGGTCTCGGACGATATCAGCCTCTTGTCGTATCCCCGGCAGCCCTATCATCGTCAAACATCCACTTCTACCTTCAGCAGCAAAGGTTATGCGCCCGTATCAGAGCCGTCTATTGCAGAATCGTCGACGCCTTTCTCTCCGGGCGACACTTTCGAGGGAAGCACTGCTTACGGCGACTCTTACAAAGGCGGCGAGTTGCCACTAGAACACAAAAGGACTTTCAAATCGAAGCAGCTCAAGCAATTCAAGCCGTGGCATGTGCTCTGGATCTTTTGTGAAGCTATCTTCGCTTTTACCCCCTTGGCCTTCATTGGTACGAACCCCCCCGAGGACTGTAGGCGAAGATTAGCGTATTGACCCCGAGATCCAGTCCTTGCCCTTCTTTCTTGGAAAATAGATGGCCATGAAGTGTCGCCTTATGGCGTTCGTCTAGTCCGCGTTATCTTGTTGAGCCCTACCGTATTTCCAATCGTATTCGCTGGTTTAATGGGAAGATGCTTTAGAGCCATTGGCCTGTACCTCTCTGAGCGAGGTATTGAGATTGCTGTAAGTATGATTCCAGTGTCTAGATGCCATGTCGCTCACTCCACTAGACTCTGGAACAGCTCGTTGGATGCCAGTCCATGTTCGCCGCATTAGAGCGATTTATAGGCCTTAAAGCCTTGAGTTTCATCGGACTGCCGTTGACTCTAGTGTGGTTTCTCTCACCTCTCGGGGGCCAGGCAGCCCTTCGGCTGCTTCACACTTCAAGGGAAACCATCCAAACGAGCGGAAACGTCAGCTATGTCGAGCCGGACGCGTTCCTGGACTCATTTCTTATGGGTGCTAGCGACATGAATAGTGCTCGGTCGACATATACTTCCATCTTCCTGTCCTCTCTCCTGAGTTCCGGAAAGTACCAAGACACTCCAATGGATCTGTGGGGAAATGTTAAGGTTCCGCCATTGACATCATTGCCCGATACCGATCTTGTCGATGGCTGGCGATTAATAGACCGAAGTACCAACGCTACTACATACTCTTCACTAATCGGCGTTCCAATTGCAAACATCTCCGCCACGGGAACAACCGAATTTAATTTCCAGAGTCGGCAATTTGACATAAATTGCACAAGCAACAAGCAAGTGAACGCAAGCACGGTCAACATAACCGGAGCCGAAACCTGGGTGCTCCAAGCCAAGGACGCAAAAACGCCCTGCACGAATTGGCCATGTCCTATCATCCTTGGCAGCATGGACTCCACGAGTAGTTCCGCCGACTCTGTCGCGGATACGAAAATAACGTACGCTGAGTGCGTGGTCGGCTTCAACCTCGTCGAAACATCGATCAGTTGCAACGGAACGTCGTGCAGGGCGGACAAGATGCGGAACGTCTCGGAGCCATTTAATACCACTGTTGAAAGCCAAGCACAACATCAGCTGTTCAACAGCTTCGCCTACCTCCCCACGACCGACAATTTTGACGTCGGATCGGCAGGCGCACGCGGGAGTACGAATATGGAGAAGTGGATGGCTAATCCCAACGACTTCATCGGAGCGACATACGTATACGTTGATCTCTGGCGTCTTTCCCCGGATGTACTAGGCCAGCGGCTTGAGATCCTTGTAAATACGTTCTGGCAGTCAACTTTTGCAACGACCGCTCTGTCTGGAAAGCTCCCATCAAACCTAACATCGCTGCAATATTCTAGCCAAGGAGGCGAAGAGTCCCAGCTCTATCCCGCTCTTTTCTTCAACACTTCCGCCGCTCTTCTGACCCATGAAACACCAGAGAAGTATCAGTGCGACTGGGCATGGATGGTCAGTCTTCTGGTTTGCTCGACTATACTGCAGGTTGCCGCTTTAGCTGGCCTGGTGCTGCGGTATATGACCCTTGCGCCGGATATTCTTGGCTACGTATCTTCGCACACGTTCTTGAATCCATACTTACCGGTTCCGACTGGTGGAACAACGCTGAGTGGGCTAGAGCGGACTGCGCTGCTGAAAGGAACGCACGTGAAGATTGGAGATGTCTGTTCCAATTCTTCGGTAGGCGCGATTGCGATTGGAAGCGCAGAGAATGGTAATCTGGGGAGACTGAGTAGATCACGATGGTATATATGAGATATGATGGCATGTTTAGCTTCGACATTCGTCCTTGTAACGGTCATTTGCAGCGCTTTGATGTTGGGTATTAGAAAGTTTTAGTAACCTGTCAAATTTGATTGGCTTGACTCGACTCTAATTATGGATGAGACCTGTCTACTAAATATCTATTTGTCCACCTTCAATCGCTGTCATGAGCATTGGAAGCTCCTGTTGTGTTGAAGATCTTCCGAGGACTGTGATTGGCCTAGCAGTTTTATAGTGGGCCGGCGGACGGGCTTATCGGGAATAACACTTCTGACTTCACCTCTTCAGACGGGCATGGTTACAACCCCACGATCACTCTCCCAATACAGCGATTGCTTCTACGAATCCTCTCTCATATCAATCCTAAATCTTCCAATCCATCATCCAAGACTCCACCACCATGTCCGTCTTCAAAGCCGGCAACACAGCCCTCATAACCGGTGGCGCATCCGGCATCGGCCTCGCAGTCGCGCAACTATGTTTCAAGCACTCGATGCGTGTCGCAATTGTCGATCGCAACACCGACACCCTGTCGAGAGCGAAAAAGACGCTTTCGTCTAGTGATGTAGAGACTTATGAGGTGGACGTCTCAAAGAGCTCGGAATGGAAGACGTTGAGGGAGAGCGTGCTGAAGAAGTTTGGCCCTGTGGACTTTCTTATGCTGAACGCGGGGATTGGGGCGAAGGGCACTTGGGGGGATGAGGATTATTTCGCCAAGGTAGGTTGCGTGCAGAGGTGGTTTTAACTTGACGGAGGCTCTCTCTTTGGACTTCAGCATCCGAAGCAGCGGATACATCACGCGCAGTTGCTAATACCTTCGTACAGATCATGGGGACGAACCTCTTTGGTGTTATCAATGGTCTGAATGCCTTCGTACCGGAGTTTCAGAAGAGATCAGGTGACAAGCCTTCCTCCATTGTCATCACCGGAAGCAAACAAGGCATCACGAATCCGCCCGGAAACGCGGCATATAACGCGTCGAAGTCAGCGGTGAAGACTCTAGCAGAGCACCTCAGCTTTGACCTCAAGGACACGAAGACCTCCGTACATCTGCTCGTGCCCGGCTGGACGTTCACCGGTTTGGTAAGGCCTACGACCTGGGACTAATAACACCATAATACTGAGCTGACTACGTGAGCAGAGCGGAAATGTCCCTGGATCCACCACTACTAAGCCAGTAGGTGCCTGGGAACCGTCTCAAGTTGCGGACTACATGTACAAGAAGATTTTCGATGGCAAGTTCTACATCATCTGCCCCGACAACGATGTCACGGAGGAAACGGACAAGAAGCGCATGCTCTGGACAGCCGGTGATCTCGTTCAAGGTAGACCTCCGCTCACGAGATGGCGGCCGGAGTTCAAGGAGGAGGCGGAAGAGTGGATGAAGAAGCAGAGTGTGTAGAATAATTCCAGCTCCGAAAGCTTGACGCGGAGCCCCTGGCGCGAAGGTGAGATGCTACAGCGGTATGTAGAATCTTAGGTCCAGTTCAGCGCATGCGGAAATGACATTGTTCGTTCCAAAATTCCCTATGCTATAGGAGATCTCCTACAGGATATCAAGGTTGTCAAAGCGAATGAAAGAGAACATTGGATCTTTGGTACCTCGTAAGTTATCATGTTCATGTGCGTACGAATCAAATACTGCAATTCTCTATCGCAATTCGGTGTGGGAAATAGGGGTCAATAGCGATGTGGTTGAAATCGGCTCTACTCACCGTCAATCGTGCCCAACGGCACGTGACCTCAACCGACGTCGAAAAGATTTCACCACTTCACGTTTTCACCACTGACGCTAACCAATTTCGGTCACAATATGGCTCACAATACCGATGCTCCTATTGTTGCTACTAATACTAATGTCACTTCACCCAGCCATTCATTCTATTGTCAATTGCTCTATTGTTGGCCAGAGTATATAACATCTTCTCCTTCCTCCAGTCCTTCCAATTCCTCAGTATCATCGTCCGACCAGTTCCTCAATTCCTCGTCTCGCGACGTTCTACGTCCAAAATTTCCTTCCAACCTTGCTCGTCGTCATCATGCTGGACATGACCCTCGCAATCAACTTCGCCCTCGAGAAGCTCTGCGAGCACGCAGACTTCCTCGGAGGCATCTTCGGCCTCGTGCCACCCGTGCCAGCACCTCGCTCTCCAACACTCGTTTGCTACGGTCCGGGTGCCTGCTAGTTCGATTCAGCGGGCCGAGAGTGCATTCACCCCAAGCACTGGCAGAATCAGCCTGTCGCCATGCTCGTCCTACCGCCCGCCTGCCACCACCTGGAACCCGTCGACCAATCCATCGCCACCCCGCAACCCATGTCAATTCTAGCACCCTCCGAATCAGCACCAGCCTCTCCACCTACTTTCGGAAGTGCCCCAACGTTGCCCAGAGCCCGTCAAGCAAGCCCGCGTCGCCGCTCCAATTCAAAGGGAGTGGATCTGAGGAGAGTTTTCGGCGCTCGAATCGAGAAATGCCCGGTCGCCGCCTTCGGATCAGCGCCAGTTCGTGTGTCGTCTGCCGAGGAGGAGGATGACGATGACGCGTAGGAAACGTCGTCGGTTGAGATCCTGGGGACGGACTCGTAGAGCCCACGGGGGCTAGTCGCCAGGATTTGACCTGGTGGCGAGGGCTGCGGCCCGGGATTGACCATCCTCATTGATATACTCACCTTGTGTGGGGTATTGAAGAGGGTTTCTGTGCGATTTGGAGGTTATGTGCCGCTGTCAGAGGTACTCTGCTATGGTCTCAAGTTTCTGAAGACGATGTCATAGCTATGAGGTCGCATATTAGATTGCCGCTATTTGCACCTGTTTGACACGTACTTACCGCTGTTAGAGGTTCCTCCGCCGTGCTCTCAAGATTCGAGGTACGATGTCAAATACGTGGGCCCGTAGATGGGATCACTACTTTCCACACCTGTTTGACAGCTGCTTACCACTGCCAGGAGCCCGATGCTACGCTGATAGTATCCTAGATATGGAGTCAACATTCCAGGCTCGTAAATTGGATCATACCCTTATTCAAGCTTTCAGCACCTACGTTCCACCATATTCCCAAGTCCATAGATCGCACCGCCCTTCACACCTCCTTAACACCTGCTTACCACGGCTAGACATCCTCCATCGCCGTCTTGAAATTACGGTTACGGTGTCAAAAGCTCAAGCGCGTGTATCTCATCGCAGCTTCCGCCACCTTTTTGACGCCTCCTTACCGCCGCTAGAGGTACTCCAACGCAGCCTTCGCCTTTCGAGTAGTATGTTTAATCCTCAAGCCTGCAGACGAGATCGCCGCTTTCCGCTTATATGACGCCTAGTCCCCACCGTCTGAGGTCCTCCAGCTCCCCGAAAAAGTTCAGGGACCATGTAAAGGTTGGCAGGGCCTAAACCTCGCTGTGGGAATTTGAAAAACTTTAGTAATACAATGACGTCGTTGGGCGTGGCTCGGGGCAGGATATAATATGAGGAGAAGATAGAAAGGCCTCCAGGGCCTAGATCGTGCGTTAAGAGAAGGCGTGATCGATGACGCCGTCAGAGGTGCCTTGGAATAGCGTGAGAAATCTGGACGCTATGTGACGATTTACAAGGCCTATACCGCAGTGCAGAGTCTAGCAGTGTTTAGCAGGCTAATGATACTGTTTGACGTGCCCTATAGTTGCAAGAGAATTGTAAAAAGGATGTAGATGCATAGGGCCTAAGTCGGATGCGGAGAATTGGGGGGGATTTGAGAGGTTGATAGCGTCGCCTGACGTGCCTTAAGGTAGCGTGAGAATTGAAGACGAAGTAAAGATGCACACGCCGTGGATCGGGTCGTCGAGCATTGATAGTGAGTGGGAAGTTGATAATAACGTCGGCCGTACTCTGATACATTATGAAATATTGAAAGCAATGTTAAGATATTGAGTCCGTGTATCCAAAGATAGCTTTCTAGATCTTATTTCTACCTACTCGATACACTCAAAAAGCCTTCGGTATGCTCTCAAATATCTAGCACATCTTCAAAGTCACGAGCAAAGTCACGAGCAACTACATCGAGATTGCACTTTTTATCAAAATCGATACCATTAGGAGTCCTATAACACACTCAAAAATATACTTCACGATGCTAAAATCAGCAGTACCTATATTAAAGTGTGACATCCTACTTATATCTCAAAATTGTTCACTGTTGTGAGAAGTTCTCTGGCATACTCTGAGAGATTTAGTGCAAAGTGAATTGCGCAAGCTTACACATCGCATCGGAGTTTAAGAGATATTTCCTTGCCACTGTAAGAGGTCCTTTAGCTTACTTGGAAGCTTCCAGTACTATGTGAAAATCTCAAGCTCGGATATCGGACTAGGTCTATTTATAAGGTAGTGGCATATAATCAAGCATAGTCTTTTAATGGTATCCGGGCAGTGCTAGAGGTTCACTAGTATTTAGATAAGCAGAAAAGCTAGTCTGCCACGAACTATACTCTGCCTTCGATCATCCAAAAACGGTGAGGTTCTAGCAAAACCGAAGTTTTCAATTGCTTCTTCTGTCAATTTGCGGTTGCCTGACTGAAGCATGCGAATGATGTTTATCCGTTTCACCGTTGATAATGTTAGAATCAATTCAACTTACGAACAGTATCATAATAAAAGGACGTAGAGCTTTACTAATAGGAGTAAGAATATATGAGATGACCCAAGCGGAGAGACGAGAAAAGGTACTTGGTGATGTTCTGCCAATCCTAAACCAATGATGGTTCAAATAGGATCTAATTAAAAGAGCAGACAATGTCATGAGCCCGAGGGTATCTAAAAAAAAAAAGTCTTCCAAGACACCAACATCGACGCTAAACTTTGCCCTCAATGACGGAACCCTCTCGTAGCTAAAGAACGGTACTTGCAAATGCCTTGAAACAGCCTGTAGCTATGGCCGGAAGGAAAACACATCTAATCACCAAACAATCTAATCTTGATACCAAACATGTCTCAAACGACACATAAAGCGTACAAGCTGGCTAATATCATCATCACGCTAGAAACGTTGCCTATAAGCCCTCTTTAGCCTCCGGGAGAACTACACAGCTTATAATCAGTTTGACAAAGTCTATAGTTGTCGAAAGCTGGTATTCTACTTACCACTTCTTCACACCCGCAACGGCGCTTCAACTCAGCAAAAGGCTCCTCAGTGAGGCGGCCCATCACTTCTTCTTTGCCATTGAGCGGAGTCTTCCTACCGAAGTCAATCTTATACTTTTCCGAAACTCTGGCATAAGAGTTCTTCTTCAAATCGAAGGACAAGTGTCCATCTAGGATCAAGCGGGGTCCCGGGGCGTAGCGGTCGTAGTCGGAACTTGTAGTCTTTCCCTCCATACCTAGACATGCGTACTTGATCCATGTCGATGGAGCCAGATGGCCAATCCCCTGGGCCCTATGGGTGTACAATGGAATGATGTCCATGATATTCCCCAACTTCTGGAGTATCAGGCCGAAACGCTGCTTGAAAAGCATCAGACTTTCATCTGTCCAGATGACACCTGGGTCCCCGGCCTTGAGGCTTGGGTCTGTGCATACTCTAATTATGATGAAATTTATGACCATTCCCTCGTCAAAATCTTCAATTTTGGACCCATGGGCGTGCATCTCGGTCAGGTCCCATGCGCTTGGGTCCATTGATAGTAACGTTCCAAAGACCGCAGCCTCTGTAGCTGCATCCTCGATGCGCAGAATGCCCTTGGAGGTCGCCTGGCCATACGGCGACGGAGGGACGGCGGTCTGCTGTTGAGACGACGCGTCGGGCATCCACGTGGAGAGCTTCTTGAGCTCTTTGGTTCGTTGTACTGTCCGAGTTGCTCTTGCAGGCTGTGATCGCGTGATCAAGGATTGGTTGAAAATATTCTGGACTGTTGCAGGCATCGCTTCAGGTGTCGGTTTGAGGGACGGCAGATTTTCAGAAAGGCCATGGCCTCCATGGTTCGCCTTTGTCAAACTCCACAGGCCTCACCAAGCATGGGGAAGCTCTCATTTTCTTCTTGAGGGCGTTGGAGCTCTGGAAAACTCTTCAGGTAGGCTAGGTTCGTTGTCGACCCAGTCACAACTGCGGAGTAGCTCAAAGAAGATAAAGTCTGACTACTAGGAATAGGCTTCGTGGTCTCTGCGTTTACAAGACGCAGGCGCGACGCTGGTGGGTTCATAACTTATGACTGGCAGGAAAGGTCAGCTGGCAGGATATTCCGCCTCATTATGGATCTACTCACACTCAGGGGGTCAATATTGGGAACATTCTTCTCGTCCTAAACATTAAGACCCGAGGAAGAACGTGTCGTACGAGCTGACCCTACTGCCCTATATTGGTTGGCAAACTGTATCGTGTTCAAGACTCTTAGGAGGGTGGTGTTGGGTAAATCGCTGTTGTACGGGACTTGGTGGTTGTTGGTATTGAGAACTGGTTGAAGATCCAGATTTCGAGGTGGATAGTGTTGGAAAATAAGAAGAGCAAGGAGTTTTCGAGTGGACGAAGGGGATGAGTGGTGTTGAGAAATCGTTGAAGGATGAGACCTCGAGGTGGTTGTTATTGGAAGAAGTAGTGAGCGTAAGGGACTTTCTGGTTAGTGGAGAGGGTGTGTGATATAGTTGGTGGTAGATCGTTAATAATGGCACAGGTGGAGGGGACGCTAGGTGTGCTTACAATGCTTTATCAGGAGTGTGGAGCTGCATAGCAGTGAATTGAGTACCGTGCATCCGGAGACCTGGTGCGCGCCTTGTGAATTCAGTGACCGCTACCCTAACTAGACAGGAACAGCCCCTCTCGCAAATCGTAGACGGCGTCTACCTTGCGAATTCACTCTCTGGGTTCCCCAAATGGCTATTTAAGCCAGCCGTGACCACGTGAGCAAGTTGCTTCCACCGCCCACCGTTTACTAACCCACACCCCCCCTCCAACTTCAACATATCACCACCTCTTCCTACTTTATAGCCATACATTTCACAATAGCGCCAAGCACTGCTGCGTAAAGTGTGTTTAGTAATCCGTATTTTAGCTGCGTAACTGTCTTCTTTATGTAAGTAGTCTGAGTCTTATCATTGTTGCAGTTTGACTAACGAAAAAAAGTACGCTATTGCTAGACAGCACTAGAAGATACCGTACACGAGCGCGGTTACCTTTAGTATAACCTTCTCTAGGGCCCAACCTTCGCGACGGCCCAAAACATGTCATCTGGCGGTTGAAGACTCTGTGCAACCCATCGAAGTGAGCAAGCACGGCGTTATGAGCCAAGCTAAAGCAATTTCAACAAGTCAGAAATTCGTAGCTTTGAATCTGCCCGCAGATCTGTACTCGACAGTTCGGAGCGCCCTGCAGTTATGGCGGAATTTCGAGACGACAGAGGCGCGTCTGGAACCCAAGCGACAGAAGGCTTTCTGGGAAGAGCAAAAGCTATACGTCGTTATCCTGCGGAGCGAACGAAGACTGGATGATTTTGAAGAAAGAATCGGCGGTAGAGAAGCTGAAGTCTCCGCAGAGGACAGTCGCGAGAGGGAAAACCTCGAAGCTGTCGCCATCCAAAACAGGAAAGACCGGGCTGCTCTCAAAACAGAGATCGCGCGCCTGGAGCATCTCATTCAACAAGCCCGCATTGCGTGGGAGAAAGCCCAGGTTGATGTCAACGCAGCTCTTGAAGACTTCTTCCTCAGCCCTGAGTTCTTAGCGGCACGATCTCCTGAAGAAATAGCGATAGCAGACACTCATGAAGGTTACCAGCCCGTTCGCCGCCAAACATCAGAGGGGGTGTCCAGAGAATCTCAGACTGCCAAAATTCCCTTGGGGCAAGCGACTGAGAACCTGAGTGAGAAGCGGCGGAAACTTTGGCTTGCCGAGAAACGACTTCAAGACCATAAGGAGATTTACGAGCGGGACCTCAGGGACTGCGTCAAAGCTCCCGACGATCGCCCAGTCGACGATCTGAAGACGGGGTTTGATCTCTCCTATCTCGCCAGAGGGGGGAAACTGGCCAGGGAGCTCCAAGAAGCAGAAGCCGAGTTGCAAAGTGCTAAGAAAGACGCCAAGGCTGTTGGAGTCTGGGTTCCCGCCGACCAAGATTCACAGTTTGGTGATCATCCTGAGGATGGCTATTCAGAGAATGACGAGAGAACATGGGTCATGGACGTCGATCGTTCCAAGATTGAGAGTTGGATGGATGTGGACGAGGCTCTACTTTCGCCGGAATGCCCTGGTACTCCTCCGGAAATTGATGATATCCTTTTTGACCCGCACAAGCCAGTTGACAGCGTGAGCGCAGCAGCAAAAGGCTCAGATCGAAGGAGGATCGACAAGTATAATCAGATCCTTGGGCGGTATGGGGCACGGTTTTCAGATTCATCGTCAACTTCTTCGATGGGATCTGGTTCTCGAGGCTAGCAAACCGATCTTGTAGACGGCCGACCACGGGCCCGAGTGTGTCAGCTCAATCTGTCACGAAACCGTGTGGACGCCAACCTCAACGACGGCTTACGCATGCACGCTGTCCAGGATGTGTCTTCTCAGGGAGCAGAAGGCGCAGCGCGCCAGCACTCTGCCTTAGCTGGTGAGATCCAAACACCAGACATGCTTGCTTAGGGATCTTATATATCAGGCAATGGCAAAAATGAAGCAGACAAAGCCTTCCTTATTTGCTTGTCTGCTTGGTTTTGACCCTTGTGCTTGTTTATCTAGCAAGCCAATAAGCTTGTTAGGGACGAGCGGTGCGGTCCACGGCAGGGACGTGTACCTTGCCTCACCTTCCTCCAGAGCGATCTCTCTTCATCATCATCATTCTCATCCAATACATCACGTACACGGTATACAGCTCCTTGTTCCGTGACACTTACCTATTTGCTTCTCGGCTTAAGTTGAGCCCTCCTCCTTGTTCATTCAAGAATCCAACAAGCAATTACTCAGTTCTTGCTTGCTTATTAGCAAACTTGGCCGCAGTCCTATTCCTTACGGATTACGCCTTTAGTCGCCAAACAACCTGATCCTAATACACGTCGGAAGAGACACTAAAGCTATACAAATCACAAAGCACCGATGACTTCTTCAAAAGACACCAACAGCCAGTAGTCCATTAGCATTTCATTATATTTATTAAGGGTTAGCGTTCGATTTGCCCCTACTTCGAACGGCACAACGCCGCTTCAACTCCTCCAAGGCGGCCAGATCACAAGTACTCTCCATGGTTGACAGCAGTGTCCTCGAGCATATGGCCTCCCTAGTAACTTCCTGAATGTCGTGGTTGATCTCGGGAATCGGCGGCGCGTTCGCCAATGGGGACAGATTCTATGCTGAGTTGGGAGAAGAGCTCATCACCGCAATGAAAATTGCAAGATACAAAGATGCACCACAGCCTAGGAAGAGTGGAGTTGCAGGTTTCGTACAATTAGATATATAAATCGACCACGAACTATACCGATGAATATATTATACCGATCTTGCTATTGCCGTAGCATAAATTCCGAGCCAGTCTGACAATATGTGAATAGCCATGCAGTGCGAGCAAAGTTGAATTCAGCTCACCCGGCGTGGGCACTGTATTGAGAAACTTCAAGCAATCGCACCTTTGTAAACTAGTGTACATATATCCATGGCAAGGGAGCGTCACGAAGCCTTCGGAACCTTAAATGTTTATTTCGGACTAAAAAATTTAAAGTTGAGAAATCAGTCTTCAGTCTTTGCCACCAAACACATTCACAGCCTTGATGTGTTTCTTCGAACCGCGCCTAGGTATTTTGACATCGCGCCTAGGTTTTTGAAACCTCATGGGGGTACCCCAAGTGGTGGTTAACGCGTGTGCACAGACTTATGACCTGTCACTGTAGGTACCTGGCAAGCCATTCTTTGATAAAATAAAGTCTTACTCCGCTCGACAATCTGCCTTCAGGTCAACCATGGCTTGATTGAATATCAATTCATGCTGTTCCTTGAACCAATCGCCATCGATGGGATCGTCGTTTAAATTTTGCTCCCATCTCATCCAGTACAGATGACGGCGCCCAGGGTACTGATTCAACCCTATCCATTCAGAAGACACCGTGCCTATCCATTCTTCCTCTATTGGTGTTGAGCGTTTCCACCTTTTGCTTGCGTGAAGCACAATCCACTCCCAGCCCTCATTTATCAGCGGGCGATACTTGTATATGTAGACCCAGCAATGACAGTTGATCGTCTTGCAAAGCAATTTTCTGTGGTTCACTGTCCTATTAATGACGTAAAAGAGAAGGTCACGGGAACCCGCTCGGCTGTCTGTCCCACTCCAATCCGTACGGTGCGTCTCCTGCACAATAGCCTTCTTGACAGCTTCTAGGACCGAGTCATCATTAGGACGTATATGCGGGCATATTTCCACGCCAGCTTTTCCCAATTCGCCCAGCGCAATCTGCACTTTTGCCATGGATTCCGAAGTTGCAGTGCCGACAGGAATGCGCGTTATTGGAAGCCAGGAATCGGAACGGTAATCTTCCGGGATCATGGTAACACCATCGCTAGAAAGTTGAGTTAAGGGTAGGGAAATAGACGGGTAGTATCGACCTCGTACTATGTCGCTTTCCACAAGATGGTCTTCGTGCTTGCAGGTGTATTCTCCTCCAGGTGTGATCAAGAGCTCTAGCTCTTTGTGCGTAAAGCTCTTGTGCCCGCAGAGGCGGAATTTGTTTTCCGTTCCCAGGCAGAGGCGTTCAAGGGGAGGGCATGATCGTTGCTTGACAGAGAAGAGATAGGCAGGGTGACGGCTCGTGCATGCGCTGCACCAGATGCGGAAGATGGGAGGTTGATTTCTGTAAGTTAGAGGTATTGGTTCAATTGGTAATATGTTGCCGCTCGATTCTGGAGCGGGTGGAGGTGCTCTTTCCAAGGAGGAGATCTCCCAATCCATTTCGCTGAGCGGATAAAGCCCCAGATCCGGCGGAAAGATATATCGCAGTTTCCTGCATGTTTGGCGGATCCTTAGGGTAGAAAGAGGCGAAAGCTCATCGCCGATCAAGACGAGGACCTCGACCGGGAGCCGATAAAATTGGCTTTCGACTTCGTTGTGTTGAGTCGCAGCCTTTCGCTTTGGGTAAGATTTCCACGCCGCATAGCTGAAGTACATATTCAAGAGGAGTTTCATGCCAAATTTCGGATCCTTGGCCATGATAATAGTGCGTGGAGGCTTATCGCGGCGAGGTGTGAATTTGTCGTTGACTTCTGTAGCCGCGATTCGATGACATGTGCTGCTAGTCAGCAGAGGACACGTACTTGGGTTTGATCGGAGTCTAGATAGAAAGGGTGCTGCAAGTCGTAAGACAATAGTCCCCTAAAAATCGTCACCGGAGATAGATTTGGAGATAGATTGGGGGATGGGCTTGGAGATGCAATAACGGGATGAATGAATTTTTTGCTGTGGTGGTATATGCTAGAATAGAAGAAGCCGAGGCGAAGCCGAAAACGTGGAACCCAAGAGCTTCCAGCCTTCCATGGATTCTCAGTATGAACCATGGCTCCACTCTCAGGTTGCTGTCACATGGCCTGAGGATAGATGTTGGGCTGACGAAAGAGTACCTCCACTTTATGCTGTTTAGGTATAGCAGCGATACGGCGCCCAAGTCGCTACATCCTCCTCATGCGAGTAAAATTTGGTCTCAGGACGCAATTTGGGGGTGTGGTTTCTTAACCGCCGGTTAATCCACGCCGTCCTAATACAATCCAATCAATCTAGCGCTTGAGCAATCTTTACTCAGATTGAAAAGGCGTTATTTCGCGTTATTTTTAGTCCGTGCAATCCAGATTTCTACTCCAATTGCCCCTTACTATGCCTTTCTTATGCGGTCTTAGTGATATCTCTTGCTGAATCAGAGCAGATCAGTAGAATTGGGTTATTGCTCCTTATTTTAGACCAGGTCAATCAATCAGACCTATGCCCTTAAAATCCGGCCGCGGATTACTGCCCACGCTAAGCTCCTCATTAATATGCCTGATGGAGTTCGTTGCGGATCTTCAAAATGAGTTACTAGGGTTGAAATTGAAACCATGGATAGTGAGGATGGAGGTGAAACAATGCATTGAACGAGGTAAGTTATGTATTGGATGAGCATCTATCTAGGCTACGTACGCCGTATATATACTCCTGTGTGTGGAGGCTTACGTAGCCGTACCGTAGAACTGTGAGGGCTAAATATAGGAACCGTGTTCTATATTAAGGTAGCCGACGCTAGCCGTACCACACTCCGTAGGCTAGCTGGCTAGGAATACGTACTCCGTCA